>NC_140170.1:133557654-133572681 GCF_963971535.1 Notolepis coatsorum | reverse complement strand
TCCATCTGCAGATTGCTTATGAGATACACCATCTCAGTTCCTCAGATTAGCCCTCATTGAACTGGTTTCTTTACACAACTGTCTAGAATGATGCTCAGAGAGATGCTACACCCACGCTGCAGCACACGTCAACTTGTAATCCAACCCTCCAGGCATGAATACTTAGCAGACTACCCAGTAGACTGAGGAGACTCATGAGAATATTGTATAGACCTGGGTAGGCCTCATTTCCTTGCCTAGTGTCCTTACACCACTAGATAAGACTTTGGCCTAAAAAAAAAAAAGACCTCAATCTTTGACATATTTTAAAAGATAAAAAAAGAAGTGCAGGTCCTTGGCTGATAGTAAACCCATCCACTATTTGGTCCAAACTGGCTATGAAATGCACTCGATACCGTACAGTTAGTCAAACAGACACAACTTCTGTAGTTATTACCAAAAAGTTTGAACTTTTTCAGAAATGACTACAGAAATAAAATAATTAATTATGTTTCGTAGCCATACAGAGAATGAAGTGAGTTATTGTATGAAATTAGCCTTTAAAAACCTCACCTGCTCTCTCAAATAATCTCCTAAATCCACTCTCGCCAGCTCCACATCTCTTTTGTGTCAGGGACTGATGGCTTTTGATGTTAATAGTTGTGGCATATGGCGTACAGCATATGGCGTGTCCTTTCAACAAAGTGTCTCGAACATACAGTGAATGAGGAGGCTGGTTCAGATAGAAGCCACATTTCAGTCCGGGCAGAACCATGTAAAACGACTCTCCCCTTTCACTCATTCAGGACCTCAATTCAGGACCCCTCTAGTTTTAGTACCTCCTCTCCTCTCCTCTCCTCTCCTCTCCTCTCCTCCCTCTCCTCTCCTCTCCTCTCCTCTCCTCTCCTCTCCTCTCCTCTCCTCCTCTCCTCTCCTCTCCTCTCCTCTCCTCTCCTCTCTCTCTCCTCTCCTCTCTCCCTCCTCCCCTCCCCTCTCCTCTCCTCTCCTCTCCCTCTCTCCTCTCCTCTCCTCCTCTCTCTCTCCTCTCCTCTCCTCTCCTAGTTCTTGCTTCTACCTGCCTACAGCAACTGATTTGCTTACAGAAACGATTGCACTATTGCAGCTCTCAAGGACATACCAGACAAGGATGTGTGTGTGTGTGTGTGTGTGTGTGTGTGTGTGTGTGTGTGTGTGTTTGTGTGTAAGCGGTAATGAGGCAGTGGTGAGGTGGTCTGTGACTGCGCCTCCCGGTGCCGTATGCTCGGGGAGCAGGGCGTCCCGCTGGTAAACCACAGAGAACATTGCCTGACCACACACATAGACCAGCAGGCTCCCAAAGTGGCTGGGTTTTTTAGAATAATGAGAACACTTTGAGTCGTCATACTCAATTAATTAATTAATGAATGATCTCTTAAAGCGATAAATGGTAAATGGATTGCATTTATATAGCACTTTTATCAAAAGTGTTTTACAACTTATGCCTCAATGAACCCATTCACTCACACACTCACACACTCACACTGACAGCTGAGGCAACATGCATGGTGCTGGGAGGATGATAGTAACAGTTCTTATTTTACACATTGACCACATTATGAAAGACACAATAAGAAAACAATACTATATTACGATTCTTTCGATTAATGAAATAGAAGAACATTTGAAAAGAATAGCACCAAACCAGACAATATGAGAAATGGTCATGAGAGGCACTAGACTTATTCCACCTTTTCTCTCAGGAGCCTGTATCGAGTGTATCGTGCAGTAAAAATTGTACTTAAGTTGCAAGTCTGCATACGACTATCTTGAGACACGCCTCCATTTGGGGGGAAACAACTCTCCAGGTGCACAACTGGTTTTGAGTGAATTAATTCCAAGGATAAGTCCGAGGACAGAACGGGGAGTAGCACAATGTTGGAAATGAACTCCACGCTTTGGAATGAACTCCACGCTTCTTATCTCAAGGTCGTAAATGCGTTCCTATGAACCAGGAAGTATATTATCCAATCCAATCCTATTATAGATGAGGTCCCTCCCCTTACCTCTGGATGCCTCTGTGCCATATGGGCTGCCTCCGCTGTCTGTCAGGTCGGGCAGCCAGGCATCTTTGATGGCTGACTTGAAGACATGGCGGTTGTCCAAACTCTGAATGGGCCTGAAGTTGCTCCTCAGGTACTCTACTGACTTGACATGGTCCTGCTGCTCCGTGGTGAAGATAGAGTAGAAGGCCTCCAGCTGGGGGGGGAGAGAGAGAGAGAGAGAGAGAGAGAGAGAGAGAGAGAGAGAGAGAGAGAGAGAGAGAGAGAGAGAGAGAGAGAGAGAGAGAGAGAGAGAGAGAGAAATCACTGTCAGAACAAAGTTTATTTGCCAAGTGGAGGGACTGGTATACCCATGTTACTGACCAAACACTCTATACCAGCTGTCGGAATGTAGAGCTATTATTTTAACAAACAACAAAATACCACTTACAGCACCTTTTAACACTTTCCGTGCCAGCCATGCGGTGCCCCGGAACCCTGTTGCGTGCCACCACCCACTTCAATGATAGAGCTCTCATATTTGCGAACGCATAAACTATATCTTAAATTATGGCTATGTGTCTAATATGGCCGTCGCTTATCAATGACTTGTTTGCAGTCAACATTGTCGAAACGGATTGTTTTTTAACACTTTCAGTGCCACCAGGGGGCGCACGACTTAGTGCTTGAATGCCACCATCCACTTCAATGTTAACGTTAATATCGCCTAATCTATGTTTTAAATTATGGCTATGTGTCTAATCTGCCCGTCGCTTATCAAAGAATCATTTTCCAGTCAGTGCTGTCAAGGCAGATTGGTTTTTTATCACTTAATTTCCGTTTGAGAGCATTTTGAAAAGCACCCGTTTTGAGGTAAAAAACAGCCCATTCTGGGCCATTCTGTGATAATCGTCTTTTACTGGAATATTCCAGAACGTTGATATTTGTCGGCCTATTTATGAATCGTTTTCAAATAAACGCTAGATGATCAATATTATACGTACACGCACGCACATTCGAGCCGCACACTGATAATCGCCGTTTTCATTTCCTCATGGATTTTACAGTGAAACCGATAGAGGACATTTCACAAAACAGCTTATATCTTCATCAAAACGAGTCTGATTATCCTAACACTGATAACATAGATTCCTTACCTGACATCAGATGGTATCCAACTGGTATATTCCAATTCCTGATCACCATTCGAAAAAATCGATAAGTGTATAGATCTAACGTGTATACAGTAGAACTCATGATCCGCGGCGCTCAGAGGATCCATAATGAACTCTGGTAACCCCGGCTGCATCAGTGGACTGGAAAATGTGGAGTACAGGATTTTTTCCCCCATCCATTTTCATTGAGTCCATTCCAAAATCCCTGATGTCATCTGGGAGACGATTTCAGATCGCTAAAAAAAAAAAAAAAAAAAAAAGATTCAGAGAAATCTCGTGAGTGGCTTTCAACGTAACTATTATAAATCCGAGAAAACTCGTGAGTGGCAATCAAAGTGTTAATCGGTTCATTTCCGTTTTATACAATTTTTTTAAAGTTTCAGGAAAATATAAAGATTCTGTGATAATCGCCCTTTAGTGGAATACACTGGAATACACAAAAAACGTTGCAATTTTTCGGCCTATTTATGAATCGTTTTCAAATAAACGCTAGATTATCGATAGTATATGTGTACTTATGCACGCTATAAAAGCGGGCTGAAAAATCGATTATCCATTTCCTGATCAGCACACACACACACACACCCACACACACACACACACATAGGGCCCACGTTGATATATCTGTGAAAAAAGCTCTGATTATCCCAAGACTGGTAAAATAGATTCCTTACCTCAGATCAGATGTTCTCCAAAAAGATTATTCCAATTCCTGATCGCCATTCCAAATATCGATCGCTTTTATTGATCCAACGCTGGGTGGTCGAAACACCGATTCCACGCTGTTCTGATGGTCCACAATGAATCCGATCGGCTCGAGTTACATGCCTGAGAAGTCAAATGTGGAAGCAGGACTTTTTTTCCCCCATGCGTTTCATTCAATCCAATCCAAAGGGGTGCAGTACCATCCGGAGAGACGATAGGGGGCGGTATTTTCCCAATGGAGCTCAGAGAGAGTTCCAGTGGTAACATGAGGCTAGATTGATGAAATATGAATGGAAATCGCTAATAAAAACAAAAACTAGATCTCTCGTCGTTGGCACTGAACGGTTGGCATGAACTAACGAGAAATCTCGTCGTTGGCACTCAAAGTGTTAATGTCAAAGAGCTCAACTGCAGACATTCTCTTGTGGCTATTCTGCATTGTACCTAGTAAGCATTTGCTTAGAGAAACCTGGGAAAGTTAGTGTTTCTCCTGTCGAAGGATTTCAGATCCCTCTCTGCTTCATGGGTGCCTCTGGGCAGAGCTGCCTCTGGGCTCTGACCCATCGGATAAAACACATGTGTTAGTGAGAGTGCCATGCTTGAGTGTCTCCAGGGGGTACGTGAAGACAGTAATACTTATGACATAGAGTATTATCATACAGCAACTGAGTGCTCCAAAGGTAAGGAAAAACAAATCCTCATTCAATTAGAGGCACCCCCCTCCCTGCAGATCTGAGTGTCCTGGTTTTGATTAGGTGAACACAGGAATTCAATCCATTCTCTCCTCCTTGACTTAACTCGTCCATGTGGAAGGCACTTCCCTGCTAGTTCACCTCATGGTCCCCTGCGACAGGCAGAACAGTGCAGGACAGAAAAGAGGAGTTTAAACCAAAAGAAAACAGGTGGAACAGCAACAAAAAACCCAACCCCCCCCCCCCCCTCTATTCCCCACTAATCTACCACAGAATGAGGGGCTGTGAAATGAATCTTTCCGGACTGGGAATAATCACATGCCGACCAGCTTTAAGGGCTGACTTTTAAGATGATGAAAGTCAAATCTGTCCATCAGAATCAAAAGCGAGGGATTAATTGGGAAAAAAGCCTAAATCGGATGAGACTGTTCTGGCAGAAGAACTCTGGGTTTATGGGATGGAGAGAAGTGGAGAGAGGTAAGGAAGAGAGACACGTCTATTTTTAATCCATAGATATAAGATAATGTGTGTGGGTTTGTGTGTATGTATGTGTATGTTGGGGGTATTTAATGTCGTCTGTCACATTATGTATGGTTTGCATATATTGGCCAGGTAACTGGATAAACAAGCCGTTGTCATGGTAACTGGGAGAGGATAGAAACTGTTCACTATGCAGACTGAGACGGACAACTCACTGCTAGACCCCCACTGTGTGTGTGTGTAGGTATTTCTGAGAATATGAAATTGTACATGTCTCATTGCGTGGGTTTGAGTTTGAGTGTGTGCATATTGATGAGAGTGAGGGAGAGAGAGAGAGATAGAGAGAGAGAGAGAAAGAGAGAGAGAAACAGGGAATATAACACATTTTATGAAAAGGTAGTCACAACACATAGACTATAGCTGCAGGTTGCTAAAACACTACAACCTACATCTGAGACATGCGTGCGCACGCACAGACACGCACGCAAACACACACACACACACGCCACGCACACACACACACACACACACACACACACACACACACACACACACACACACACACACACACACACACACACACACACACACACACACACACACACACACACACACACACACACACACACACACACACACACACACACACACACACACACACACACACACACACACACACACACACACACACACACACACACACACACACACACACACACACACACACACACACACACACACACACACACACACACACACACACACACACACACACACACACACACACACACACACACACACACACACACACACACACACACACACACACACACACACTCACACACACACACAGTAACCAGTAGTTTCCAGTGCTGGTAGGTAGAGATGGACTCATGCCAGGCTGCAGTTCCTGACCCCCCACATACACCCCCCCCCCCCCCCCCCCCCCCCCCCAAATATCCTCATCGGAGTCCATTCTGTTAATCACCACCATGGTGACTCCCCCCCAGAACAAACTGGGGCTTCTTTTTGGGCTGGAAAACCTCAGCGGGCCCAAGCTGAGGGATTTCACTCTTTGTGTGGAAATCACAGCGCCACTGGACCCTAATCCATCCCTGAACGACGTCTTACACACACACGCACACGCACACGCACACGCACACGCACACACACACACACACACACACACACACACACACACACACACACACACACATATGCAGACAGACACACACAAGTGGGAAGTCCATATGTCTGTTTGAGAGGGGAGCATTTTAGGTGAATTGTGTAAGAGCTGAGCATTGATCCACTCTAAAAGCAGGCCCTGAGATATGACTGTCACTTCCTATGACCTACTTCAAGCAGGCATTGAAAACAGAAGACTACAGGGACGTGGGGGGTGAGTGAGAGAGAGAGAGAGAGAGAGAGAGAGAGAGAGAGAGAGAGAGAGAGAGAGAGAGAGAGAGAGAGAGAGAGAGAGAGAGAGAGACACACACACACACACACACACACACACACACACACACACACACACACACACACACACACACACACACACACACACACACACACACACACACACACACACACACACACACACACACACACACAGAGTCAGTGTCAATTCTTGTTCCACCTCTTTCCTTTTATCTCTCTCCATGATGTTTTCTTTGGCAAAAAGACAACGTGTTCTTTTTAACAAACGATGGACTTCAAACAAGGCCTTTAACCATGTTGAGAGAGACTGGCTAATAGGCAGGAACAAACACCCATAGGACAGGAAGGATAGGAAGGAAGGCCTCTCAGGATGGATGGATGACGCCTTTCATCATCACTTTCCTTGTTTACCCCCTTTCCTAGCTAATTCTGGAACTCGATAATCCTCAGTGTCTTAAATTGTGCCGTTCCTCATAATAATACCCATATTTCCACCCCATGATATTGGTGCATTGAATACCACCAAAGTACATCAAGGGAGGCAGGGTTGGAGGGGGGGGGGGATTGGGGACGTTGGGTGGGGGGATTTAAATCCCCAAGTGCTGTGGGATTGGGATGAGGTGCCAAACCAGAAACCCCCTCTATTACTGAGCGTTGGAACACCTGTGTTTCAGGGCAGATAAGAGTCCATGCCATGAGTGAGTCTGAGCTCTTGGCAGAGCAGCCAGGCAGACACCAGAGCTGGCTTCCTTCTACTACAAGTACAATGTGTAGTAGGGGGTAGGGGTGGACGGTATAAACGGTATACGGTATAAACTGTATGAATTTGCGCTACGGTATGGATTTTGACTATACCTTGTGACCGTTGACAGAGCAGCTAGTCACAGCAGTAGCAATGACATTAACGTGGGAACATGTCTATGTTCCCCGGGTTCTATGTTCCCCGTTTTTTTTTTTTTTTTTTTTTAATTGTTCTATGTTCCCCCTTCCGCTAAAGGGTTCTATGTTCCCCCGGGTCCTATGTTCCCCCGGTAGCCGCAAAATGGTTCTATGTTCCCCGGGTCCTATGTTCCCCCTGTCATTATGAATTGAAAATGGGGGACCCTGATGTAAACAAGACGAAAGTCTTTCTCTGGTCTGCATCCCCTTAACAATTGTGTGTATTGAGCTGTACTGTACTGTACCTGTTACGAAGGATCAGATTAAACCGAATATATGTATTTATTGATTGATATATATTGCATAATATTTGTATATCGTTTGATATCCCTTGTGTATTCCTTGTACATATACACGGAATATCCCTTTAACCTAGTACAGACCATAATATTTCGTTCTCCTATTGGACAGCGGTCCCTTAGGCGCCATTGCCATACCCCCAGGGTCTAGTTCAAAGTCACCGTCAAAGACATGCCTGGGCATGAACGGCTCTGCGCAAGGATACGAGACAGGAATAGGGCTGGTACTAGTTTGTTCACCTAACGTATAAATACGGCGCAGGTGAATACAGAAGTATGTTACCCAATAAGTTGAAGCCTCACCCACGATACAACGTGCGGTGAAGTATGGCCTGTTTTGGCCCCAAATAGAGCATTGAGACCGCGTGCGAATTGATAGCTGAAGTATCAGAGTTTAACGCTGTACCGTCGAGTTCGACCTATTCTATTATTTCAGTAATAGTCTATTTATGTATAGTGTATCGTGCGGCTACCGTTCTACAGTGACCAGCAATACCAACGCTTCCTCGCACCAGCTAGTGTGCTTATCCAAGCTGGGCAGCTTAACCTGGCGCCTTCACCCGAGGAGCCCTAGACGAGGACCGTGTGGATTATGTACACTGGATAACCTACCCGACGACTGCATAGCCCTTTTCGGCTGGATTATATTTGCTTTGGTCCTGTAATTGATGGAGCGGAGAATCGTCTACACCCACAATTGTGTGGGATTTACCCTGTGAGGAGCAACGTCGAGCCCGCCTCTCAGAAGCCTGAGGCTGGCTAGCTTTCTTTCATGCGGAGCTGCATGCCACGGAGAACAGCTGTTATTCGTCTGCGGATCAAGAGATTATTGCACCGTCTCCTGTACTTGGAGTCTCTCTATTCATCGTTGACCCAGACTCTACTACCGACAAATCCTCTCCCCTTGCTGGCTTACAACCGGAGGGACCCTACCAGTATCTCCCGCTGCCTCACTAGTGTACCATAGATATAATTCCTAAGATACAGGTGGTATTCATTATCTCCTGCGTAATATGAGAATGGACTTACGTTATTGATTTGCTCACGCACATTCTTTTGCCTTATAAGCGCAACCCTACGTAAAGTATTGTTATATACTATCATTGCTGCTAATAAATATTCTTAAACCCAGTTTTGTGTGGAACCGTGTCATTGTGGAGGTGTTCATATCATATACCTGTGTACTGTATGGCCAGTAGTAATGTACATAAGACAGTAGTGGTTTAATGATACCATACTTATATAATACAGTCAGGGAATTGTACCCCTCAGTTACAGTACCCATTCTGCAATCTGTTAATAAAGTTTTCAATCAATCAATCAATCAATCCCGCACAGTGCAATACTCCAATTCAGCCATTGGGTGGGTGGCGCTGCTGAGCGGGCCTGTGACGGCCTGACAGCGTGGGGGACAGAGAGTGCTGGGCTGACGTTCTGCAGATGGATGCTTCTCACACAGACCGCAAATAAGAACTAACACTTATAAAACGATTTAATAGGCTAAACTTAGTTTTTAAATTCTTTATTTTACACTTGTTTATTGTATTTGATTTTTCTCGACATAATGCTACGTGGCCCGACTAGATCCGTGACTCCGTTGCGATACAAATGAATTATCTATAAAAGTGACTATCTTTGAAATCCACTGCTGTGGCGAGCCTGGGGCGAGCCTTTATCGCTACCGGGGAAACATAGGGGGAACATAGGACCCGGGGAACATAGAACCCTTTTGCGGCTACCGGGGGAACATGGGAAACATAGGGGGAACATAGGACCCGGGGAACATAGAACCCTTTTGCGGATGGGGGAACATAGAACCCTTTTTCAAAAAAAGAAAAAAAAACTGGGAACATAGAACCCGGGGAACATATAACCCGGGGAACATAGGGATGACCCCGTTAACGTTACTTGATGATTCACTCAACGTTTGCAATGGTCGTTGCATAGTGTTTAATTGTACTGAGTTTTTCTCCACTTGTTCACGGACCTTGCCATATAGTTTGGGCATTTCAATTTGGCTAAGGAGGCTGAGAGGAGACTTGATTTAGCGCAGCAACGGGGCTAACGTTAGCCTCTAAGCTAACTCACATTAGCCACTAAGCTAACGTTCTAACGTCACTCTGCGGCACAGTTCCATTAGTGAGGAAAGATGGGGGGGTTATATTGACGAGTCTTGACAACAGAGGTTCAAAGATAACTTCACATTTATTTGGCTATTCATTTCTTTATATCGCTTTATCCATCGGGGATGCTCCCGTTTCTGTGTGTTGACAAATCCTGGTGTGACATCATCACCTACAGCATATTAGGAAGCTCAAACCTCAAACTCAAACCTATTACATCACACTATCTCGCTCTCGCTCTCTCTCTACGTTGTCAAACATGTACTGTACACTAAAGTTTGTGTTTGAGTTGTTTGAGGGAAAGAAACCGCCTGTCCTGCTGTAGTTTTTATTTTCACTTTGTGCCGCTTGATTTGATTGTATTTAATGAAAACAGTGTTTTTCAGAGATGGAAGTAACTTGAGAAAAGGTTTAGCATTTTTCTATTGCAGTTTTGCACAATAAATGTTCTTAAAATACCTCTGCACTATGTGAAATATGTCCTAGTAATACAAGAGTACAGTAATGGCTGCCAGTGTTTTACCCCTTCAGAAGCATTATATAGACATTTTAAGATAAATGAATATACCGTGATATATACCGTTACCGTCTATGCTTCAAATTATACCGTGATATAAATTTTAGACCATACCGTCCAGCCCTAGTAGGGGGCGTCAGGTGACATTAAGTTGTTGTGTGATGATTACATACAAAATTCTTTGTAATCTTTTCTGCCGTTGCAGATTCCGTTCATGTGAATTAAACTGGATGCAGAGAGGCCAGATAAGATCCCTAACTTGATAGGTTTGCTCATTTAGCTGCTTACTAGTCTATCCAGCTACTTTCACTGTGTTGTCATGGCACTAAATAAGTAATTCCCCATCCCCCATCGTTGTATCCCATAATTCTTGATGGGATCATTCTTCTTAATTCAGAGTGTCCTCCACAGTGGACTAGAATCATGCTCAGATAATAGAATAAATGGGCCTAACAAAGGAACAAATCTCAACACTTGTGTTCAATATCAGCTTGCAATTTTATAAATTTATTTTTAAAGTATGGATTATTTTTCTATTATTGAGTCCTTCAACTGACAGTACAGACAATGCGTAACAAAACAGAGCATATCCAGGACATTTCCAAACCTTCACACCCCCACCCTCACCCAACTCTGGTTGTGAAACACATAGAAGAAAAGAAAGAAAGAAGGAAAGAAAGAAAGAAAGAAAGAAAGAAAGAAAGAAAGAAAGAAAGAAAGAAAGAAAGAAAGAAAGAAAGAAAGAAAGAAAGAAAGAAAGAAAGAAAGAAAGAAAGAAAGAAAGAAAGAAAGAAAGAAAGAAAGAAAGAAAGAAAGCCACACCTCCTCTGTGTTCTGGATCTGAAATGTTGAGCAGGAAAATGGTTCCAGGTTTTTTGGAATGTTATTTTTTTTCTTTCTTTTCTTTCTTTACTTTATACAAGTAATATAATTATTTCTTTAACATTCAGTTAATTCATGTGATTCAAAAACATCTACAGCCATGTTGACATAGGTTCCTAACTGCTAGCATCAATTCCCAATAGTAACCCCCCATACCTCAAAGGCGCTAAAAACAAAATTACAAACATCACAAACTGGTCAGACTACTGCTTGACCTTACTCCTAGAACCCACCTCACCCCTGCCCACTTTGACAACCTAGGATAGCTTAGAGTAGATGACAGAGTACAGCAACTTGCAATGGGCCTAGTCTACAAGATACACTACACGACTAAGGTACCCATGTACATGTCAAATTACTTCCCAAAGGTCAGTGAATACCATGACCACAACACCAGAGGGAGCTCCACAAATCATGTGAAACCCAGATTCGGGCTCAAACAAGGGACAAAACACGTTTCGCAATTATGCCACATCAATGTGGAACGCCCTACCCGCAGATGTAAAGGAATGCGAATCACTACCCACTTTCAAAACCACTCTCAAAGAGCACCTACGAGAGACTGCAATTCGAAACTGGCCCCTGTAAATGTCCTAACCCAACCCCCTCCAATGTACAGTAAATGTCCTAACCCAATAATACACGAGACCCTCTTCTTGGGACCAAGTAAGGTTTCGTGGATAATCCAATGTACAGTTACCCCACCCCACCTACCCCCCCCCCCCCACCCAACCACCTCCAATGTACAGTTCCCCCCCCACCCCACCCCACCTACCCAACCTCCTCCAATGTACAGTTTCTTCATCAAATGTATATACTCTCTTTTTTAGACATTTTTTGTATCACAAACAGTACTGTATTTGTAAATCTGGTATGTCATAAATGTATAGATGTAGCAGTACTGTCTTTCTGTATGTCATGTATGTCATATAGTTATGATGAATTGAAAATGGGGGACCCTGGTGTAAACAAGACGAAAGTCTTTCTCTGGTCTGCATCCCCTTAACAATTGTGTGTATTGAGCTGTACTGTTGTACCCATTCTGCAATCTGTTAATAACATTTTCAATCAATCAATCAATCAATCAAAACTGACAATCTCACTTGTCACTGGTCCTATGGATTTGCTTACAGTACATTTGAGAGTTTCCACCATTATTCCACTGCCTTGACTCCTCCTTCATACTGTAGATTAAAAGACTCACACTACCCTAGTTATTAAGTGTGTTAACACAATCCCGCCCAAGAACGGATATATCCGTGTCTCGATTCCATGCTTAAAGGACCGAAGGACGGATATATCCGTGGCAAGTTGTTTTGGCTTTTATTCCATTTTAATAACCTATTCAAGGTCGCCGAGCTGCACTGCAGATGTACCCTACTCTTTGAATTCGACAAAGTGCATTACCGGCCAGATCCTCTTAGGGGCGCTGTCGCGATAATGCAGTGTGCCCTGTGGCTGAACGGTGCATTTTTTTTTTTTTACTTTCAATGGAGTTTCCAGTTAGCTGGATTCTGGATGTGCAGTCTGTAGCTTGGAATACGTTTTGGATCGCGGATTTCAGTGTGCAGTAAAGGAATTCATCATCAGCCAATGGACATATTGATCTACCAGATGGCGATCGATAACTGGGAAATGGTTTGGCGGATCCAACCGGCTCATGGTAAGATCTTTTTCACGTAAATTACAGCCCGATCGGGCCTTGTTATGATACTCAACCAGGCGATCAGCGTATGTGGCTACTTAGACGAACACGGTTATTGGTAATCAATAATAAGAAACGACGTCCCCCCCCTTTCATGCATACATGCTTGAGGATCGTGCCAATCATATGCAGTTTGAGTTTTAACTGTAGCTTATGTATAACGGAAATGCCATTGGATATAACGTTAGTAGCTATTAGCCCTTTATCTCGCCTTCCAGGAAATATCCTAGCCGGAATCCCGTATAACGCTTATATTCACGGCGCTATAAAATGAGAACGTATTGATGAAAAAATTATTTCTTTAAGCCATTTTGAAGGGACGGTTTATGGTCTCAATTGACAATGAGAATGGACAGATAGCAATACTATAAAGTATAGATTTAGCTCTACAAACAGCCCCAAGTCTGTTTACATATGCTGGTCGTCTAGAGTGATATTAGACGCATCCCAGTGGCCGCCAATGTGTTAAGAGTGTTGTCCTAGAAGCGTTTGTTCCCCTGGCTCACTGGTTGTAGCGTTGCTGAACAACATCCATGAGAACACTTCCAATCACACACCTACAGTATGAACAGATAACACTAACAGCCTGCTGCCTGCCTACTAATCACTCACACCCCCACATGGATGTAAACAGACAACAACAACACACAGAAATAAACAACATGCACATTTACTGCATACACACATTGCACTTTGCACACACTTCACCCACACTGTGACCACTGTACTATATATATAGCTATATTGCACTATACTATATTTAGAGCTGTGTTCAGAGCTACCTCAAGTTGTCTCCTGCTGCTACTGTACACTATTTCAATTTCTGTATTTTTATCCTTGCATTTTTGTACTATATTTAGAGCTATATTCAGAACTACTGCAACATTGTCTCCTGCTGCTACTTTACACCACTTGTATTGATTTTATTGCTTGTATTTTATCTCCTACTCTTATTTGATCTTATTTTATTGATGTTGCTGATGAATGGGGCGAGGAACCAAGACCAAACAATGGAATTATGATATGCTGTAAAAAGTATATACTTATGTGACTCTTATGTGAGTTATACTTAAGAATCTCAATCTGAATTCTTGCTCCCCCAGCTGCACACAACTAATATAACATTACCTTGTTCTTTTATTACCATTTACATTTACATTTTACATTTAGTGATTTAGCTGATGCTTTTATCCAAAGCGACTTACAAGTTCTGTACAACAAGTCAGCAGGAAGGGTACAACTCTGGCAGCCAAGGGTAAGTAACAGTGGACCTCATGATCGAAAGTGTAAGTAACTATCTTCGTAACTATCTTCATAACTATCTTCGTAAGTAGTTCCTACAAACAAATTTAGGAAAGTCCTCCCCCGGATGCCTGAACGTGTGAAGCGGTCTTCGTAAGTGGCCAAAATGTCACAACTGAATGAAGAACGTCACTCATTCTTAAACTGAAAGTGTGTTCTTGTACACCTGAATTTGCATACAGAAACACCCCACCAACTCCTTATAAGGAGGCTAAGCATTTCACCTCCGGTCGTGCTGCCCCTTGTGAGGACCTTGTGCACAGGACAGAGTCCACAGGCCTCGTGAAAGCAATTGGCTACTGATCAAAATGAGATTAGATTAGATTAAAATGTAGTGTCACTATACAGCACAAGTACAATACAACAAAAATAGGTTTGGCATCTAACCATAGTACAAATGTAACAGTAAAATGAAGCTGAAGTATGGGGAAATACATATATGACTACCATAAAATCATTATACACATTACAGAAGAGAGCGGTACGTATCATGCATAATGTCGAATATAGAGAACACACAAACAGTCTATTTATCAGATTGAGGGTATTGAAACTTGAAGAGATAGTGAAACTACAGACGTTATTATTTATGTTTAGGGCAAAAAGCAATTCGCTGCCAGTTAATTTACAAAAGAAGTTTATATGTAGTTCAAAATAAAAATAAAATAACAAATGAAATCACAATTTAAGCAAGCCTAGTAATAGACACAATATTTCTGACACTGGGAATAGATGTCCATAGATGTCCCTAGATACCAAGAATATGCAAATGGA
>NC_140170.1:133512654-133552654 GCF_963971535.1 Notolepis coatsorum | reverse complement strand
TTAAAAAAAAATATTTAAATTTTTTTTTATTATAATTTTTATTTATCAGACAAACTAAGCTAGGCTATATGTTAGCTATAATGTCCAAATAGAGAAACTACCACCACCTAAATAATGCTTATTATACTTTGTTTTATCCATGTTGAGAGTGAATAACAGGTATAGGCAGCGAGGTGCAATGTAGCGCTTGCTCAACATGAAAAAAGTCGGTGGACAGCGCCTGATGCTGAAATAACAAACCAGCCACACCACATGTGTGGTGTGAAATTAAAACACCAGTTCAGTAAGTCATTCAAACTTTATCTTTACTTATATATGACTGTGACGGCACCACACATGTGAATAGTAACAATGCAATTAAACTGAAGTCAAATCAGAGCAAAAAAAGCTGAATCTGCTTCAAGAAGATGCGCTACATTAGGTAAGGAATTACAACGAGACACTTATTGACTAAATAAAAAATACAATTAGGCTTTTAACCCTCTAAAGCCGGGCGCAACACTAGACATGTTTTGTAAAACATTAAATATCTTTGGATTTGTTTGTGATACAGACTTGCTTTATTGTATCAGATTCGATTGTCATCTAAAAATGTAGTGCATCTCTCAGAGAATGCGCGGATGTAAAGCATAGAATCTTGAAATATCTAGATTGGTTGTTTTCCCTGGACTGCATCTAATCCACTGTATCTATCCATTTATCATATATCTATGTCTGTCACTATAGCCAATTAAAATGCTAGAAATGGTCACGTGGACTGGGAGAACCAATAGAAAATTCCTATTGTTTCTCAATAGTCCAGTGCGCTCCACAGAAAGGGCTGTCAGATAGACGCATTGGTTGCGCGTAATGTAAGATAGACCAATAAGAGATGGGCGCTTGTCTCTGGTTTTATAATAAAATGGCAAAAAGACAAAGGTATGTTCAGTGAAAATGTGTATGTTGTTTACAGTTTATTATGCCACCTATGCAGCTCGTTTATTTTGTCCATTCTCTGCCTCTGCCACAAATGTATGTCTTAGTTATAAGGTGGTCCGTCACAGAGTTAAAATGTTTTCACTATCAATATATATTAAATTAGCCATTGTTTTTGTATCCGGCCCCCCATACGATGGCTTGGAAAAAATGTGGCCCTCGGCCAAACTTAATTGAAGACCCCTGGTGTACATGATGGTAAATGGCTGCTTTTTTATATAGCGCTTTTATCCAAAGCGCTTTACAATTTGTTACTCACATTTTACCCATTCACTCACACATTCACACACCGATGGCGGAGGCAACCATGCAAGGTGCCAATTAGGGGTTAAGTGTCTTGCTCAAAGACACATCGACACGCTGCCCGGGAGGAGCGGGAATCGAACTGGGAACCTCCGGATTGCCAGACGACTGCTCTACCTCCCGAGCCACTATCGCCCCAGGGTGAAACAGTACTGTATATCCATATGTCATGTATGTCATAAATGTCCTGATGAATTGAAAATGGGGGACCCTGATGTAAACAAGACGAAAGTCTTTAACTGGTCTGCATCCCCTTAACAATTGTTTGTATTGAGCCGTACTGTATTGTACCCATTCTGCAATCTGTTAATAAAGTTTTCAATCAATCAATCAAACCCCACCCCCGACAGCAGCAGTCCATCCCCCTCCACCCATAAACACAAACCCCCCACTACCCCTGGAAAGTCCCCTCCCCCACCATTGGCCATCAACCCCCTCAAGGCATGTGCCGGGCAGTTGGCAGTACCGTTTCAACACCTCTTCAACCTCTCACTGAGGCTGGAGAGGGTGCCCCACCTACAGAAGTTCTCAGATGACTCCTCCATTGTAAGTTGTAAAACAGACAATAAAGAGGACGAGTACAGAACCCTGGTAAAGAGTTTTGTAGGGTGGAGCGACAGCAACCACCTCCAACTCATCAGCAAGACCAAGGAGCTGGTGGTGGACTACTGTAGAGAGGTAAGAAGAGCCCGCCCCCAACTCCCATCATCAACGAGGGGATATGTTGGAGACATACAAGTTCCTTGGAGAACAACTGAACAACAAATTAGACTGGTTGGACTTCACAGAAGTCCTCTATGGGAAGGGACAGAGCAGGCTGTTCTTCCTGAGGAGACTAAGGTCCTTCAATGTGTGCAATAGACTGCTGCAGTCGTTTTACTCATAGATATACATATAACTAGATGGTGCAAGGTGGAGTCTCCAGCGTAGTTCACCGGCGGCCATCTTGTCACAGGCAGCATGCCCACTCATAACATGAATGTCTATGGTGCATGTACTATTGAAATAACCATAGCTTGCAAAATTGTCAGCCGATTTACAAATGGTTTGGTTTATTACAAATGTTATGATTCAGGATGCTTGGACATGTTGAAATAATTTTCATATGAAAGTTCATTATAAGTATGCAGTATGATAACTACATCTCTGACGTTTATAACAAACCAAACCATTTGAAAATCGGTTGAAAATTGTGCAAGCTATGGTTATTTCAATAGTACATGGCATGCACCCATGAGGAAATTAACCATCAGAGCAGCAAAAGCCCCCTGGCTTGATTTGGAGTTAAGAAGGTGTATGACGGAGAGGGAACAACTGAAAAAAACTGCTATTACATCTGGCAGCTCAGATGATTGGCAGGTTTACCGTTCACTGAGGAACAAAGTCACACAAATGTATACTCAAAAGAAAAAACAATACTACTAATTCAAGTTTGAATAAATTAAGGGTGACAGCAAAAGGTTATGGAGAACCCTTAATGAAGTCATGGGAAAAAATTACATGAAAAATCTGGTGGTGGATTTATCACCAAACCTCTAGGGATGCACCGATATGAAAATTTGCCACCGATACCGATACCGATTGTTCAACTAACACAATCGGCCGATACCGATACCGATATTTGTGGCAAACATTTTTTTTTTAATATTTCTTTTTTGGTAATATATATTTTTTTTGTAATATATATATATATTTTTTTATGAAACTACTGTATATTTGTGTTACAAATTGTGCTCACCGATATGAACATAGGCCTCTTTACTTACTTAAAAAAAGGAAACATCAATAAATAGCACTATCTCTCTCCCAGTATGTTCTGCAGGGCTGCAGCTAGATACTAGTTCTCCCAGTATGGTCTACCGGGCTGCAGCTGGATACTATTGTCTCAACCAGAGCTCTCAACCAATGAAATTTTGATTGACAGTCGATTCTGCCAATTACGTCACACACCGCTTGCACCCGCCTCTGCTGTTACCACCAATCGGCAAGCGCGTATACATTTTTTAATTCCGCTTTTGTCCGCCATTGATTTTGACAAGAGGTTATCTACAACAACAACAACGGCGGCGTGGCCGACGTTTAGCTTTTAGCTCCGCAGGATGACTTAAACGAGGCATAATGATTTTACTGCAACGAATGTTATAATAAAACAAAGCCTTTCTATACATGTGTCTGATTGAAAACTTTATTAACAGATTGCAGAATGGGTAAAACTCAGGGCTCTATGAGCAACGGAAGGAACTGAGCTAGTATGAACGAACGCGTAATGCTTGCTACGTTCGGATAAATAATATGCTGATGTTATTGAACGTGTAACACTAACTATATAACGTTAATGCCACAAAACGAATGCCTTGTTAATCATAAGTAGTAACTTTGATGCAGTAGCTTGTGTGTGTGTGTGTGTGTGGGGGACTGGGGACGGCGTTGTGCAGGTCGCGAGTGAACTTTTTTTTGTCTTTTGACGCTACACAAATTGATGGATATTTATCGGCTACTGCCATCGGCACATTCGAGCTTCTCGGCCGATAGGCCGATTGCAGTCAACAAGGCACTTATCGGCAGATACCGATACCCGACCGATACATCGGTGCACCCCTATCTACATATAGCAAATAATTTTTATAATTATTTCATTGAAAAGATAGAAAAAACAAGGACTCAAATTTGAATTTGATTCCATGAGCATTAATCTATAACACATGGAAAAGCTTCTTGTGTCTTTACAGGGCTACGATAACCTGGATGGTAAACTACTTCAACTGTCAGCGAGAATTGTAGCAATGCCACTGTGTCATATTTTTTATTTAAGTCTGAATGAAGGTGTTGTTCCTCAGATGTGGAAGGTGGCGAAGGTCACTCCTCTACCAAAAAATACCAAAGAATCTTTTAATGGACAAAATAGTAGACCTATCAGTATCCTGCTAACCCACAGACCCTGAAGACAACTGCACTAACGGAACGTAGACCAAATGCGTCCACATTTTTATAGGATTCTAGCACATTTTCATAACAATAGAGAATATTACCGTTTTCATTGGGTTTCTTACAAATTAACGATGCTTTGTGTTGTCCTTTATATGCCGATTATCATTTAAATCTTAAATTGTACCATATGTCCCCCTTTAGACAACATATGTAATGCTACCAGCGCACTTTTGTTAAGATAATTAGTTTACCATTCGCGGTCGCTATACCGAGGTTGCAGTAATAGTTTACCGCTGTTCAGATCACAGCGAAGAATAGACACATCCCAGTGACCTGTGACCTGTGCTAAGGATCTTGGGAAATGTATTCATGTAGTTTTCCAAATTTTCACCTTTTAATTTTAAACCAATGCTGCCATCTACTGACAACAGAAAGTGTTGTCTATCGTCACTTCCGTTTACAGCGTCGCCCGAAACCCATTCTAGAGATTCCCTGGGCACCCAAACCTACAATGTCTATTTTCACCTTTATTCATAAGTCTATAATTGAGAGAGAAAGGGGTGAGAGACAGATTGTATATTGTGAGCAATACAGCGATGTTGTGACAGTTTATGTGTGTGTGTGTTCCTCACCTGTTTGTAGGAGACGTACACAGGTCTGTTGAAAACGATCCATTCCACCACCTTGCTGCAGGGAGGCGTGGTCAGCGAGCCCGTGTAACGGTAGTAACTGTCCAACGAGGACGGCAACAAGTCCTTCAGGACAAACGGCTCCAGGAAGGTCTCTTTCTCTGTGGGACGTGACAGGACAAAGCTCAATACAAAGCTCTCACACTAAGCCACATTCAAATCAATAAAAACCCGCCACACTTTACCCCCCGCCCCCACTCCAAGGAGCTACAGTTTATATTTCACAGCTGTTAGGTCTATGCAATTGATTACATTTGCATTGTACTTAGTTCAGTGTCCACACTGCACGACTAGATATTATTCCATGGAGGTTAGTATAGTGCAAAGAATTCCACTAGTATATTCCTGTTGTGATGGATCAACATCACAATATCATGTAGCCTAGTTCATAGTCCAGTGCTTGAGAGGCTGCACTGCCACAGCTCCCCTGGGGACATTCTGTGAATAACAATCAAAGACTATCACTCAGACGGCACAGTAAATAAGAGACCATGGGTGTGCTTGTAGAAAATACACAAAACTAAGTTATAAACGAGATGTTTAGGGCAAATAAGTTGATTGATCAAATAGAAAACAATAATTAGAATGATCTATCTTTCATCCCGATGACAATTAAATTCATTTCTAACCACCAGGCCACCATGTCATCCTATATTGAAGCCCCAGAATCTTTGACAATATCATATCATATATAATTGTCAGATTAGTTGAATAATATATGATATCATTGTCAGATTAGTTGCAATATAATTACTATAAACTAGGGATGCTCGATATTGGCTTTTTTACCGATACCGATATACCGATATTGTCCAACTCTTAATTTCCGATACCGATATCAACCGATACCGATATATGCAGGGTTTCCCCCCCCAAAAAACGGAATAATTTCAGGTAATTAACATTACATATCTCTTGTTGTGAAATTAACACAACATTATGCATACTTTTGACAATAAATAAAATCAGAATTTGTTCTTACTTGCTTGCCTGGGTAAATAAAGGTTATAGAAATGTAAAAAAATTTAAAAAAATAATATCGGTAAGCCGATAATATCGGACATCCCTACTATAAACAAATGAGACCAAGGCCGAAACAATTGGTAGCCTAATTCTCATGCTAAGACCACATTTTCCATAAGCATTGTTGCTTTCTATTGCAAAGAACATGTTGCAGTTTGTTTTACATGGGTTAGCATAGCCACAGTGCAATATCGCTATGCTGCAATGTCGCTTCCTGATTCCACTGTGCAGGCGCACCAACCGACCTGTACGAGTCGCTGTCCACAACGTCCGATCCACACCCACCAGCTTCCCACCCCCTAATACTGCCAATTGTATTAGTATGAACGACCAGCCAAGCTGGTAGCAATGCCGAGAGCTGGGCTCGAACCCAGCATCTCCTGCGTTGGTGGCGAGCGCCTTGCCCACTGCGCCACCTAGCCGCCCTCTACAATAGGTTATATATGTGAAAAACATGTCTGTGGGGTGCTGACATGCTGTTCATCTGAAGACCGGGATGTTATCCTGTAATAAGGCTTTCTGTAACCAGGCCTGAGTCTCTGCTGGCATCTTCTCTGGGCTTGGATCTGTACCAAGTTCTGTCCCGACCATTTTGGGACTGTCCTCGCCTTACACAAATCCCTCATTTCAAAGCTGTTCAATCCCGCTGAAGGCGATGGGCCACCGACAATGGCCGTCTGGCCCACTTGCTGTCACCAGCTAAAAACAAGCAGTGTAAGATTCCGGGGTAACTACTCTCCAAAAACAAAAAAACGGAGGTTTCCCATCAAAATCAAGATAGCAGATGTGCACAAAATTCCCTGAAAGATGCAGAAGGAACAAAAGGAGGAGCAATAAATGGATGCCTCTGCCCCACATTTCTAATACATAACGAAAGTGGAATCCTATTGAGAAGGGGATGAAAGAGGAGCTTAGCGTGCTGCAATGTGCATCAGAACCACATCAGATTTGAAGTGAAAGGGAGTGCTTTGGAATTAAACCCCCACCACAAAAGGAAAGGAAGTCACACTGGCACAGTAGGGGGGAGAGAGCGAGAGAGAGAGAGAGAGAGAGAGAGAGAGAGAGAGAGAGAGAGAGAGAGAGAGAGAGAGAGAGAGAGAGAAAAAGCACCGACCGACTGAAAAAGCAAGAGACAGAAAGAGGTAGTGAGAAAGAGAGAGAAAGAGACCGACAGAGACAGAAAAAGCAAGAGGGAAAGAGGTAGTGAGAGAGGGAAGGGAAAGAGAGAGAGAGGGAGAGAGAGAGAGAGAGAGAGAGAGAGAATTCTGAAAATCCGCCTAACATACATACCTAAGTAAATGGAATATTGCTCCACTTCTACAAGGTCCATTTGCATATTCTTGGTGTCTAGGGACATCTATGGACCTCAGTGAATGTATTCCCAATATCAGAGATCATGTGTACAAAAAACTAAGGAAATGAATAAAGGGAAGATGATAAACAGAAGGTTTTGTAGATACAGTACTCAATTCTCCCATCCGGACCAATGCAATTTGAAATATTATTATAGAATATAGAATAGCAGGCTTATAAATTACCTTATTATAGCCATTTCGCACATTTATGGATTGTGCCAAATCCTATATTTCAAATGCCAGAGTTAAATTTGGATTTAGTATCACCAGGCATGCATAAGAACAGATAATGAAATCTACTGTATGTACAGTAGCTTTTAAATTTTTTTTGCCAGGGTGCCACCATTTTCAAACACATTTAAAATCTGATTGTTGCTACATGCCAGAAATAGGGGATACAAACTAACTGCGCTCCCATATATGCCAATAACATTACGTTTATAGATTAGATTACGTTTAGAGATATTAAAAAAATTCATACAGAAGTAATTAGCTTGAAGCCCCATAGAGGCCTTTGGGAAGTGTCGTTCGGAAAAATTCTAACGCTCATCGAAAGCTCTCGGTGTCCTCTTCAAAATGGCGTAAAAGAAACTACAATTCCTGACGTAACATTTTTCCAAAATGGTTGAATTTCGCGACCAAAACAATAGAAAAACTAAAACTAAAATCTATCTAATAACAGTTTAACCTATTGGTAAACTAATGTATTGATGATAATATACATTATAACTGCTGTTGTGACATGGTTATGATGTTTATACTTGAATACGTTTGAAAAATAAAACGATACTTTTGTCAGACAGTCTAGACCAGGGGTTCCCAAACTTTTTCAGCTCGAGACCCAAAAGAGAAATTTGGTGTTTCCCCGGGACCCAAACTTACAAAAATACATCATGAATTGCCATAACATACATTTATAAACTACTGATAAAAAAACACAACAAACCATGAATTTCAAATGTATATGAAATGTATTTATTTAATTATAAAAGTACATCACAGCAATAATCAGAGTGTAATGTTAAGTTGCTCACCACCTCATAACATACAATTTTGTAACACTTTTAAATGAACAAACATGTTCTACTCTCCTTTCTATTTCTCACCCCTTTTTCAACTCTCCATTTCTGACCCCCTCCCTCAGTCCCTCAACCTTAAACCCCAACATTGAGCAACATTCCGATTAATTTGTACTGACTTATTTAAAAATTCTACTGACCTGACATCATGCTAGAAGGGGTATACTATTTCATCTATGGCACAATGAAATCTAATGAGAGGTATGTGGCTGGTTGACGTTTTCAACCAGCAGATCTATTCTGGGCTTGGTTTTTGAAAGTGCTATTCTGGGGTCATGCTGAGCATTTAGTCTGTTTCTGTATTTTGTTTTTCAGGTATGCTAGAGTAGAAAACCCAGATTCACATAAGTATGTGGTGCGAAACTGAATCAACACATCTACAGCTTTTTTATATATATAAAAAAAATATTGAATATATATATATATATTTTTTTTTAACTTTTTATTGGCGACCCAATAAAAACGGGTCCGCGACCCATTTTGGGTCACGACCCAGATTTTGGGAAACGCCGGTCTAGACAGATTGATTTATGATGTGATGTCATTTGCGGTCCGGCCCCGGACCGCACGGGTGGAAGAGGTTAAACCAGATTGCTACTAGCACAAGGCTAACACAACGCCTGAGTCTGTACCATAAGCTACTTCGGCCTTTAAAAATTAATTGCCAATCAGGGTCACAGAGTGCAGAGTCAGTGAAGGCGACAAAGCCACAGCAAGACGCTGAATTAATGGACTTGTAATTTGTGCCGGTGAGGAAGAGGGAGTTCATTTCAACGCTGTGACATGAGAGCACAGGGAGCCGAGACGCTTGGGTGGGCAAACAGAGGAACGACACGCTGTGCTGACACAAGGGCCGTGTAAATATACATCTATATGCACGGCTCAGACAATGACAACATAGCAGGCACACGCTCCATGGCACCTAAGGGATGGTGTAATTGTACTGTAGGCCTACTCCAAACAAGGACCTCTCAGAAGGTGATCCTTGGGAGACCGGTGGCACGCTGTGAGCGCTCCCGGAACCTTGCTCTTCAACTGTCCTTGTGTGTTTAGAACCCGCTACACTCTAGAACCCGTCTGTCAGCTCCACACTATACTCTAGAACCCGTCTGTCACCTCCACACTATACTCTATAACCCGTCTGTCAGCTCCACACTATACTCTATAACCCGTCTGTCAGCTCCACACTATACTCTATAACCCGTCTGTCAGCTCCACACTATACTCTATAACCCGTCTGTCAGCTCCACACTATACTCTATAACCCGTCTGTCACCTCCACACTACACTCTATAACCCGTCTGTCAGCTCCACACTATACTCTAGAACCCGTCTGTCACCTCCACACTATACTCTATAACCCGTCTGTCAGCTCCACACTATACTCTATAACCCGTCTGTCAGCTCCACACTATACTCTATAACCCGTCTGTCAGCTCCACACTATACTCTATAACCCGTCTGTCAGCTCCACACTATACTCTATAACCCGTCTGTCAGCTCCACACTATACTCTATAACCCGTCTGTCAGCTCCACACTATACTCTATAACCCGTCTGTCACCTCCACACTACACTCTATAACCCGTCTGTCAGCTCCACACTATACTCTATAATCCGTCTGTCAGCTCCACACTATACTCTATAACCCGTCTGTCAGCTCCACACTATACTCTATAACCCGTCTGTCACCTCCACACTACACTCTATAACCCATCTGTCAGCTCCACACTATACTCTATAACCCGTCTGTCACCTCCACACTACACTCTATAACCCGTCTGTCACCTCCACACTATACTCTATAACCCGTCTGTCACCTCCAAACTATACTCTATAACCCGTCTGTCACCTCCACACACTATACTCTAGAACCCTAACCCTCCACACTATCCTCTAGAACCCGTCTGTCACTGCCACACTATACTCTAGAACCCCTCTCCACACTCGCACTTCTCCTGCATCCAGAGAGTCCAAATCTCTCTTAATTAGTCTTTTCTCACTTTTTCTGTATTTTTCTCCCATCCCAATTTAGTCGTTATTCCAATTCCCTTCCTGGTCTCTTCCTGGTTGTTCCTGGGGAGGGTGTAGAACTACCACATGCCTCCTCCGATACACGTGTAGTCGCCAGCCGCTTCTTTTCACCTGACAGCAAGGAGTCTCACTGGGGGAATGTAACACGTGCAGAGGTTCATGCTATTTCCCCCCGATCCCTTCCCTGCTGAACAGGCGCCCCGACCGACCAGTAGGAGTCGCAGTTTACAACGACCAGGACACATACCCCACCGGCTTCCCACCCGCTGACACTGCCAATTGTGTTAGTAGGGACGACTGACCAAGCCGGAGGTACCGCTGACAGCTGGATTCGATCCCAGAGTCTCTGCGGTGGTAGGCGAGTGCATTCTCCACTGCGCTACCCAGCCAGAGTCCTGTCATTCTTTTGAGTCGCTCTCTCCCACGTACATTTTGGGGGGATTTGGGGAATCCAGATCAGGGAAAGTAAAAGCACAATAATGGACCCTATCTCAAACCCGCACGCACACTTTTCTTGATCCTCAGCCGTTGCTTCCCTCGGACAAGCAAACAAGAAGAGAGAGATCGGGGCCTGAGCTAGGTCCATTCCTCCACGAGAGGAATTAAATCCCACACACGTCTTCTGTCATACCGAGGTAGACACCACCACCACAAGGCAGTGACATTTGCATGCGCCGGTGCACAGCACACCAACTTTATTATGTCTGCTGCACTTATCGGTACTTATTTCAACTCCCCAGGAAGGGGAGAAAAGGTTTCTGCACCCATATTAGGGACCCCAGAGGGTTCAAGTAAAGTGCATGTGTTGACTTTGTTTGCAATTACATCTGCATCCATGAAGATGGGATATCTCGGCCGTGTGCACACACACCGACACACACACACCGACACACACACACACACACACACACACACACACACACACACACACACACACACACACACACACACACACACACACACACACACACACACACACACACACACACACACACACACACACACACACACACACACACACACACACACACACACACACACACACACACACACACACACACACACACACACACACACACACACACACACACACACACACACACACACACACACACACACACACACACACACACACACACACACACACACACACACACACACACACACACACACACACACACACAGTAACCAGTAGTTATATTACGTCATAGCTAGTGGAACATATCCCATATCAGCCTAGATACTGAATACATTTCTCCACATGTACCTGTACACACCCATCCACCTGGCCACACCCCCATCCGCTCCTCTACATAAGCAGGGGTGTGGCCATACTAACAGCTCCTTCCCTATTTTCACCACCGGCAAGTGTCTGTATACACCACTTGAGTTTAGTGCGAAATAGTTGTTGGAAAGGAGCTACGTGGACATTGTTTCTTATTTTTTCTCTCTCTCACCAATTTTCGAGAAAAAGCTAAGTCATAATGTCTGCACCTTCGGGGGGTTCGAACGCTCACAACATCACCCTTCACCAGCGTTTTTCCATTGCCGCGACCGCCGTGCGTCGTGGGGCTGCTCTGACTCCACGGTCATGGCAGTCAGACACGCCCGAGCGGTGTCCGGTGGTGAGTCTGCCTCTCCGGGGCCGACGGCTCCTCTGGTGGAGGATTTGAGACGCAGGCTCTTCGCCTCTGCTCGCTCCCGTCGTAGGGCGGCGAGCTGCAGGGGCGAACGGCCTGGCTTTGGGGAGGTGCTGGAGCCAAACGAGGGTGCTCTTGCTCTGTCTCCATTTCCGATGGAAACTGAGGATCATATGGAGGGAGCGGGAGCGCTCTTGTTTGATGCCCCAATGGAGTCGTATCATTCTCCCGCTCAGGGTGTGGCAGGGAGTGTTGCGTCTACGCACGTGAGGGACGCGGGCGACGTGGAAGGAGGTACGCAAGGGGAGTTGCGTGCCTTGTTCCCCGAGCTCATGGCGGCCGCCGCAGCCGCTAATGGCGTGGCGTTGCCGCAGCCTCTGCCTGCACCTGTCCCTAATGACATGATAGGTCATCTCTGGCAACGTCGTCCTGTGAGGGAGACAGGCATTGTCTGCCCATTTTTCCCTTCAATGGAGGCCTACGTAAAACAGGGACAGGTAATCTCCCGCATCACTGGCCTTACCTCCGCCTACGTGCCAGTCACGCGGGTGGCGAGTTTGATCCAGGGACTAAAGGACGGGGTGCCTCGGCTTGATAGCCCGATGACATCCATTCTTTGTCCCGAAGTGGTGTGGGAGCTGTTGCGGAAGCCGGTTCCCCAAGGGAAATCGGCTAGGCAGATGGCTAACTGGAGTGACCAGGCGTACATCGCCGCGACTCAGAGCCTAGCTGCGACGTCTAACATCACGCAGCTAGCGCGCTACATGTCGGGGATGATGGCGGGTGGGTCGGTGTTGGACGACCTTACCCAGCTGCAGGCGATAGCCGCCGGGAAGGGGCGCGCCTTGGCCACTCTGTCCCAGCGCCACCTTTGGCTGGAGCAGGCGAGGGTGCCTGAACAGAAGAGGATTCCCCTGCTCACGGCCCCCCTCTCCGATGCTGGGCTCTTCGGGTCGGCCATGCAGCAGATGACGGCTGCCTGCAGAGAGATGGAGGAGGAGAGCGCTGTGCTCCAACCCCATTTCCCCCGACCTGATACCACTGGTGATGGCAGACGGAAACAACAACACCGGCAGAGGACCGCAACCGTTGCCTCCGCCGCCGCCGGGCCTTCGTCGAAGAAGGCCAGGAGTGGAGGGAGTGCCTCGTCCGCCGCAGCCAGCCGCCCCCACGCCCGGAGGTGACGGTAGGGATTGACATGACCAGGCGCCCCAGAACCGTCCGTCCGGGCCGGCTCCCCGTGGGGGCAAGCACCGTGCTGCACCGCTAGTGACTTTCCCCTGTTCCCTTCCCCGCCCCAAACATATGATTTTGTTAAACTAAATAAAGGGTCCCTCCTGGTGAGGGACTGTTTTTTGTTACAAACTGTGTTTTTATTCACTGTATATATTGGGGATACGATGTGTAAACCCTCACCTAGCTGTGGGGTTGTGTGTTGTTTAGGAGAGCAGGACAGTTTCTTGTAAATCGTTCTGGTCGCTATATATATGTGTGCTTGGCAAGGCCTGTGGCTAGCACTCGGTCAAAAGACTTTTCTTTCCTCATCATGAAGAAGTCTGTGTTCTTCTTATAGTGGTAATTTTTTTACCGTTGTCTGAGGGGGTTGTGTGTATTCTGTTACATTGGAAACATGGCATCGAGTCCACAACTTGGTTGGAGTGTTAGCCTACAGAAGTGCTCGTATATGTAGCTTGCACCGAGGTCTTGACCCTCTCTTAAACTTCTGTGTTTTTTCTTAAAACATGAAACACGGGTGTCGTGTTCGCACATGAGCCTACGGCCTTGTTTATAAACCCTGTTCGCAGACGAGTTATTGTCTGTGGCTGGCGTGCGTTGGTTTAGCTTATCCTTGTAGATATACGCTTTTCATACAGCGTGCTGGCTACACGGGTATCATCACTGATGGTTGTTTTTCATCGTATCCGGGGTGTGGGGTCGTGAGGGGGTGAACTGATAAACCCCTCCTTCCCTCTTTTCTGATTGGTCAGGGGGTTGGGCCTTCTGTCCTTCGGGCTTCCTGTCGCACTGATTGGTCAGCGTGGCACGGGGTAGGGAGAGGGGTCACGTAGCTCAATGTTACATATATCTTTTCAAATTATTGCTCACGTGGGAAGTCTCTCTGGGGGTTCCCCGTCTCCTCTCTTTTATATAGAGCGGGTTTGACAGGGGTGTTATTTCCCTCTGACACGTCATATGGGCCCCATATCCGTGTTTTTTGGCCGGGTTCTTGCCGCTCTCCCAGGCGGCTTGGAGGGAACGTTATCTGGGTTCTTGTTAGAATTACCATTGATATGTTTTGGGTCTCGACGTGTACGTAGTGCTGGCCCTGGGTGTTTCTGTGTGGGCTTGCGTTCCTTGGTTGCTCATTCATTGTAAACGGCGTTTTTCATGGGGCAACTAGGATGGAGTTTTTTCTTCTCATTCATCTCTGGGGGGAGATGATGGAATAGATCAGAGCATTGGCAGAGGGGTCTCACGCTTTTGGGGTGGGCCACCGGGCGCAGTGCTTTTATGTTCTGACCGTCTTGGTGGCGCCCTCTGTGATGTTCTAGATCGACACGCATACCTACCCCCCTCTTAGGACTGGGGATGGTGGCGTGATTAGGACACAGGACTGGTTCTGGTCACGCCGGGCCAGGTCAGTTAACCCGTTGTCCGCCGGGGCGCAGATCTGCTGTTCTGGTACCCTGAAGGACTTGTGCTTTTTCGGGGGGAAAATGTCGGGTTGGCCCAGGCGTTGCAGGGGTTGATGTTATGGAGGTGTTCTTTTTTTTTGTATTTTATTTTTTTAAGTATGCATCCTGTTATTCCATCTGGGCCAGCAGCCTTTCTGGTGTTCACCTGCATAAATGCTCTTCTCACACTGTGTACCGTCAATGAGAGAGCGTCCCCGCCCCCCGCGGATGCCCCCCCCCCCTCCACAACAGCCGGCGCGCCAGTGACGTCACTAGCCGTTGAGCTAGCGGCACCGCTGTTTGCACCAAACCGTATAGCATGTAATTTAGAAGTAGAAAAGTAGAAAATGAGGTCACAGTGTTCAGTATAGACATATGTACAATGTTCGATGCAGAATAGACGTAACTGAGTTACCATATAATATACAATACTATGCAGTGTACTAATGTACAGTACTATATAGTGCAAAGCAGAAATGGGATGAGGTACAATTTAGGTACAATTTACAGTAAGGTGTACGAGTTGTAGTGCAATCCTTCATCAATAAATATAAAGTGTGGGGAGTGGGTGCTACAGTGTGTTTGTTTAAAGTGAGTGTGTGCTATAAAGTGTGTGGGGTGGGTGCTACAGTGTGTTTGTTTAAAGTGAGTGTGTGCGTGTGGATGTGTGTGCTATGTGCGTTTGATGGTTGTTGTTGTGTAGTGTTCATTGTTCGTTTAGCAGCCTGATGGCCTGGGGATAGAAGCTTCTTCTGAGTCTTTCTGTGCTCGCCTTGAGACTCCGGTATCGCTTGCCTGACCGCAGCAGTTCAAAGAGGCAGTTGTTCGGGTGACTGGAGTCTTTAATGATTCTCTTAGCCTTGCCCCTGCAACGCTTGTTGTAAATGTTCTGGAGGGTGGGGAGCCCCCCTCCAATTGTGCGTTCGGCTGAACGTGTCACTCTTTGTAGTCTGCTTCGGTCTTGTGCAGTGCTATTCCCAAACCAGGAGGTGATGTTGCCGGTCAGGATGCTCTCTATTGTACATGAGTAGAAGTTCCTAAGGATCTTCTGACTGACTTGGAACTTCCTTAGGCGCCTGAGGAAGTAGAGGCGTTGTCGTGCCTTCTTCACAACACTGTCAATGTGTGTGGTCCATGTCAAGTCCTCGGATATGTAGGCTCCGAGGTACTTAAAGCTGTTGACTCTCTCAACCGGTGCCCCGTCGATGCTGAGGGGGCTGTAGTCCTTGACCCCCGACCTCCTGAAGTCCACAATCATCTCCTTTGTTTTGCTGACGTTCAGGGAGAGGCTGTTTTCCAGGCACCATCCCGCCAGGACCTTGACCTCTTCCAGGTAGGCCCTCTCGTCGTTGGCAGAGATCAGGCCCACCACCACTGTGTCGTCAGCAAATTTGATGATTGTATTGCTACTCTGCTGAGCCACACAGTCGTGTGTGTACAGGAAGTAGAGGAGGGGACTCAGAACACAGCCCTGGGGGGCCCCTATGTTGAGGGTGATGGATGAGGAGGTGCAGTTGCCTGCTCTCACCACCTGGGGTCTGCCCGTCAGGAAGTCCAGGACCCACTGGCAGAGGTCATAGTTCAAGCCCAGGTCCCTGAACTTGGCTATGAGTATGGAGGGGACTATGGTATTGAATGCCGAGCTGTAGTCGATGAATAGCATTCTCACATAGTTCCCCTGCCTCTTGTCCAGGTGTGATGCTGCTGTGTGCAGCACATGGGCTATGGCGTCCTCCGTGGACCTGTTGGGGCGGTATGCAAATTGCTGTAGCCCTTTACTAGCTTCTGAAAGCACACTCAAAGCACTCCGCTGCTACAGCCTTGCCACGGGGTTGGGTTCTTGACCTTGACCCCGTGATGTTAGGAGTTGTAACAGGTTTTTTCTTCCCGTTCGTCCCTAGTGGCATGTGGGTTGCGTGCCTGTGTAGTCGTGGGTTCTTCTGTGGGAAGGTAAGTCCCACGGTCTGCTCACCCTGTGCGTTGAGTTGCTAAACCCTCGTTGCGCAGTCGGATCCGATTCCCTCCCGTCCTCCACTAGGGGGGTCCGGGGGCTCGGGTCCTCCCCGGTTCTGATGGTTGTGGGGTGCCTCAGCGGGTACATTTGTCGAGCTTCCGCTCTGCTCAGCTCCTGTGTTCCACTAGGCGCAGAGCGTAAGCTATGACATAATATAACATACGGTTATCCTATAATCATAGTTATATGAGTAATACCGAACGTTCTGCGCTGGACTCACTGAGGACCCCGTGGTCTTTGCCTTCGGTGGTGAAAGACTTGGGAAGGAGCTGTTAGTATGGCCACAACCCTGCTTATGTAGAGGAGCGGATGGGGGTGTGGCCAGGCGGATGTGTGTGTACAGGTACATGTGGAGAAATGTATTCAGTATCTAGGCTGATATGGGATATGTTCCACTAGGCGCAGAGCACTCGCTATTACTCATATAACTATGGTTATAGGATAACCGTATGTTTCCAGTGCTGGTAGGTAGAGATGGACTCATGAACAAAATTGTGTGCCAGATTACACACACATCTTGAAGTACTGGTTGATAACAGATGCAAATAATGCTATTACTCTAAATTGGAAGAAATTGTCTAGGCTATTTAACCAATTTCACTGATGAACATCTTAAGCAGGGAATCAATAATATGCAATCCATCTAAATAAAATGGACAGAGTCTCTCTCTATCTGTATGACTGTCTTTCCCGAGAACCGTTCATCCGATCTACCTCACACTTGGACGGTCTATTGCTGAGGGCCCAAGGGAGCACTGTGTCAACGTGTGAAGTTGGTTGAATGAGCAGTGCTTGAGAAACACTGCAAGCAGCCATACCGGGGGCCAAGCTATAAGCCCATTCTGAACGGCATGTTTTAAAAGAGGCACTATGCTAGTTACATTTAGAAAATGTACTGTACATCCTTGACTGTAAAAGCACACACACACACACACACACACACACACACACACGCACATACACACACACCATAGTCCTTTCCCAATAAATTACTTTGTGCTAAGTGTCCCAGCCCTTGCTGAAATATTAAAGGTATAATCTGTAATGCCGTCAAACAGCGACCTCTAGGCAAAAGCTTGTATTGCGCTTTGTTGTACTTTTTAGTTTTGGTCTGACGTGTGGGTTGGAGTTTAGTAACTTATTATACTGTGAACTTCTCCAGAAAATCTCTTGGTAAAGCCTGAGGTGTGGCCAGCAGTAGCAGCAACCCCTCCTCCAACCCACACAAACAAACTATAAACAAATCGCAGTACAATGCTTTTCCATCTTTTACCCAGAGGTCGCTTTCTGACGACATTACAGAATACCTTTAACAGTCCAATACGTAACCTACGGTGATGAGCTAACAGCTCTCATGTTGACAAGCAGACTCCTCTGTGCTTAAAATACCAGCCATGTGGTCTCTGGCTCCAGCAGCCTGTGCTAATTTTACAAGTCCGAGGCCCATCACTGGCACTCCGGGATGCACAGGGCGCCAATGGAAAGAGAAAGAGGCTTTTCAGCTGTCTTATCCCAGCAAATCTTCTCTCTTCTTCTGAAAGAGTTGTTTGTTTGTCTGTGTTGAGTGTGTGTGTGTGTGTGTGTGTGTCTGTGTGTGCGCGTGTGTGTGTGTGTGTGTGTGTGTGTGTGTGTGTGTGTGTGTGTGTGTGTGTGTGTGTGTGTGTGTGTGTGTGTGTGTGTGTGTGTGTGTGTGTGTGTGTGTGTGTGTGTGTGTGTGTGTGTGTGTGTGTGTGTGTGGGTGGGTGTGTGTGTTTGTGTTTCCGGTGGGGAGACAGCGGGATACAGGGGCTGTCAGTGGGATGGTTGAATGGGAAAGGAAAGCCGGAGAGAGAGAGGCAGGGAGGACTGGGGCCCCCACGGTCATATCTGTCTCTGATAAAGACAGTGCTGTCCCCCCCCCCCCCCCCCCCACTACTACTATCCTCCCTCCTCAAACCACCCGCCCCATCGCACGCATCAGCATATCAAGCATATCTTCAGACCCGTTGGCTCATACTGACAACATACACACACGTGTGCTTTCCCCCGCTGTTGTCTTTTCTCCTCACCGCATGCTTCCCCCCGCTGGTGAATCAAATACCTCCCCATACACACACCTCCTCTCATCTCCTTCACGTTCCCTTCATTAGTACTTTCTCTTCCGTCTCCTCCCCCAGAATATTCCCTTCCCATGGCCCTCCCTCCCTCCCATCCTCTCTCGCTTTCCTGATCCTTCTTCACAGAACGCTCTTCCTCTCCTCTGCTGACACTCTCCTGTCACACGTGTTCTCTCCCTCTCCCTCTTCCATCTCCAATTCTCCATCCCTGCATCATTTCACAACAGGACTTGCATAACGCTGGGTGCTCACTCATAACAGGCCCGGCATAGCACTGGGTGCCCCTTCCAATGGCGCATTTCCACTGCATGGTACCTACTCACCTCGACTCTACGGTGATTAGGGTGACCAGATCCCAATAAACCAAATGTGGGACAAAGGGTATGTTTGTGAGGGACAATGTGGGACCCCCCCCCCCCAGTGCAGCCCCCCCCCCTTTTTTTGGTGGACTGTCCCTGTCGCCTCCTTCAAGGCTCATCCACCACTGTCCTCATTAAAATGACCACAAGCCTAATTAATTTGTATTTTATTTCCTTTTGTCTCTAATGGGTGTTAAGTACTCAAAATAAATAAAATGACCACCCAGACTTACAATCACTTATGATTATAGGTCTGGACCCCCAGTATTATCACACGCACGCACGCACGCACGCACGCACCACACACACACACACACAACACACACACACACACACACACACACACACACACACACACACACTCACACACACACACACACACACACACACACACACACACACACACACACACACACACACATAATGACCACCCAGACTATGCATAATGACCACCCTCACAACGCTTTTTCACTCTCCCGCCCTCCGGGAGGAGAATGAGGAGCCTCCGAGCCAGGACCAGCAGACTAAAAGACTTCATACACCAGGCTGTCAGGAAGCTCAACTCTCTCCCAGCTCTTCCCTCCTCTCTTACTCTGCCACCACAGAACCTAGACTAAGAACCCCCCCCCCCCCTCACTGACACACACACACACACACACACACACACACACACACACACACACACACACACACACACACACACACACACACACACACACACACACACACACACACACACACACACACACACACACACACACACACACACACACACACACACACACACACACACACACACACACACACACACACACACACACACACACACACACACACACACACACACAATCTGGACTCCTCTCTTACTCTGCCCCCCACAGACTCTGGACTAACCCCCACTGACACACAAAGTAAAGTGGCAGTGTGTGTCTGTGTGTGTGTCACACACACAGATACACACTGCCACTTTACTTTACTGCCATTAATTAGTTTATTTATTTAGTGTACATCATATTAGTTTACTGCCATATCCATCATCTCACTGCCACTTTACTGCCATGATTGTATTATTGTATTTACTGCCATTATTTATTATTCATACTTACTATGTACCACTGCTGCTAAAAGTGTTGCACTAAGTTCTCGTTTACCTCTATTTACATTCACTCATACATTCACTTTTTTAGCTACTGTCTACATTGTATATAGTCCTGTATACTGTCCATATGTTACTTTATGTTTATAGTGTACTATATGTTACTTTATGTTTATATTAGATCTTGTTATATACACTGTGGGAAGGGGGAAATGCAATTAAATTTCTCTGTATGTCTTGCACATTACGAGAGGTGACAATAAAGCTCTCGGTACAACAAGTCCGGCATAGCACTGGGTGCCCCCTCCAACAGGTCCGGCATAGTGCTGGGTGCTCACTCACTGCATCAAAGACATGCAATGACGTGGAGGAGGGAGCCTACTAGAGCAGTCAGTGATTGCTCACAGAGGCAGATGACTGATTATGTGGATGGTGTTGACGATTTAGCTTTTATCCCCTTAACGAATCAAATTGACTAATAAGAACATGCTATTGTTTACAGCAAGGATCTGAGGGTCATATGAGGGGGGAAGGGGCAGAGGGTTATATACATAGCCAGTAGCAGCTCCACATGGCTACTGAGCAGTTCCACTGGAGAGGTTGAAAGTTAAGTGCCTTGCTCAAGGGCATTTCAGTGGTAGATGTCAAGGGAGGGCAGGTTTTTTCAGCCAATTCAGGGATCTGAAGCAGTGACCTCCCGGTCACAAGCTCACACATTTTTCCACTCATCCTACTACATTGAGGCAAAAAATTGGTTTCCTGTACAGGAATAGATCTTGTTTCCCAATGAAAAGGGTTAATGAAGAAATCTTTATATTTGTCTTGGATTATGGAGAAGTGATTTACAGAAATGCTGCCCCTTCGACTCTTAAACCACTAGATTCTGCTTATCATTTTGCTCTTAGATTCATCACTGGTGACAGATACGATACACACCACGGCATCTTATATGAGCAAGTGGATTGGTTTTCTCTGTAACCGTTTTTGACAGTATATAGTCTTTCAGGTGTTTTGCACATTGGACTTTGTTTATCTTCATCTGGGATGCAGTTTCTGGTGGGGCGTGTCGTGGTTGGGGGGGGATGCGGGTAGTTTGAGTGAACTTGGATTTCTGTGGGCCGCTTGTTGCCTTTGGTCCTGGTGGCCTTGTCGTTGTGAGGGGATCGGTGGGTTCTATGTAGGTGGATGGACATGGTGGTGGTTGGATGGGGGGGCGTGTGGCGTTCTGGGTGGTCTGGGATGGCACTGGGACCTTTGAGACGCTTTGGGGTGCTGTGGGGGTTGTGGTGGGGAGGTCGTGGGTTGGGAGAGTTCAGTGGTGGGGGCTGGCTGGGGTCCGTCAGGGCACGTGCGAGAGGCTGGTGTTCGGCTCTGGGGGGGGTGTTTGGTTGGAGCCTATGGCTTCGGCTGGGCCTTTCCCGGACCTTTCGTGGAGTTGGGTGCTGGTCTCTTGCATTTACATGCCTTTGAGCAACATTGTACTTATTTTATGCCTATTCTTATGTCTGCACATTTACGTTGCACTACGTTTAATGTCTTTTATACCTATTCTTATGTCTGCAATTTATGCATTGTTTTTATTCTGTCATAGAGTTAATACCTAGATAGTTATTCACATTATATATAGTGCTGTCAAAATTAACACTTTAACTTTGGAGATTCATTTTAATTATATAACACGTTACAAAAAATATAACGCTGTTAACACAGTTTTGTTTACTTCCTGTCGCGGCTGACCCATAACGTGTGCAGCCAAACTAGATGAAGCGAGCCGCCTGGACAGTCACGCGTGAAGATGGACAAAGGCGGACATTTAGGCAGAACGTTTCACTTTAAAAAGTTGCCAGAAATGTAAAGTAATTTGCGCACTTTGCAAAGCCGTATTCAACTACAAAAACACGATGCCGGGGGGGCGGCTAGGTGGCGCAGTGGGCAAGGCGCTCGCCACAAACGCAGGAGATGCTGGGTTCGAGCCCAGCTCTCGGCGTTGCTACCAGCTTGGCTGGTTGTTCATACTAATACAATTGGCAGTATTAGGGGGTGGGAAGCTGGTGGGTGGGGATCGGATGTTGTGGACAGCAACTCCTACAGGTCGGTTGGTGCGCCTGCGCAGTAGAATCAGGAAGCGACGGGGGCGGCGTGTCCCTCCCACGCAGACCCTCGCCGCTGAGAGATTGCGCTGTGCAGGTGAAAAGATGCGACGGCTGCCTCCTCGTGTACCGGAGGGGACACGTGATGCAAGGCTTGGTCCACATTGCAGCCGACCTGTGGGAGGCATGGCCTAACAACGTTCGAGACAGGGGAGGGTATAATTGGACAATACGAAATTGGGGGAAAATGGGGAGAAAAAGTAGATAAAAAAAAAAAACATGATGCCGGTGCAGATAATGCTCTACGTTTTCCGGTCGGGACATTTGCGCGAGGTGCACTTCATTTCCATCACAGGCCAGTTGAATTGCTCCTCGGTGAGGCAGCGAGCCGGATGAAAATGCCAGGCGGGCCAGCATAAGGATACTAGTAAAAAAAAATTAAATATTAAATAGCAAATAGAAGTAGTACGTCTTTGGCGTATCATCTCAAAGCAAAACACCTCCACAGGGCCTCGCCAATCTACGCTGCTGGAGTGTGGTGCTCGTGGGCGGATAACTAAACCTGTAAGTGGACTCTGCAGTAATTTGGTGTGTGTGTGTGTGTGTGTGTGTGTGTGTGTGTGTGTGTGTGTGTGTGTGTGTGTGTGTGTGTGTGTGTGTGTTCTCACTCCCTCTCCCCCTGTTCTGTGTGTGTTCTGACATGAAGATGGAACACATTTTTGTTGTTAATATGATTTATATTACTGGTAGTTCATACAAGACATTATCATCCTCTAAACCAAAGCACATCCGTCTTTGAGAGAGAGGAGCAGGGTTGAGAGGTGAGAGAGAGAGAGAGAGAGAGAGAGAGAGAGAGAGAGAGAGAGAGAGAGAGAGAGAGAGAGAGAGAGAGAGAGAGAGAGAGATGTGTCATATATTAAATATGGATCAGTGTGTAATATGGTTTTGTCTTGAACATTTGTATTTCACAGGAGAGAAACTGTATTCAAAGATCAGAGAAAGCTATTAAAATAGTCTTTGAATATGCTTTCTTTGTGTTGATTCTACATTAATTCCATGATTTTACTCAAGTAAATATCTGTTACAAGTTTCGGTCTTAAGTAGAAAAATGAAATTGAAATATGCGATTTGTTATCTAGATTCATCTAGATTAATTACAGATTTTTTTTGATTAATTAGTAAAAAAAAAATTAGCACTATAAATGTATGCATTGAAATGTGTGTAAAGTCTTGACGACATTGAAAATGAGGGTGACCTCAATTGTCCTTTCGAGAATAAATAAAGGTTTGAATTGAATTATTAAATAGCCTCTAAGTTGTGCCCTCAAACCCTTCACACCCCCACAACTCCATTCCTTTTCCAGAGTCCAGCATGTAAATCAGAATCAGCCTTTTACAGGGTCTTACAGGTCTTTACAAGGCTGATTTCACAGGAGCCAAAGGGGAAAGCTTAGCTGGCTAGTCAGAGGGCATTTGTTCCAGCAAGCGTTTAATGTAAAATGCAACAAGGCGTGAGCTACAAAGACAGCGAGTGAGACCCGTGGTGCATGTCCGCCAGACAGTCCAGAGAAAGAGAGAAATCTAACCGCCTGTTGCTTCATAGCCTCCCACTAGCAGACATAACACCTACCCCGTGGGATAAATGGATGCTCGTGGAGGCCTTGCTTGAACTGTGTGTGGTCGTTGTGTTTGATGAATTATAGAGCTAGAGTGGTGTTTGGACGGTCGAGCTGGTGGGATTTTATCAATGTTTCATTTGTCATATGCTGGGGCTCTCAATATTTCACTGTGAGGCCTTTTCTTTGTTATTGCAAGAGAAGTCATGTGGTCGTGACAAGGCAGAATATTGCTTCAGGGTAAATGTTTGGATCATGACCGGGATACACTAATAATATTTGTGAGCAAACAGTTTGTAAATAAATGGCATACAGTGGCAAGAAAATATATGAACCCCCTGCTAATTTGTTGTTTTTTATTCCATTTTAAAACATAAAACGACATCAAACACTACATGATGCAAAGGGTTTTTGCTTTTTCATACTGAAGCAACAACGAAATCTAACCTGCACTTAAAAGTGAACACCAACTGATACAATCCCATTCAGACCAGGTTTTCCTCTCCGTACTCCAGTACAGTGTGGCCCACAAGATTGATTGGATGTATAAGAAGCTGCTATGCTAAGCAGGCTATTACCATCACCCCACTGGCACCATGGCTCACAGTTAAAATGGGTCATCAGTGCTAATTTGCTATGCTAATCTTCACATTCAGTCTAGTGAGGAAATTTGCCTAAAATCTGCTTGTGTGTGCATCTCAAAGTGATCTTGAATGAGCTCTTTTCACGAGTGAATCTAGGGCTGGGCAATATGCCCAAAATATCATATCACAATAATAATTATAATGTGATATGACAATTGTTTTCATGTCTTTCTCTTGTAATGCAATTGTCATGGTGCTATTTTGGTTTATATTCCTGTACTGTTTATATTATTTTATAAAAAAAATGGATGCCTGTATATATTATACGTTATTGTAAAAATGGATGGAAGATGGAATACCTTCCTATTCAGCATACCTCCTAGCCCTGAGTGAATTGATGGTGTGTACGAGTGGCACTCACCATGATGGACCACACCTCTCAGACCATGGATGATGGGGTCAACAGCTGGGTTGTCTTTCCCACCAACCTAAGGAACAAAGAAACAAAGAAAAGATAGTATACCTTAACCTTTTAAGCCGATCGGCCCGGTATCAGTACGAGATTTATTTCACATCATAAATAGATCAATACAGTCTGTATCAAGTAATGTTGCATTTCTTTTTCAAATGTAGCCAAAAGTAAAGACCCGAACCCTATCAAAACAGCAGTCAAAGTGTATATCTTCAGCACTACATTTGTTTACCAATGATTTTAAGTGGAATATGAGCTTATAGAAATCTCTGCGTATTGCACCAGACAACTGACGATTTAGACGCGAGACGAAGAAGCACTCATGAAAGAGGTGACCCAGGGCTTTCGATGGACGTTGACATTTAATAAAACTACACTACCCAGCTCACACCAGCCACAGTCAAAGCTGCATGACGTGAAAAAGATATATTGACATGAAAATCGTGATTATATCTCATTGGTCGAACAAACCTGAACGTTATTGCCATAAAATACAACGTATATTGTTTCTTTACCTTTCTGTAACATCAGATTCTAGAAAAAAAAATTGTCGTAAAAATGGTGGAGCTATGGACATAATACGAAAGTAACTGTACTTACACTAGATTTCATTCACAGTCTTTGCTGGCCTGTAACAGGTGCCTGGTGGTACTAAATCCAGATTTAACTCTGCCATTGGAAAGAGGAGATTTGGCCCAATCCATAGATGTATGACTTTATATTTATAGGCCTGATATTCTATTCTATATTCATATTTCAAATTGCATGTGAACAGGAAGGGTGAAAGCACAGTTCCGTGGGGGGGGGGCACTGGTGTTGCTCACCAGTACATCTGACTGACAGTTTGATCTGAGATGCTGGTTTTCAGAGGCAGGTCAGAGAGATGAGTTGTGGAGTAACAACAGTTCTCTGATAGAACAAGAGAAGCCATTCACCAAGTTTGTATGGTATTCATAAAGAAAAGGTAGAAGAAAATGATCACCATAATTTTTTTTTGGATCCACTTTTTCTCCTTATTTTCTATTTTTCTCCCATCCCAATTTCGTATAGCCAATTCTCCCCTTCAATTCTCCCCTCCCCTGTCTTGAACGTTGCTAGACTATGCCTCCCACTGGTCGGCTGTAGTGAGGATAGAAGACTTGCATCACGTGTCCCCTCCGGTACACGAGGAGGCAGCCTGTCGCATCTTTTCACCAGGACTGTGAGGTTCGCCTCTTCCCTGGACCTTTAATTCCTGTTCCCTGTACTTTAATTCCCTGTCTCCTCACTTCTCCAGCCCCCACCCTCGCGTTCATTTACTGTCGCCTGCTCTTCAGCAGCCACACCCTTGGACTATCTGTCAGTATCTGTTTGATTGGTTCTTGCCGAACACACTCTTCTAGTTCAAGTATCAATTACCATCACGCACCTGATGTGTATTCTAATTAGCGCCCCTGTGGGGCTTTAAATACCTCGCTCTTCCCCTCAGTCCCGGTCGGGTCGTTCCGTATCATATCTCTATCACCAAACTCCTTCGGGAGGTTCTCTGTCTGTAGGCTCCTACGGGAGTTTCTGTTTTCTGTCTGTATGCCGTTTTATCTCCGGCGTGAGACGAGGTGCAAGCTTTGGCCACCTGTCGCCGTTTGCCTGGAGGGAGACATTGTACTGCGCTCTCTAATCCTCTACGGGAGGTATTCCAGTGTTCCACTCCAGACCTCCGCGCCAGATGCGCTCAAGCCTTCGCCACCTGTCGCCGTTTGCCTGGAGGGAGACACTGTTCTGCGCTCTCTAATCCTCTACGGGAGGTATTCCAGTGTTCCACTTCAGACCTCCGCGCAGCAGACGCGCACCACTCAGACCTCCGCGCAGCAGACGCGCACCACTCAGACCTCCGCGCCAGATGCGCTCTCCGTACCGGCGCGTACTCCAAGCAGACGCGCACCACTTAGACCTCCGCGTCAGATGCGCTCTCCGTACCGGCGCGTACTCCAAGCAGACGCGCACCACTCAGACCTCCGCGCCAGATGCGCTCTCCATACCGGCGCGTACTCCAAGCAGACGCGCACCACTCAGACCTCCGCGCCAGATGCGCTCTCCGTACCGGCGCGTACTCCAAGCAGACGCGCACCACTCAGACCTCCGCGCCGGATGCGCTCTCCGAGCCGGCGCGCTCTCCTCCAGACGTCTAGCCTGCGCCCTGTAAGCAGCTCCAGCCCTCGCCCTGTTCCAAGGCCTTACCCTGTTTTCTCTATCCCTGTCCCCAGCCCGCCTCCGCGGGCCTCTGTCCCTGTTTCCCCTCTCTAGTCCTCCTAGTCCTCCCTGTCCAGTCCGTCCAGTCCGTCTAGTCCTCCTCGCCCCCTCCCTGTCCAGTCCTTCTAGTCCTCCTAGCCCTCCCCTGTCCAGTCCTTCTAGTCCTCCTAGTCCTCCCTGTCCCCAGCCCGCCTCCGCGGGCCTCTGTCCCTGTTTCCCCTCCCTAGTCCTCCTAGTCCTCCCTGTCCAGTCCTCCTAGTCCTCCTAGTCATCCCTTCCAGTCCTCCTAGTCCTCCCTGTTCCTGTCCTGTTCCCTTGCCCTGGCCCTGTTCCCTTAGCCTTCCCCTTAGCCAGCTCGCCTCTTAAAGGCACTGTGCCTATTTTCCCATTTCTTGTTTTCCAGTATTTTGTGTTCTCCCTTAAAGGGACAGTGCCGTTTTCTGTTGTATACAATAAATGCCCAGTTCTTGGCTTACTCTCATACCTGTCTTGTGTTGTGCGATTGGGGTCGGTTACAAACCATAACAGTACGACCCGACCCGTCGACGACCCCAGCCAGCACAGACGGTGTATGTTGAGTTTGCCTTTTTTTTTTGTAGCCCTGTTAGCTCCCCTGTTAGCTTGTTAGTCTCCCCTGTTAGCTCCCCTGTTAGCCTGTTGACTCCCCTGTTTGCTTCCCTGTTAGCCTCGTTAGCTCCCCTGCAGCTTGTTAGGCCTCTACTACCAGCATGGCCCCAGTCTGCTAGCTTAGCCCCGGCTGCTAGCACAGCCTCTATGTTAATGCAGCCCTTGCTGCAAGCATAGGCCCTGTAGCTAGCCTTGCCCAGGCAGCTAACCCGGTCCCTCTGCATGGCCCCAGTCTGCTAGCTTAGCCCCGGCTGCTAGCACAGCCTCTATGTTAATGCAGCCCTTGCTGCTGGCATAGGCCCTGTAGCTAGCCATGCCCAGGCAGCTAACCCGGTCCCTCTGCATGGCCTCCACTTTTTGTGTAGCCTTCCCACTGCTAGGACTGCCCCTTCAGCTAGCAAGGTCAGTTTCCCCACTGCTAGGACTGCCCCTTCAGCTAGCAAGGTCAGTTTTCTCTCACTGCTAGGACTGCCCCTTCAGCTAGCAAGGTCAGTTTGCCCCACTGCTAGGACTGCCCCTTCAGCTAGCAAGGTCAGTTTTCTCCCACTGCTAGGACTGCCCCTTCAGCTAGCAAGGTCAGTTTTCTCCCACTGCTAGGACTGCCCCTTCAGCTAGCAAGGTCAGTTTGCTCCCACTGCTAGGACTGCCCCTTCAGCTAGCAAGGTCAGTTTCCCCACTGCTAGGACTGCCCCTTCAGCTAGCAAGGTCAGTTTTCTCTCACTGCTAGGACTGCCCCTTCAGCTAGCAAGGTCAGTTTTCCCCACTGCTAGGACTGCCCCTTCAGCTAGCAAGGTCAGTTCCCCACAGCTAGGACTGTCCTTCCAGCTAGCTTGTTCTCTCATGCTGGTCCAGCCCTGTCTGCCAGCCTAGCTCCGGCAGCTAGCGCAGCCTCTATGTTAATGTGGCGGTACAGCTAGCATAGGCCCTGTAGCTATCAGTGCCCTGGCAGCTACCCTTTCCCTCTGCTAGCCCCTTCCCTGTTCCCCTCTCCAGTGCCCCTGTTCCAGCCCTGTCTGCTAGTCTAGCTCCGGCAGCTGGCGCAGCCTCTATGTTAATGTAGCAGTACAGCTAGCATAGGCCCTGTAGCTATCGGTGCCCTGGCTGTTACCCCTCAGCTCCTCTAGTTACCCCTCGGCTACCCTGCCCCTTTGCTAGCCCCGTTTTTGTTGTAGCTTCCCCTGCTAGTATGGCCCAGTACCTTTTGTTTTGTTGCCTTGTTTTTTCCCCTGCCCCTCTGTCTGTGTTTTTGGGTCGCCCGGTGGCTCCCGTGGAGGGGGGAGTACTGTGAGGTTCGCCTCTTCCCTGGACCTTTAATTCCTGTTCCCTGTACTTTAATTCCCTGTCTCCTCACTTCTCCAGCCCCCACCCTCGCGTTCATTTACTGTCGCCTGCTCTTCAGCAGCCACACCCTTGGACTATCTGTCAGTATCTGTTTGATTGGTTCTTGCCGAACACACTCTTCTAGTTCAAGTATCAATTACCATCACGCACCTGATGTGTATTCTAATTAGCGCCCCTGTGGGGCTTTAAATACCTCGCTCTTCCCCTCAGTCCCGGTCGGGTCGTTCCGTATCATATCTCTATCACCAAACTCCTTCGGGAGGTTCTCTGTCTGTAGGCTCCTACGGGAGTTTCTGTTTTCTGTCTGTATGCCGTTTTATCTCCGGCGTGAGACGAGGTGCAAGCTTTGGCCACCTGTCGCCGTTTGCCTGGAGGGAGACATTGTACTGCGCTCTCTAATCCTCTACGGGAGGTATTCCAGTGTTCCACTCCAGACCTCCGCGCCAGATGCGCTCAAGCCTTCGCCACCTGTCGCCGTTTGCCTGGAGGGAGACACTGTTCTGCGCTCTCTAATCCTCTACGGGAGGTATTCCAGTGTTCCACTTCAGACCTCCGCGCAGCAGACGCGCACCACTCAGACCTCCGCGCAGCAGACGCGCACCACTCAGACCTCCGCGCCAGATGCGCTCTCCGTACCGGCGCGTACTCCAAGCAGACGCGCACCACTCAGACCTCCGCGCCAGATGCGCTCTCCGTACCGGCGCGTACTCCAAGCAGACGCGCTCCACTCAGACCTCCGCGCCAGATGCGCTCTCCGTACCGGCGCGTACTCCAAGCAGACGCGCACCACTCAGACCTCCGCGCCAGATGCGCTCTCCGTACCGGCGCGTACTCCAAGCAGACGCGCACCACTCAGACCTCCGCGCCGGATGCGCTCTCCGAGCCGGCGCGCTCTCCTCCAGACGTCTAGCCTGCGCCCTGTAAGCAGCTCCAGCCCTCGCCCTGTTCCAAGGCCTTACCCTGTTTTCTCTATCCCTGTCCCCAGCCCGCCTCCGCGGGCCTCTGTCCCTGTTTCCCCTCTCTAGTCCTCCTAGTCCTCCCTGTCCAGTCCGTCCAGTCCGTCTAGTCCTCCTCGCCCTCCCTGTCCAGTCCTTCTAGTCCTCCTAGTCCTCCCCTGTCCAGTCCTTCTAGTCCTCCTAGTCCTCCCTGTCCCCAGCCCGCCTCCGCGGGCCTCTGTCCCTGTTTCCCCTCCCTAGTCCTCCTAGTCCTCCCTGTCCAGTCCTCCTAGTCCTCCTAGTCATCCCTTCCAGTCCTCCTAGTCCTCCCTGTTCCTGTCCTGTTCCCTTGCCCTGGCCCTGTTCCCTTAGCCTTCCCCTTAGCCAGCTCGCCTCTTAAAGGCACTGTGCCTATTTTCCCATTTCTTGTTTTCCAGTATTTTGTGTTCTCCCTTAAAGGGACAGTGCCGTTTTCTGTTGTATACAATAAATGCCCAGTTCTTGGCTTACTCTCATACCTGTCTTGTGTTGTGCGATTGGGGTCGGTTACAAACCATAACAAGGACTCTATGTGGCGAGGAGTAACGTGTGGGAGGCTCACGCTGCCCCCGATACTTCCTGTCTCTGCTGTACAGGCGTCACCCAACCGACCTGTAGGAGTCGCTGTCCACAACGTCCAATCCCCACCCATCGACTTTCCACCCGCTACCTCTGCCAATTGAGATAGTATGACGACTGGCCCAAGCCGCAGGCAATGCTGACTCGGGGAGTCGAGACCGGAGTCTCTTGCATTGGTGACGAGCGCAATCTCCGCTACGCCACCCAGCCGCCTATGATCACCATAATTTTAAATAAAAAAGATTCAAGAGATACCCAAGTGGTGAGGCTACCCGTTTGTTAGAGAGAGAGAGAGAGATAGAGAGAGAGACAGATAGAGAGAGAGAGAGAGAGAGAGAGAGAGAGATAGAGAGAGAGAGAGAGAGAGAGAGAGAGAGAGAGAGAGAGAGCGAGAGAGAGAGAGAGAGCATGTGCTTGAGTGAAACAGCTTGTCAGACATAAAACCTCATTGTTTTGGTCATACAGCCTTTCTACAGTATGTGGAGAAGACTGGAGGCTGGAGGGTATACTGTACATTTAAAAGCACTGTGATCACTAGTGACCGACAACCACAAGAGAGTGGCTTCAAGTCCACGTGTGTTCGCGCGTGTGTGTGTGTGTGTGTGTGTGTGTGTGTGTGTGTGTGTGTGTGCGCGTGCATGCGTGCGTGCGTGTGTGCATGTGCGCGTGTGTGTGCCTGTGTATGAAACAGAGCAAAGCAGCAACTAGAGAAGAGAAGAGGAGGACAGAATAATAGAGGCCGAGAAATTAGAATAGAGGAGAGGGTTGAGGGACTGAAAGAGGAGGAGGGGGAGAGCAGAGAGGTAATATTGAGTATTAATACGAAACACTTGAGATACTTGAGATATGGGAATACTTGTGTAGGTGCAAGTAAATGTATGTATATACATGTAGCTTTGTATGAGTATTTGTAGATTTACTCACTGTATGTATTTTGGCATTTTTAGGGGAATCAGTGGGTGTGGGAGTGGCTATAGGCCTGGGAGAGCTTTGTCTGTGTGTACATGAGTGTATTTGTGTTACTTTGCTTACGTATATTTGTGTTAAGGACCTCCTTGAAAACGAGATGGTTAATTTGGTTCAAATGTGTAGTTAGATTAATACATTTAAGAACATGTTCAAATATAAGGTGATACATAAATATAAAACTTTCTTATAATTCTAATTATATTTTATTATAATATATATAACTGTATATTACAACCGTGACTAAATGTAAATGTGTATACGTTTTGTATATTACTATATATAACTGTACACCATAACTATGAAACTTCCGTAACATGAATCTTTTTGCAAAATGATGTACTGAATTATGTTTTTAGTTTTTCTTATTAATTAATAATGTAATGTAAAAAGGGTAGGCAAATATAAGCCTTCCTACTTGATTTGATTTGAGCCATATGGGCTTACAAGACACATAAACAATAAGTATATAATAATATACTTGACAAATTACATATAGACCCAGATGGCCACAAGAAAAAGAAAATACAATAAAACGTAATATAACACAAGCTGTACGCAATGTATGTAAACAAAGAAACAAGAGGAATTCATATGCAATTATATAGGATATAGTGTGTTTTGTCTCAAGTGCCATGCTTTCTCCAAAAATCCTGCAAAACTGAAGATGTCCTCCAGAAAAAAAAAACTCAACATACAACTCTCAGACTGCCAAAACTAATCCGGATTTACAATTAGAATTTTCTCAAATAAAGCCCTCCTCAAAGGGGTGTACAAAGGGCAATAAAGAACAAAGTGATATTCATCCTCCACCACTCCCAGATCACATAGAACACACAACCGCTCCTCCTCAGGTTTACCTTGGAATCTACCCACTTCCACAGCCAATGGCAGGGTGCCAGACCTCAACTGGGCACACAGAGACCTCCGTCTTCTCTTTAAGTTTAACATTACATAAGGTTCAGTAAAATACTCATTTTTAATTACAACATATTTTCTAAGTTTAGGTTTTTTCCATATCTCCACCTCCTACTACATTGCTTTGTTCAGTCAGTCAGTCAGTCAGTCAGTCAGACAGACAGACAGACAGACAGACAGACAGACAGACAGACAGACAGACAGACAGACAGACAGACAGACAGACAGACAGACAGACAGACAGACAGACAGACAGACAGACAGACAGACAGACAGACGCTAAAGCATCAACACACACGTTCGAGCACAGACACACACTTTTACGGTATGTGTGTAGAAATACAGATCAATTCAGTTCAGTTCAGTTCAATTCATTAAATGACATGAAAGTCCAAAGCCAATATCACCAAACAAAAATAAATACATATATTTTTGTTTAATCTCCATTTCATGTACTGTACAAGCACTCCCTCTCTCTTTTTCTTTCCCGTGGCACCCCCCCCCCCCCCCCCAGATACTAGCAGCAGCCAGCAAGCAAAGCCTCAGCGAGGGGAGACCTTTTACTCTTTTTAAGCATGACATGAGAAGGACCAGACAATATTGCTGGGCAGGTCCTTAACTCATTCCCGGCCAATCACGTATACGTGTTTGCTCGCCAACCGTATATATACGTTTTTGGATCGTTATTTCTTTTATTCGATTTTTTTAAATTAATTTCAGGCACACAGACCTCTGGGTTACCATAGGGAATCATTCTGAAATCGCTAGAGTGCAATACTGGCCGCATCCTGCTAGGTGGTAGTATCGCCCACCCTTTGAAACCTTTTTTTCACACCCGGTGTTACATTTAATTCCCTCCGGGCGCAGTATTTTGGGTCAGGCGAGTCTAGCGGTTCACCCGATCACATTGAAACACGTCCAATGCCCCTGATGCATGTGTTGTGCTGGATTATGTGGGGGACATGATGGACACCAATACAGAAAATCGCGATCAGACAATTGGAATATTCTTTTTGGGATACCTCCTAGTTAGGGTGGCCAGACGTCACGCATTGCGCGTGATTGTACAGCATTTCTGTCTCTTTTCACGCGTCACGCAAATTGAGACCATGTCCTGCATTATTGGTTGTCATCCGCGCTAACGCCCACTCCCCCCCCAGCCAATGAAGAACCTCTATGCGTCGCGTAACGTTACTAGTATCTGGCCGCGAGTGACACCGCATCCTGTACATCCAGGCGAAATTACAACAAGGACCAACGCTGTCGCGCGCGGAGGGTCCGTTTCACGAGCCTGGCGGGATGAAACCAGGCAAGGGATAAACGCACACGCTACGGATCAGATCAGTTCCACACGCTGCTGTTATCTCCGCTGCTCGGCACTAGACAATACCACTTGGTCCAAATTTGAAAAGGGGAAAACAATCCCAAATGGGTTTAGATTGAAAACGAATAATAACAATAAAAAAAATGCAAGTAGCCGTTCGTGTAACCGGTAACCCCCCCCCCCCCGCACAAATCAATGCAGGTGTAAGATAATCGTATTCTGTACTTTATTATTGTGCCATTACTGTTCCTGCTCTCATCACTGCAGTGCCAGTGTGAATCCCTGGACTTGTGAGTTGTTTTGGTGAGTTAGTTTTGTTAGTCAAAAGTCAAAGTCAGCTTTATTGTCAGTTTTGTCACCTCTCGTAATGTGCAAGACTACGGTGTATATAAAGAACAAGATCTAATATAAACATAAAGTACACTATAAACATAAAGTAACCTATGGACAGTATACAGGACTATATACAATGTAGACAGTAGCAAAAAAAAGTGAATGTATGAGTGCATGTAAATATAGAGGTAAAGTAAAGTAAAGTAAAGGTAAGGACTATATGACATCAATCCTACTTTGATCCAACCATGATTTCACATCCATCGCAACGATCATATCGCTGCTGTCGGGACAAAACCTCATAACTCCAAAAACCCAACTTTTCAGCAGATGAAAAAAACACAGATTTGAGGGTGAATAGAGTTAGGAGGTTTAGACAGATGATCGGTTTAATGCTTTCCCTTTGTTCAAACTTTGTAAAACCCACACACACATATGGAGGATGATCTACGGAGTTGATTTATATAATAATAAAAAAAATTCAAAAATTGGAGTTATGAGGTTTTGTCCCGACAGCAGCGATATGTAACATACTCCAAAACGTATGCCGTATTAATTAATTAATTAACATATTAATAATTTTTCACATGTTGAACGATGGATAGTTGATGTCAAATGAGCCATATTGAACTCAAACTGCAAAGAAACAGACTAAGAAATGACGTAAACTCCATGATCAAAACTGCAAACAAGAATTTCATCAATGACAAAACTGAGGAAAACAAAAAGAAACCCTGTGAACTTTGGAAATTACTCAATAATCAACTAGGCTGCAGTAAAAAACTTAAAACCAGATTTTCAAACATAAACATAAAGACAGATAACACGCTCATCACAGACCAGCTGGATGTGGCCAATTACTTAAACATTTTCTTCACAAACATAGCCACAACACTGGTAAAAAAACTACCCTCCCACTCAGGGCATTTTGGGGTAGAACACATCATAGCCTACTACAATAACCTAGGGGTCCGCAAAGACGATTTCAAACTAGAAATGGTAACAACAACAACTACGACTATGCTTGCACCTCATGGTACCAAAGCACCTCAAAGGCACTAAAAACAAAATTACAAACATCACAAAACAAACTGGTCAGACTACTGCTTGACCTTACTCCTAGAACCCACCTCACCCCTGCCCACTTTAACAACCTAGGATGGCTTAGAGTAGATGACAGAGTACAGCAAAGACAGGTCCTGAGAGCGGCTGAGAGGAAGTATAGAAAGTCACGCCTCACTGCTGACATCGACATATATCACAACCTCTTGTTAACATTCTCCAAAACCATTACTAATGCCAAAGCTTCTTTCTTTCACCATAGGATCGAGGCCTCTGCCAAGAACCTTCACAAACTGCATGCTACCATGTCCTCCCTCCTCACTCCCCCCCCCACCCCCTCCTCCCTCATCTTTCTCTGCCGAAGACTTTGCGATCTTCTTTGAGGAAAAAGTGGAGAACATCCGCAGCTCCTTCTCCCAACCCCCACCCATTCCAAATACTGAATCGAGAACCTCATCCTTCACTCTGTCATCTTTCTCTCCCATTACAGAAGCCGAGACCCTGACACTGGTAACGTCGAACCGTCCGACTACATGCCAGCTGGACCAGCTACCCTCCCCACTTCTCCAGACCATAGCACCAGACATCCTCCCATTCCTAACTGCAACTCCTCACTCAACTCGGGGATGGTCCCCACCTCCCTAAAACAAGCCAGAGTCACGCCGCTCATAAAAAAACCAACCCTGAACCCCACCGTCATAGGCAACTATCGTCCTGTCTCCCTTCTCTCCTTCCTTTCTAAAACACTTGAACGTGCTGTATCCAACCAACTTACTGCTTATCTCTTACAGAATGACCTCCTAGACCCTAATCAGTCTGGCTTCCGGACTGGCCACTCCTCAGAAACGGCCCTCATTGTGGTCACAGAGGCACTTCACTTAGCAAAAGCGAAAGGCCTCTCCTCTGTCCTGATTCTCCTAGATCTATCTGCAGCCTTCGACACAGTCAACCATCAGATCCTCCTCGCGGCCCTCGCAGGAATGGGAGTGGCTGGCTCTGCGCTGACATGGCTGACATCATACCTCAATGACCACTCCTACCAAGTGTCATGGAGAGGGATCCTGTCGGCCACCCACCCTCCTGCGGACGGGTGTCCCCCAGGGCTCGGTCCTAGGACCCCTTCTCTTGCCAATAACGAGTATACTCGTTATTAGATCGTTTGATCTTTTTCCTTTGATCCCCGCTCTACAGACCCGGCCGGAGCTCTCTGAATCACCGTGGCAGGAATTGCAATGCTGATGGCAGTATCGTCTACCTTTTGAACTCGGATAGAAAGGCAGCAGTATTGTCAATGAATGCACCGAGGCATCGAGGCTGGCTCTGTGGGGGAGGAGCTCTTCCAAAGCAATCGCTAGCAGATCCAATCGCCTCAAAACCTATAGTGTCCCGTAAACATGTGTAATTACATATAAACTTGTAATCGTGATCGCCGATGGGATCATTGGAATTATTCTTTTTGGATTACCTTCCGGCAAAGGAATGTGAAATCAACCAGAACGATTCAGGCTTATTGCACATAACGCATCCTATCTCGCAATCTATGTAAAAAGACTGGATTATTTCAGAAATGGGCGATGTTCAAACAAACACCTTTTTATATGTTGGACTACAAATAGTGTCTGGCAAATGAGCTGGACTATTTTCTCCATAGCTATATTATAGAATATACTGTAGATATAGCTCTGCAAACATTGTGATGCATCGCGAAAATAGGCAATGGAAAGCTGGCGCTAGAGAGCAGAGATGGCGAGAGCCCCCTGGCGGTCGTCCACTAGCGCTCACATTTGTGGTGATGAAGTGCTTTGAAAGGCTGGTCAAGGACTACATCTGCTCCTCACTGCCCAGCACACTGGACACACTACTTTATAAAGCCCTAAATGGTAAGGCCCCTGTTTACCTAGCAGACCTCCTCACCCCCTATACCAATGTCAGGGCCCTCAGATCGGCCGGGTCTCAATTTCAAGTCTAGGGGGGGTGTGCTTTTGCTGTCGCAGCCCCTGACCTCTGGAACAGCATCCCCATGTCAATCAAATCTGCCCCCTCCATTGAGTCTTTTAAATCTAAACTCAAAACTCATCTATACTCCTTAGCCTTCCCTGACTCACTCTGACTCTTGCCTTGTTTGTTTTGATGTGTTGTTCTGGTTCTTTGTCTGTCCGTTGGTTGTTTATATTTTCTGTTTATTTTATACCATAGGAGCAATTTCTTTTCTTTTTTTAGCTATGCAACTCACTGTGAAGCACTTTGGTTGTGTCATGTCTAAATGTGCTATACAAATACATTTGATTGATTGATTGACTACATCTGCTCCTTACTGCAGTACACTGGACACACTACATCTGCTCCTCACTGCCCAGGAGACTGGACACTACATCTGCTCCTCACTGCCCAGGACACTGGACACACTACATCTGCTCCTCACTGCCCATGACACTGGACACAACATCTGCTCCTCACTGCCCAGGACACTGGACACAACATCTGCTGCTCACTGCCCAGGACACTGGACACAACATCTGCTGCTCACTGCCCAGGACACTGGACACAACATCTGCTCCTCACTGCCCAGGACACTGGACACACTACATCTGATCCTCACTGCCCAGGACACTGGACACACTACATCTGCTCCTCACTGCCCAGGACACTGGACACAACATCTGCTCCTCACTGCCCAAGACACTGGACACACTACATCTGCTCCTCACTTCCCAAGACACTGGACACTGTTACGATGGGGTTGCTAAATGAAGGTTTAGAACACAGTTTGCAGAGAGGGAACGGAGGCAGAGACGAGGATCGATGCTTGGAGAAGGGAAGTTTTACTTGTGAACCAAGTGCAATACAAATAACATACTGACACTACTTACAACACTTCACAATACAAAACAACAAAGCACTAACACTTACTAGAATAAAGGCAGAGCAACACGACGTGGACAGGAACGGGGGGAAACTGGATGTATGTCACCACGACGAGGAGAGGGAGACACACACTTAAATACCCCTACTAACACCTGGCAGCCCAGTCTAAACATAGAAACAAACAACACAACTAAACACTAAAGCAACTCATAACACAAAACCAAAACAGTGAACCACATCACACCAGGGAAGGGAAAGTCAAGGACAGCACACACCAGGACACCACATTAATCACACTATTAATTAAAGTTAAAACATTAGTCAGCATGTCCAATGTACTGGACCGCACCGTCTGCGGGTGACCACCAGAGGGTGGTAGGAGACCATTGTTCACCTCATGTCTGTGGTGCTGACTCTCCCAGGTCTGGCCTGACCTGGGCGTGTGACAGGACACACTACATCTGCTCCTGACTTATTAACACTTACTTTAGACACTTTAACACTACATTATATTGATCTATTTATTAAAGAGATTTGCACTACATTCATACCTGACGTGTTCGGAACTGTGCAAAGCCAACGCACGAAAAGCTGCCGGACCCGATGGGATCCCCGGGCGGGTACTCAGTGTCTGTGTCGGGCAGCTGACGGGGGTTCTGACTGAGATTTTCAATCTGTCCCTGGCCCAGGCAAAAGTTCTCACATGCTTCAAAGTCACCTCCATCATTCCTGTCCCTAAACACGCCTCCCCAGAGAGCCTCAATGATACCGACCCGTAGCACTCACCTCCACCATCATGAAGTGCTTCGAGAGGCTAGTCCTGGCTCACCTTAAATCCTGCCTACCACCCTCACTTGACCCCTACCAGTTTGCCTACCGCCAGAACAGGAGTACGGACGGCGCCATCTCCGCAGCACTACACCCTGCCCTCCTCCATCTGGACCAGAAGGACATGTACGTGTGACTTCTGTTCATTGATTTCAGCTCGGTGTTTAACACCATCATCCCCTCCAAGCTGATCACCAAGCTCCATGACCTTGGCATCGACCCCTCCCTCTACAACTGGATACTGGACTTCCTGACCGACAGACCTCAGCATGTCAGACTGGACAGCCTGAAGTCCTCCACTCTCATCCTGAACACTGGTGTACCACAAGGCTGCATGCTGAGCCCTCTTCTCTACTCCCTCTTCACCCACGACTGCAAACTGGTGCATGGCTCAAACACCATTGTCAAGTTTTGCAGACGACACCACCATGGTGAGACTAGTCAGCAACAATCTGACAACATCATCAGACGCTTCTCACCCCAACCATGGACTGTTCACCCGTCTGCAGGGTACTCGCTCTGGGGCACGCTACCGCAGCCTCCCAGGCGAAACCAACAGGACCACGAATAGTTTCTTCCCCTCAGCTGTCAGACTTCCGAATCAAAACTCTACTTAGCCCACTGCACCTCACTGTATACTTGTGTATATAGCCATAGCTTATGTAGACTTTCTTTTAATGATTCTTTTAATTATTATTTTTTATTCTCACCATTGCACATTGTGCTAACCATTGCACCTTACTGTACAGTTTTATTTATATGTGTCTTATATTGCAACTGACTCTTGATTGTCACATCCTGGTTGGACGTACACAATCTCGTTGCACTGTCTTGTACTGTGTAATGACAATAAAGTGAATCTAATCTAATCTAATACCTCATTTGCATTTGCGCCCTACTTTAAAGTTTTGTACCTCATTGTCTGA
>NC_140170.1:133505154-133510154 GCF_963971535.1 Notolepis coatsorum | reverse complement strand
CTTCATCCCCTCATTCTCCTGTCATCCATCCAAAATCCCCTGCTATGTATTCTTCTTTATCTGGCACTGCGTCACTGTCATCTATCTCTTCCAGAGCTATTCTTCTCTTTTTCTTTGGCAGGCCTACCTGCCGATGAGTCATCTGTCTAAAGGATGCCTGGGCGCGGGCAGCGGACGCGTTGGGTTCAGAGAGAAATATTCAAATACAGGTCTTGCACATAACGTCTGCGTAGTCATCTTTCTTCCAACATGGCTGCCCGTAACCATTGGTAACCACTTTCAAAAGAAAATGTCTTCTTTATGTGCAGTGGTAGATTAGTTTTAAGATGTATAAGATCCAGTAATGAGACAAATTTTACAAAAATTATAATTCTTGTGGATATATTTCTCATTATGTCAATACATAGCAAATATTGTTTTGCATATACCGGCAAGAAACAATACGCCATTATCTCTCAACATGAAGGAAAAGCTGGCATTCCAAACATTGGTAACACTTTATAATAACACTCAGTTATAAGACATTTATAAGGTATTTGTAAGTAACTAATCATGAACAAACCATTTATATACATTCGTAAATTATTATTAAATCATTTATAACTATATTTGTATAACATTTACAAATTAGTTGGCCCACATACCACAATACTGAGCACACATTAGCCAGCCAGCAACTGCGTTCCCAGGAATGAGGAAAGGTCCAACCACATCAAGTACGTCTACACAAAATATAGGACTATAAATTGTAGGTCGGAAATTATCGAATAGATTTACCAACGAAAAAGGTGTTTAGCTTGCTCATGTAAGGGTCCACCTGTCCTAGGACCCTCCCCTCCTTTCCGTCCTCCTCAACAGCCCCCACCTTTGCACATACTTTTCCATGGACTTCCTCCACCTGCTGGAAAATTCTCAACATTGCACCTTGTACATTTATGTCTGCTCAAACTGTCTTGCTGAGTTTTCTCACCATCTTGCTGTCTATCCCTGTGTACCTCTTGCCCCTTGTTTTCTCTTGTCTGGTATAGCTTGTGATTATTGTCTTTAGTGTTTTGTCCCCAGTGTGTTTTGTGGTGTTATTCAGTATTTACCCCAGGGTGTTCAGTCTTTTCTTGTGTGTTTCCTTCCTGGTTGTCTCACCCCATGTGCGTCTCGTTTTCCTGCCCTGCTTTCTCTCTAGTGTTAATTGTTCCCCCTATATCTGGTGTGTGTTCCCTACCCTCCATTGTCGGTTCATCGTGTGTTACTGTTGTGTTCCAAGTCCATGTTCTTGTTCTGTCTCCTGTGATCCTGTGCGTCTTATAGTAAGTTTCCTAGTGTTAGTCTCCACCTTTTGTTTTCGTGTACAGTCCGTCTTGTTTGTTAGTATTTTATTTGTAGTTAGGTTTATTGTTTCCCCTACCAGCTCTGCTGTGGTTTGTTATGTTTTTGTACGTGCTCTCATTGTGAGCTATTCCTTGTTTTGTTTGCTGCTGCCTTTTGAAGTAAAGACATTTTTGATACAATTCACCCCTGGCTCCACGTCTCGTCTGCCTATTCTCTCCTCGTCCTGTTCAGCAATTGGGTCCTCGACAACACTATCCGTAACAGCTCATACCTTAAAAATGTGGGGCAGCACGAATTCCTTGGTTCTGTTAATGTATAACGTGTAGCTTCCATTCAAACAGACAAGAACAAACATGATCTTAACTGAAGTCTCATGCGACTCCCTTTACATACTCTGGCAATACCTGGTTACATTTATATGGCGTGTCAAAAGAGACTCTTTTTCTTTTTCTTATAAACAATGTGTATTGGTTGTTGCTTTGTTTGTGTTAATAAAATTGCATTTATCTATAGTCCTAATTCTGTCACTGTTTTGCCAACAGTGTCACAAAGAAGGATGGATCCGAAAGATGTCTACAACATATATAAAATGTGATGAAAAAGTCAACAAATAATGAACAAACTGTATTAGACATTTGTTAATGATGAATAGTCTTCACTTTAGATTAGGGCACACAATAGCATCTGCAAATTATTAATAGATGTTTTATGAATGTTTTACAAATCATTTGTTGAACATGAACAAATAAATGGAGGTATAGTCGTTTTTGCATATCCATTTTTCAAAGCATCTACAAATGTGTTACTACACATTAGATACCATTATTAAACGTTGCACTAATAATTTACAAATAAGGTTGATCATGTGGAAAAAAGTGACCAACAGATAATTTATGAATGTTAAACTAGTACATTTACAAATTATGTAGTAATCAGTTGTAAATGTATATAAATGGTTTGTTCATGATTAGTTCATTATCCACTAATGCGTTATAAATAATGTACAAATAATTTGTTTATGTTATACAAATATAGTTATAAATTATTTAAAAATAATTTACGAATGTATATAAATGGTTTGTTCATGATTAGTTCATTATCTACAAATACCTTATGAATGTCTTATAACTGAGTGTTATTACAGTATAAAGTGTTACCCAAACATTATCTATTGCTGGGTGATTCCAGAGAAGATGGGCATTGGGTTGGACAGTGAGAGGAGCAGACTAGTGAGCTGTTCGTCGCCAGGTCAGGGTGCTCTTTTATACCGGCACCTCTCCCTCATATTGCTTAAAAGGTAAAGTACAGTAATGGACATGCTTCTACTGGTGTTGCTTTCGCTGGCCCGGATAACAAAATTTACAGATTTATTTTGGAAATCAGCATAAAGTGATCCCCTTTTTTTTGGAGGGCGACAATGCTCGATGGTCGATTCCTCAAACTGAGTGATGCAGTGTTATAACTAGGGCATCGGTTGCCCAGAGAGGGGAGGGGCGAGACAAAGCACACAGGAGTGGTCTCTTTCATCAATCCACGACAGCAAACAGCAAAAACGTCATCGATTTCAATCTGTTCGTCAGTAATGAGATATCTTCTGAAATTCTCAGCTAAAACCAACCCACGGCAAATTACATTTAATGAATTCTGTTTCTCCATATAAACGCAGTAGCTAATTTCTCCTCAAGTGGCGGGCGCTGTGCTGAATCGGAAGCAGCTCTGTGGTGGTTCAGCAGAGTTGGCATATACCGCCTAATTACTGTCATTGGGGGTAATGGATCTAGACTAGAGCAGAGTGAAGTGGCACTGGGTCTCTGCTGTCTTCAAACGCTGTCTTCCATTGCGTCACTCACTCTCCTACTGGGTAGATTGACTGTGATGGTTCCACCTTTTATTTGATGCATAGCCCTAATGTAACCATGTCTGGTACTTTCTGGAGGTTCTAGAATGGAGCCAAAGTCACCTAGTATTAAGACCAAAGAATTTAGAGGAACTTATTAGGATGAAGTAGGTCCCAATACAGTCATTGATCACTACAAAACCTACAAAACAGTTACAGTCCCGTTGATTTGCATGCAATCGCTAACAACTTCCGTTTCCAATACTTCAACAGCCCAAACCCTGAAGGAAGCACTTCTGTTCAATCGACAGAATTGGGATCACAACAAATACTTAAAAGGTGGATTTGATCTAGGCACCATAAGACAGTGCTGGCCATATAGTCTGCCTACCTCAGATGGGTTTTTCTCATAGTAACGTCTTTACAGCTTCACTGTCATGGTGCCAACAGGGATCCCTTGTCAAGGGATCAGTCCTCAGTTCTCCCGCTGTGTCTCTCTTGGGCTTTAAAGGCAAGGCTGGGGGTTTCAAGCAGCTTATCTATTTGGTCACTCACACACTGACACATTTGCTAGTGCATCCAAAAGCACTTTGCCAAGTGATGTAATTATTTGTTTGGTAGCAATGCTAGCCAAAGACGATACTCATACACAGTTCAGTTTAGTTCAATATGTTGTAGTTAGCATTACTTGCCCTTTTCTTTAAAAGACAATTTGCGAAAATGAACAACCATCGTCAACGCATTCAGTCAATAGGAGTGATCCTCTAAAATGGCTATTTGCCCCAGAAATGTGACGTCAGCTTCCCAAACCCTATAGGACTGTTTGTGAATCTGACTGCACTGCTGTTCTGACTTCTGCAGGAAGCTCATTCCACCACTGGGGAGTCAGGAGGGAAAGGAGTTTAGTGGAGCAGAACCTTGTCATAGAGATGGAATTGTTAGGAGCCCAGGAGGCGGTTGGAACATGGAGGTAGGGGGATGGAAGCCAGAACCATGGCCTGGAGGTAAGGGGTGGGGGCCAGAACCATGGCCTGGAGGTAAGGGGTGGGGGCCAGAACCATGGCCTGGAGGTAAGGGGTGGGGGCCAGAACCATGGCCTGGAGGTAAGGGGTGGGGGCCAGAACCATGGCCTGGAGGTAAGTGGTGGCGGCCAGAACCATGGCCTGGAGGTAAGTGGTGGGGGCCAGAACCATGGCCTGGAGGTAAGTGGTGAGGGCCAGAACCATATATTAATGGTATGTTTGGTGTTGGTCTACTTTTTCTACAAAGTTGTTTTGTAAAGAGACATGAAAATCTGAAACATCATGACCTGCTCTCCACCTGTACCACCCCCCCCCCCCCTCTCTCTCTCTCTCTCTCTCTCTCTCTCTCTCTCTCTCTCTCTCTCTCTCTCTCTCTCTCTCTCTCTCTCTCTCTCTCTCTCTCTCTCTCTCTCTCTCTCTCTCTCTCTCTCTCTCTCTCTCACTCTCACACTCTCTCTATCCATCTCTCTCTCTTCTCCATTTTTCTCATATTTTCCACCTGTTCCCTCATATTTCATTCCTCTCGCTCTCCACTGTAGAATATTGAAGAATAGACTCAGTGCTCTGAGCTCAGAGGGATCCCCCTGATAAATTATTAAAAAAAAAAAGAGAGAAAAAAAAAAAGAGAAGAAAAAAACAGTTTGATCCACTTGTGGGCTGTGGATGCGTGTGCATCTGGGCATGCCGTGCTGAGTGACTAGTGGAGCGACGCAGGGCTGTAAATAAACGAATAAAAGGGTAATGATAGATGTTTACCACCACCATCTATTTCAATCAGAGGGCACGGCGCGATGCAATGGTGGGCTGTAAAAGCA
>NC_140170.1:133467654-133495154 GCF_963971535.1 Notolepis coatsorum | reverse complement strand
CTATACACATTGAATGTCTGGTATCATTGAATGTCTGGTCTCATTGAATGTCTGGTCTTATTGAATGTCTGGTCTCATTGGATGTCTGGTCTTATTGGGTGTCTGGTCTCATTGGATGTCTGGTCTTATTGGGTGTCTGGTCTCATTGGATGTCTGGTCTTATTGGGTGGCTGGTCTCATTGAATGTCTGGCCTCATTGAATGTCTGGTCTCATTGAATGTTTGGTCTCATTGGATGTCTGGTCTCATTGGATGTCTGGTCTTATTGGGTGTCTGGTCTCATTGGCTCATTTACAGTAGTAAAGAAGGCGAAACAGCGCCTCTACCACCTGAGACAGTTAAGGAAGTTCAGAGTATCGGGGAAGATACTCCAGTCCTTCTACTCAGGAGCTGTAGAGAGCATCCTGACCGGAAACATCACTGCCTGGTATGGAAACAGCACGGCACAGGACAAGAAGGCCCTACAGAGAGTGGTGCGCTCAGCCGAGCGTACCACGGGTATTGCACTACCTCCCCTGCAGGTTCTATACAACAAGAGGTGCAAATCCAGAGCCTGCAGAATAATGAAAGACCCCCACCACCCCAATAACAGCCTGTTTCAGCTGCTGAGGTCAGGCAGACGCCTGCGAACCCCAGCTACTAGGACAGAGAGGCTTAGGCTTAGCTTCTTCCCCCAGGCCATCAGAGTCCTGAACAATGAACATTGAGTACCACATAACACTGAACTATCCACACATAAGCACACATGAGCACACACACGACACGCACGCTGTGCACGCTCACACACTAGCAGCCACTTTAACACTTCAACATGAGCGGGCACACACTCATGCGCACACACCCACACTTATTGCCAAAAGGAATAGCCACTTTAAATCAGTATTAGCAACAGTAACAGTGTATTGCACTACCAAAGCTACCTAGCATGTCCTATATGCTCTGTAAATAACTATGTACAGATACCGACTTTGATGTCACACCATGTTACCTGTTACCTGTTATTGCACAATTTTTTTTGTATTGGATTCTATTATATGTTGTACCCACTGTATTGCACATCGTTGCGGGCAAGACCACCCGCATTTCATTGTATACTCGTATGCCGTGACAAATAAAACTCTTGACTTGACTTGACTACATGTACACCTCTCTCTCTCCCTCCCTCCCTCCCTCTCTCTCTATCTCCCCATCTTCAAGCCATACTAATCACCCTTCATCCAACTCCATGTCAGTTACTATGATCACCTACTCAGACATCCACACCTAAGGCTTTATTTATTAAAATGTGTTGGCACTGTTAACAGTACAAAGGACCATGTAGGTATTTTTTGATTTTTTCAGTAGTAAAAAAAATAAAATAAAAACGACCAATCAGCTGGACAACATCAACATCAGCCGGCGGTGAAAACCAACAGGCGTTCGGAACAGACTCTGTTCCCGGGCTCACCGAGCTCCGCTCCCCATCATCCTGCTGGCCAACGTCCAGTCAGTCAAAAACAAACTGGACAACATCAGGGCCAAGATCAGGCTCCAGAGCCTCATCAGGGACTGCAATGGCCTTTGTTTCACTGAGACTTGGTTGACACCAGCGGTAACAGACCACTCTATCCAGCCCGCAGACTCATTCTCCGTTCACCGCAAGGACAGAACAGAAGAGTCGGGAAAATCGAAGGGAGGAGGCGTGTTTTTCATAGTTAACAAAAACTGGTGTGACCCAGGGAACATTAAGAGACTATCAGACCATTGCTCGGCCAACCTGGAGTCCATAAAGTGTCGTCCATTCTTCATCCCGAGACAATTCACATCAGTCATCCTAATTGGAGTTTATATTCCCCCTCAAGTCGACACTGGGACAGCGCTTTCAGCTAACGTAGATACTGCCATTGTAATGGCTGGGGACTCCAAGAGCGAATCTTTTAAAAGTTTTATAGAATTTCTACCAGCATGTGACTTGTCCCACCAGAGGCGAGAGTATGTTAAATCACTGCTACTCGCAATTCAAGGACAAGTACAAGTCACAGGCACTTAGTCCATTTGGTAAATCAGACCACAACGGCATCTTTCTCATGCCAAAATATAAACAAAGTCTTAAGTGCGCTCCCACGGAAACGCAAGAAGTGAAGCGGTGGTCTGTGAACTCCAATAGCGGCTGAGTGGCGCAGTGGGCAAGGCGCTCGCCACTAACGCAGGATATGCTGGTATGAGCCCAGCTCTCGGCGTTGCTACCGGCTTGGCCGGCAGTCATACTAACACAATTGGCAGTGTTAGAGGGTGGGAAAGCCGGTGGGTGGGGATTGGACGTTGTGGACAGCGACTCCTACAGGTCGGTTGGGTTGACGCCGGTACGGCGGAAACAGGAAGTATCGGGGGCAGCATGAGCCTCCCACGCGTTACTCCTCGCCACTGAGAGTTCGAGCTGTTGCGGTGAAAAGATGCGACAGGCTGCCTCCTCGTGTACCGGAGGGGACACGTGATGCAAGGCTTCTATCCTCACTACAGCCGACCAGTGGGAGGCATAGTCTAGCAACGTTCAAGACAGGGGAGGGAAGAATTGGAAATACGAAAATTGGGATGAGGAGAAAAAGTGGATACAAAAAAAAAGAAAACACGCTCCAAGCTGCACTCGATTGCACAGACACAGGGCTAGATCCACAAAGAATGGATTGCACGGAGCAAGTTGCACCCTTACTTACAATTCATTATGAATTGAAAATGGGGGACCCTGATGTAAACAAGACGAAAGTCTTTCTCTGGTCTGCATCCCCTTAACACTTTGATTGCCTAAGGCTAAATTCATTATCAACCATAGGTTGCCGGCTCTATTTGTCTATGGAGAAATTCCCCTTCTTTGCAGGGCTATAACTTTTTAAATTCTATTGCTACATTGCCATTATTAGGGCCCATTCAAAGTCCTATATGTATTGTTCATTGTGTAGCAACGTTAAACTTTTTCATTCACATATTCATAGTAAAGTATGGTCTAATGTATAAGTATGTTTTCATCTCTTTCTGCAGCTTTCTCCAGAATGTGATCTATAGCCCCAAATGCATTATATTGATGATGAAATACAGTTTGATGGCAATCGGGGCGATATAAAAAATTTCAATTGGACGTACTTCTAGAATGATCTACGTATGATCTGATGATGACCGGATGGGCGGGGGATTGTTTATAATTCCGTGGGCAACGTTATATCATTCATCTAGTGTGGGTCATATGTTCATCATAACAGTTTATATGAAACACGTTCAAAAATAACGCTGAATCTTACCGTATCTTCCTCGCGCCGTTGGGCGATGAGCGTGGAACAGTCATTTACCTATTATGGTATGTAGAAATATCGGGTCCATTTCCAGCTTGTATAATAGTATATATGTCCAAATCATGTTGTTTATCGAGTTATTTTGCAACGGATCGCTATGTATTGTGACGAGCTAGGATGCCGGGACAAATACCGAGTGCCCGGAAGTAATATAGGTGAATAGCACATCGTCCATGTAACATCCTGTTAGGCGATTGCGCCGATCGGCCACCAGATGGCGCTCTTGAGCCGCTAGAGGGTTCTGTGGGGCTTTTTGGTGGGTCTCAGGCCAGCGGATGGGAAATATTAATCCGATCGCAGATTTTTGAAATATTGATATCAAAGACGAGTTACGGCGTCCTCGGCACCTTGAGCATGGCTGGGAAGGATGCCTAAAAACGTCCTCTGGCAGTTAAAGTGTTAACAATTGTGTGTGTTGAGCCGTACTGTATTGTACCCATTCTGCAATCTGTTAATAACATTTTCATTCAATCAATCACCGTGCAGATTGATTGATTGAATGAAGATTTTATTAACAGAGGGTACAATACAGTATGGCTCAATACACACAATTGTTAAGGGGATGCAGACCAGAGAAAGACTTTCGTCTTGTATACATCAGGGTAGGGCTGGGCGATATATCGAGTATACTCTATGTATCGCGGCTTGTTCTACATGAGATGTAGTACATTATTATATCGTGAACATCGAGTATATGTTGTCCCGTCGTGGCTGAGATGAGACTTGCTTTAGCGCAGAGCTTTCCTCTCATTTCATTATAGACACATGACCAGCGCGGACCTTAAATTACATGCAATTGTAATTTCATTAGACAGAGGAGCGCGGACCTTTAATAACATGCAATTTAATTGACGCAAGCAATGGGCTAACATTAGCTGCTAACTAGTTATCCCATATGACTAGGCTAAGCTAACTAGCTAGCGTTAGCTGCTAACCCTGGAAAACGCTCAAAGCGGACTCCACAACACTAGTTCCATTCGTGAGGAAAGGGGGTGGGTTATATTGACAACGCTTGACAACAGAAGTTTAAACATAACTTCATATTTATTGGTTATTCGTTTCTTTATATCATCCAGTTTCAATCTCCGTGTGTTCAACTCTTCCTGTTGACATTCGAGTGTGACGTCATCGCCTATGGCAGCTTAGACGCTCTAAACGCGAACCTAAAACAAAACCCGAGGGGGGGGGGGGCTGGCTCTCTTGCGTGTTCTCGCCCTCTCTCTCGCTCTCTCTCTCTCTCTTGCTGTCGCTCTCCCTCTCTTGCTCTCTCTCTCTCTCTTGCTCTCTCTCTCTTTCTCTCTCTCTCTCTCTCTCTCTTGCTGTCTCTCTCTCTCTTGCTGTTTCTCTCTCTCTCTCCCCCTCTCTCTCGCTCTCTCTCTCTCTCTACATTCAATGATTTAAAGTAGCCAAACATTACAGTATAAATACTAACTGGATAGTTGATGATATAAACATTTAATTTCATTATCTGAAATATTCTAAAATCATTAAGTCTGCTATAAGTCATTATTCCTTTGTGTGTGATTATTATTTTCTCACAGTAGTGTGTGTGTGTGTGTTTGGCTAAAGTGGATAGAAAACACAGTACTGTGCAAAAGTCTTAGGCACCCAATAGTTTTTATATAAATTGTCTTAGATGTAAATAACATTTTTTTTATTAGTGTGTCAGTAGACTACTCTTAGTACATTTTCATTTAATTATTTTTTAAAGCATCTTCATGGTTTAATAATGCAAACATATGTTGCAGGGACTTATTATAATCATCATATTGGCGTGACTGTATGCATCAAAGGGTTAAATCAAGCATTTTTAAGTGCTTTAGAGGAAATGTCAAAATATTGCGATATATATCGTGTATCGTGATATGGCCAAAAAATATCGCGATATCATTTAGAGGCCATATCGCCCAGCCCTACATCAGGGTCCCCCATTTTCAATTCATAATGAATTGTAAGTAAGGGTGCAAGTTGCTCCGTGCAATCCATTCTTTGTGGATCTAGCCCACAGTGTTTCATGATAACACAGACAACTTAGATGATTATACAGAAACCGGCTTTGTTGGTACTCTGGTAGAGGAAATAGTCCCCTCCACCTCAATTTGAGTTTTCCCAAACCAAAAACCTTGGGTAGACAAATCTGTCCGTGAATCATGGACGAGCATAAGGCGCACGCTACAACCTATGGAGAACAGTGATATAGGCAAAGGGGCAGTACAGGGATAAGGTGGAACTTCAGTTTGAACAGACTGATTCCAGAGGCATGTGGCAGGGCCTCAAATCGATGACAGACTACAAAGGCACCCCCCCCCCCCCCCCCCCCCATGGTGAACACTGATGTCTCCTTGGCAAACAAGCTCAATACTTTCTATACCAGCTTTGAGGCTGTAAATTCCAACAACAGCCTACAGGCCACTACAATAGAAAGTAGAGCCACTGCCGATGGAGCCTCAGGGTTAAGGTTAACGAGCATGAGGTGAGGAGGACCTTTAAGAAAGTGAATACCAGGAAAACAGCAGGACCGGACGGCATCCCTGGTCGTGTCCTAAAAGGCTGTGCCAACCAACCAGTGGAGGTTTCTGTATGAATACTCGTGAAGCAGAGCTTCACTAATAATAGACAGACAAAAACATAACACACATATTACATACATTTTTGATTTTCTTTTTGTATGCCAACATTTTCATTAGAATGTCTATTTTCTATATTCTGCTTCACTACGTAACGTAAGTGAATGGACGACAAATAGCACCTTTGATTGGACGTTGGCAGTTTTATAGACTTGCCCGTGAAGCAGAGCCTCACTCATTGATTTGAATGAGGCTTGAATGATTGACAGCTTTGACACCTTTTTGACACTGTGGGTCAATTTGTTTGCTCCTCGAATCAAGACAGAAGGGTATGGAAAGTTAGACACTGGACAATGAGTTCAAACATCATGTATTGCATTTATTGAATAATCAGAAAGAATAATTACATGAATTATCGGGTGGTCCATGGATCACGACAGGCTTGTTGACAGCAATGCAGCATATAGCAGAGTGGCCAAGGAGCTCTCCTTTCCCTCTATTCTAAATGGTCTGATATACTCGTCTGACCTAGGGTGTCTTCGCTTGCTGACCAATCAAGTGTGAGATACCTGTGTCCTTTCCCATATGATCCACTGTGCACACATATGCACTGTTTTCTATCACCCATCAACTGGGAAAGAGATAAAAATAAGAGGCAAAATAACATGTAAAACTACCAATGTAATCTATATGCTTAAGTGCCCATGTGGTAAGGCATATGTCGGTAAGACAACACGTGCTTTAAAAACATGTATTGCTGAACACAGGAGTACGATACGGAATGGGGATGAAAAAAGCCCAGTAGCTTTACATTTTAAAAAGGCACACCACAATGTCTCATCACTAAGATACCTTGGAATAGAGAAAGTGCATCTTCCAAGACGAGGGGGAGATATAGATAATCTCCTACTGGTGGATCCATTATCTTAAAACTATGGCACCAACAGGACTCAATGAGGACTTTGACATTAGACCTTATTTGTAAATTTAACTTATAGAGGGAGACTATATAGATTTGGACCGGGTCCAAAGAAAGTACCTTACACACTGCTGCCTATCTTTAAATTATGTCTAATACTGTGTTTAATATATATATATTTCTCTAAAAAAATCCTTAAAAAAAATGTCAAATGGAAAAGATAAATTGTTACTTAATCATGTATAAAATGTATAAATCATGCAAGTCTTGGGACCGCCCCTGATCACCAGGGCCCTATTCCCCGTACCTGATTCAACTAAGTCGATCAAAAGTCCCATTATCCAGATTCAATTAACCCGCTGTTTGAATCCAGGCTGTTCCTCGAATGCTGATTCAGTCTTGTTAATTCGAACCACTTGATACTCAGGATAATTGCGCGTGGCCGCCTCAGTTGAAAAGACAGCAGGTGTCGATCGCAGAAATCCTGATTTTCTAACGGCATTGATTGATTGATTGATTGATTGATTGATTGATTGATTGATTGATTGATTGAAAACTTTATTAACAGATTGCAGAATGGGTACAATACAGTACGGCTCAACAGCCTCGCCGACAATTAAATGCATAATCTACAGGCACATTTTAAGTCCCTCATTACCCCAATCAATCAGATTATATTTCTTTAAATGTGCCTGCTGGCAGTAGGCTTAATGGAATGAATAATCGAATGAGATTGTGCTAGCGAAAATAATTTGTTAAACTCTTTCAGAATAAGTAGACAAAAACAAGCCCAAAGAGTATCTAATTGATACGAATTAATAGATACTTATGAGGATATCTGTACTGTATGTGCTTAGGTATCATGTACTATATAAATATATGGTTCCCAAAGTTTTCAAGGCGCGACCCCCGAAATAACGTGTCAGAGAGGCTTGGAGGCTATACAGTTTCACTATTAATCAGGTTTTAATCTGTTTCGGACATCATCCATACATGCATTGAATTGATTAACCTTTGGTTTATACCAGTGACACCAGTCATGTTAATCACCATTTACTTACCAGGCAAACATTGGTGTGGAGGACGCCATCACCTACATGCTCCACAGGGCCTATACACACCTGGAGAGGCCACGCAGCTCAGTGAGGATCATGTTCTTCGACTTCTCCAGCGCATTCAACACCACCCAGCCACTGCGGCTAGAGGAGAAGCTCATTGGGATGCAGCTGGACCGGGGAATGGTGGCCTGGATCACCGACTACCTTACCAGCAGGCCTCAGTACGTGAGACTTCAGGGCAGCCAATCAGAGGTGCTGGTGAGCAACACCGGTGCTCACCAGGGTACCGTGCTGTTACCATTTTTGTTTACCCTCTACACCTCCGACTTCCGCTACAACACAAGGACGTGCCACCTGCAGAAGTTCTCCGATGACTCCTCCATCGTCAGCTACATTGTGGATGACGATGAGGCTGAGTACAGGGCTCTGCTGGAGAGCTTCGTAGGATGGTCGGACAGTAACCAGCTCCAACTCAACGTCAGCAAGGAGCTGGTGGTGGACTATCGGGGAGGTAGGAAGGGTCCCCCTTCTCCCATACTCCTTGGAGGGGAGGAGGTAGAGATGGTGGAGTCCTACAAGTTTCTTGGAGTTCACATGAACAAAAATCTGGACTGGTCGGACAACACTGAGGCCCTCTACAGGAAGGGACAGAGTAGGCTGTTCTTCCTGAGTAGGCTCAGGTCGTTCGACGTGTGCAGCCGACTGCTGCTATCGTTCTACCAGTTGGTTGTGGCCAGCGTCCTCTTTTCTGCTGTGGTGTGCTGGGGGGGCAACATCAACTCGAGGGTCTCCAGCAAGCTGAACAAGCTGGTGAAGAAGGCTAGCTCAGTAGTGGGTGGTGAGCTGGATAATCTAGAGGTGGTGGCTGACAGGAGGATGAGAAAAAAGCTAGAAGCCATCCTGGAGAACCCCTCTCACCTAGGGATGCCCCGATCATGTTTTTTGCCACAGATACCGATCACCGATCGTCTATGAGACATATCGGCCGATACTGATACCGATCGTTTTTGGTTTTATATAAAAAAATTCAAAAAAATTAATATATACATTTTTTATTTTTTTTATAAAATATATATATTATATAATTATACTTGTAGTTGTATTGTCTGCGAGACATCGCCACCACGCAACAAGTCAAAATGCTCGCTATCTGCAAACAGCTCCACTGTCTGTGTGTATACTCTGCTTTGGTCAAATCACATTCAGTGTGGGGCCTGAGAGTGCTGGGGCTGACGTTCTGCAGATGGATACTATTGAGTCAGAGCGATAGTTCAACAGGGTCTGAAACGTGTTATGAAGCATGATAGCTAATTAGCCAATGTTCAGCTGCAAAAACGAACAATGTCAATTATGTTATAAAACATTGATATCAGAAGCTATCTGTAGCTACTGCTAGCCGGCTAGATGACGTTAGACAATGCATCATGTATTAAAATAAAGTGAACTATTTAGTTTACTGGATTATTTCGTTGTGATCTAACAGTGATCTAACGTGAGCTAACGTTAGCTACCTATGCTAACGGAGGTCTCATGCTGGCGCATCCCTATCATTCTTAAACTGAAATGCGCATTTGTTGATATCAGGAGCTATCAGTAGCTAGCCAGTTAGACAATGCATCATGTATTAAACTAAAGTGAATAGTTGACTGTGTAGTTTTGTTTAAACAGTAACGTTAGCTCGGTAGCTTGCTAACGTTAGCTCACGAGCGATAGCTAGTTAGCCAACGCTACCCAGCACTTGCGAAAACGAATGCCAAACTGTCACGTTGATATCAGGAGCTATCAGTAGCTAGATAACATCAGACAACGCCTCATGTATTAAACAAAAGTGAATAGATGACTGGGCCATTTTGTTTAATGCTGGTTATGTTGAAAGAGGAGCTCTGCGGTGCTCATGCACTCGACTCTTGCCGAAGGGTTTGTTGACATGAGATGGGTCTGGGAGTGGGAGAAGGAGGAGGAGGAGGGGCAAGACGTGCAGCAGCAGAGTGTGGCTGTGAGCGAGTGAGAACTCCGCAGAGAATTGGATCATGTTTTCCGTGTCATCGATCGGTTTTCACGATCGGCGAAATTAAAGCATTATCGGAATTCACCGATCTCATATTTATACTGAATATCGGCTGATACCGATCGCTGGCTGATCGATCGGGGCATCCCTACTCTCACCCCCTCTACGAGGAGCTGGCCAGAATGAAGAGCACTTTCAGCCTAAGACTCATCCCCCCCCGACACACCACAAACCGCCTGGGCCGGTCCTTTATACCGGCAGCCATCAAGCTCAACAATAAAGGGCTCGGGCGGCCGGAGCGGCCAGTTCTGCTGCCAGAGTTATCACTGTCTCAACTCGGGACATGAGAACTAGAGACTCACATCAACGACTATCTTGGTTCTATCTTGATTCTTTGCACTAGAGACTCATAACACTGGTCTATCTTGTGTACTTTTTATATGATTTTGAGAAATGGTCAAACTTATCCAAATATGGTATTTTCATGGAAAACAGTGCAGCTGCAACAGATAGCACTTTAGTGATCATTTTCTGTAATCCAAAAAAAAATTTAAATTGAGAACCGCTGTCCTAGGGGATCAATAAAGGATTATCTTATCTTATCTTATCTCTTATCTTACCTTCTTGTTCATCATCAGATAACAGTAACAGTGCTTGAACACATAAATGCATTTTCTCAAATGCATTCATCAAAACGTCAAAGGCTTGCAATTGCTCATTCATTTTCTCAAGTCACATCCACGTCATCAAATCCGTCAAACAGCACATCTCCTCAAACATTTTAATACCAGTTACAATATCACAATAAAGTGTGAGTGACACAATTCAACAATCCACATATTCAGATTCGTCGTAATTCATATCCACAATCCACGGATGAAGACGCTTCAATTTATGAATGAAACACAATCCGGGCGCAAATACATCCACAGCCGAGAATATGAAACTAATCAGAGCCAAACGCCCGATAGGTTTCATTAATTAAAAACATCCCTGCGGGATTCACATTTGCAATGCTCCGACGTTATTAAAATAACCACATAGTGTGTATATCGCACCTCGCGAGCGCCGTAGATATGACGCGCATTATTTAGAACAAAGTAAATCCATAGGCTGAATGATTTATTATCAGCATTTTAGGTATATTATTTTACATTTCAAAAGCCCCCTCTAGAAAAACGAAGCACAAAAACATAATTCAGAATGGTATAATGGGATCTAGACTGTGAGAATTATTTCAGGAAGGGAGCTGGCATTTCTTTGCGAGGGCATGGCCATGGTTTATTCAGCTAACTGAACTAAACCCTGCCCTCGACCAGGTTCAAACTTTTTGATCTGTTGCCATAGTGATTTAGAAAATCGCACGTCGGGGAACCGAAAGGTCTAGTTTAAGTCAAATTATCCTGAAAATTATCCGGCTAACTCAGTTAGCCAGGTACGAGGAACAGGGCCCAGGTGGGGCTGATATCTAATCTATTTAATTTCCTGTATAAAAGGATGTAATTTTTTGTGTTGTATTCATACTTGAAAAAGACCGGAAGTGTCGGTCGAAACGTTGTATCTACTGCTATTATTTTGTCAATTAAAACACCTTGGAGCATCAAGTGAGTTGGGAGCCCCGCTTTGTTTTATGCTTTCACTGGCAATGCTGTTGTGTTGAATCGCTGGGTGACCACCTGTCGGACAGTCCCGAAAATGGAACGTTTGTCCCGCATCCCACATCAACAGAACAATGTTTAGTGGATTTAGTGGAAGTGGCAGTGGTGTGCGCCAGTGTCCACAGCCTCAGTTGAGCGATCTTTCTCGGCTCTCAAACGCATAAAAACATATGCAAGAAATACAACTGGACAAACACAACTGTCGGCACTGGCATCTATCTCCATATAGAAGGAGCTGCTCATTCATCTTAACACTTTCAATGCCAGGGATTAGCCTTATCCTCGTAGCTAGAGCGCCAGCTATCTAGAGCCTATTTTCACTGTGCGTCACAATGTTTGCTGAGCTATATCTATATTGAATATATATTCTATATTATAGCTATGGATACAATACTATGGTCATTTGACAGTAACTATCTTCTGTCCAAGATGCAAAAAAGAATAAATTTTTTCATGAATACGTTTGCGCGTTATCTCGTGGTGAATATTGTATAGTTTTAGAATGATCCCGGCTAATTCCAGAAAGGTGCGTAATGGGGCACTATGTGAATTGTGATAAAGTCGTTGGCGTTTTTCGCCTGGACACACTACTATTCCCAAATCAAATGTATATAATAGGTATGTTTCATCATGAATGAATCAAAGGGGGGGAGGTAATTTTTTTTATTCTTTGATCGCTAGTAACGGCTTTCGTTTTGAACACCACACACACTGATCGGCCTGATCGGTATGAAATCATTGTAGGATCAAGCTGGAATTGACGTGTGTGTGTGTGTGTGTGTGTGTGTGTGTGTGTGTGTGTGTGTGTGTGTGTGTGTGTGTGTGTGTGTGTGTGTGTGTGTGTGTGTGTGTGTTATCTCGTGGTGAATATTGTATAGTTTTAGAATGATCCCGGCTAATTCCAGAAAGGTGCGTAATGGGGCACTATGTGAATTGTGATAAAGTCGTTGGCGTTTTTCGCCTGGACACACTACTATTCCCAAATCAAATGTATATAATAGGTATTTTTCATCATGAATGAATCAAAGGGGGGGAGGTAATTTTTTTTATTCTTTGATCGCCAGTAACGGCTTTCGTTTTGAACACCACACACACTGATCGGCCTGATCGGTATGAAATCATTGTAGGATCAAGCTGGAATTGACGTCAGATGTTACCTTAGATTGGGCTTATTCCAAAAAGAATATTCCAACTGTCTGATCGTGATTTCCAGTATTGATGTCCATCTTGTCCCGGACATAATGTGGCACAACTTATCCATCGAGGGGCATTGGACGCGTTTCCAAGTGATCGTGTGAACCGCTAGACTTGCCTGAACCAAAATTCTGCACCCGGAGGGGTTTAGATGTAACACACGGTCTGGAACAGGGTTTCAAGGGTTCTCAATACTGCCGCCTAGCAGGCTTTGGCCGGTACTGCACTTTTTGGGTCTCACTCGTAACATAATAACCGTGAGTGTAATATTAATATTAAGATTGAATAAAAGAAAAAACTATCTAAAAACGTATATATACGTTTATGGCGCTGAAACGTTGGTGAGCAAACACGTATATACGTGCTTGGCCGTGCAAGTGGAGGCGCAACTGCACAAGGAGGTCATTGAACATTTCATCAGAAAAGATCGAAGGATGGATTTCATTTACAAGTGATGGGAGGGACACTTTCCTCGTAAAGAAGTAACGTCAATGGTGAGTGAAAATGTTTTTTTATATTTAGTAGCTGTGTGGGCCTATGTGTTGATTATGAATTAATTGGCTGTATTTTATTGCGTGCGTTGGTATGCTTTATTTATGTGGGTAACGAGCATTATTTTGTATCATGTTAAATAGCTGCTGCGATTGGTTCTGGTCCGCCGATGCCACTTGTGCTCTGGTCCGCTGTGGCCAGTGTAGTATGTGTGTGTGTGTGTGTGTGTGTGTGTGTGTGTGTGCGTGCGTGCGTGCGTGCGTGCGTGCGTGCGTGCGTGCGTGCGTGCGTGCGTGCGTGCGTGTGTGTGTGTGTGAGTGCGTGCGTGCGTGTGTGTGTGTGTGTGTGAGTGCGTGCGTGCGTGTGTGTGTGTGTGTGTCGGTGGCTGTTCATTTCCTATAGTGCTGAAATGTGTGCATTTGACTCCATCCAAATCTGTGTGTGCTGTAGCTGTAGTCTGCCTAATGATTGCCTAATCAATGCTATTGGGTCTGTGCTCAATGCTATTGGGTCTGTGCCTGCTGTAGTTGTCATAACCACTCTGTGTGTCTGTGTACTATTTATTTATAGTTTATTTATACAGGAAATGGTAAAAATACATTTCACAATGTACATTTAAACTGGCCTGACTCAGTTACAAACAGTTTTTCAGCAGGTTCCTGTTCTGCAGCACATGTAACAAAAACAAAACAAAATAGGCAGTTGGACTACATACAATCATATAATCATTGTGGACAGCAAGGACAAACATGCATTCATAGCAGTCAATACAAAACAACAGTATCAACAAGATTAAGACCTAGGGAAGAGTCGGATCAGTGAGTGCAGATTTCTAGCATCAGATGTTGTTTGTAGGCCTGTTTGAAGTGTGAGATGGAGGTTATTGCTCTGATGTGGAATGGGATCTCGTTCCAAATGTTGGTGTTTGTGTGGAAGAATGATCTTAGTAATTTTTGTAAGCCGGTACTGGAATGAGTGCATGTGAGATTGATCTGGTGATACGTTCTTGACTTGTATTGTGTCTTGGGAGTAAAGCTGTGAGTGTTGGGGAAGTGTTATTTCTGAGCATAAAATAGAACTTAGTGGCTAGATTTTTTGTGTAGTTCTGAAAAGTTGTAGCAGAGGAGTGTAAGAGTGCAGTACAGTGGTGAGTCCAGGGTGGGAATTTACCATGAATTGTATAAGCTCTATTGTACAGTCTTGCTATGGGTTCTATAATTTCCTTTGTTGTGAGGGACCAGATTGATAAGATATTGTTGAAAGAAAAATTGCATGTAGATATGTGTTTGAAACAGTGAGGGTGAGAAATGGTCTGATCTAGCTGTAAACAAATAGTTTTTGATTTGCCTTCTTGACTAAGCTATTGATGTTATGTTTGTAAGTGAGGTGTGTGTCAAGAGTTACTCCAAGGTATTTACTACTAGTGCCTGTTGTATTTACTGTAGTGTCTGTCTGCTGTCTTCATAACCACTCTGTGTGTCTGTGTACTACTAGTGTCTGCTGTCTTCATAACCACACTGTGTGTCTGTGTACTACTAGTGCCTGTAGTGTATATCTGCTGTCTTCATAACCACACTGTGTGTCTGTACTTCTTTATTACAAATGTTTTTATCTCTCCCGTCCTCCAGCCGTCCTTTTTGAACTCACCAGCCGCACTGACACACACATTGGGGGATGTTTTAAAAATATAATTTAATATATAATATAATATAATAATTTGTGCTTCACCAAAATATTTGGTCAGCAGCCACCACTGCAACCAACTGACCCCAGTGTTAACTGACATATTCAACCTGTCCTTAGAACAGTCTGCATCCCCACTATTGTCCCTGTACCCAAAAAGCCCACGCCCTCTTGCCTCAATGACTATCGCCCTGTAGCTCGCACCTCCATAGTCATGAAGTGCTTTGAGAAGCTAGTGAAGGGCTACATCTGTTCCTCCCTCCCCATCAACCTGGACCCCCTGCAATTTGCATACCACCCAACAGGTCCATGGAGGACGCCATAGTCCATGTGCTGCACATGGTAGCATCACACCTGGACAAGAGGCAAGGGAACTATGTGTGAATGCTATTCATTGACTACAGCTCAGCATTCAACACCATAGTCCCATCCAAGCTCGTTGTCAAGCTCAGAGACCTGGGCTTGAACTACAACCTCTGCCAGTGGGTCCTGGACGCGTGTACCGGTTCCGCAACAGTAAGTGACTTCCGGGTAGGCCTGATTGGCCCCGACAGGCACGTGACGCGGCAAACTCAGGACGCGCAACGAGGCTGCTGAGAGCTGTCGCGCGGAAATAGGCTGTCTATTGCCATTCTCTAACACAAACTCTAACCTTAACCAGCTCCTTAACAGCGCCTAAACTTAACCGTTCTAACCTTAACCAACTCCGAAACAATGCCTAACCTTAACCTTAACCATGCCTAACCTTAACCATAGAAAGAATATTGCCATTCTCTAACACAAACTCTAACCTTAACCAGCTCCTTAACAGCGCCTAAACTTAACCGTTCTAACCTTAACCAACTCCGAAACAATGCCTAACCTTAACCTTAACCTTAACCATGCCTAACCTTAACCGGCGAAAGAATACACGTTAAAAAAAAAATCACGTTAAAAAAAAAAGATTTGATGGGATTCGAACTCACCAACAACGGACCGCAGGATCGCAGGACCGCTGCTCTGCGAGGTGAGCTATAGCGCCGAATGAGAGTCATGGCGTATTTGGACGGTTACGTAATTCCGTAAGGGCTCCGCGGAGCGTGCCGCGCGGCAGAGAAAGTTGCGCGTCACGTGCCTGTCGGGGCCAATCAGGCCTACCCCGGAAGTCACTTACTGTTGCGAAACAGCTACACGCGTCCTGGACTTCCTGACAAAAAGACCCCAAGTGATGAGAGCAGGTAACTGCACCTCCTCATCCATCACTCTCAAAACAGGTTCCCCTCAGGGCTGTGTTCTGAGCCCCCTCCTCTACTTGCTTTACACGCATGACTGTGTGGCAAAGCACAACAGCAACAGAATCATAAAATTGGCTGATTACACAGCTGTGGTGGGCTTGATCTCTGCAAACGACAAGAGGGCCTACCTAGGAGAGGTGGAGAACCTGGTACTGTGGTGCCAGGAGAACAGCTTCTCCCTGAATGTCAGCAAAACCAAATAACTGATTGTGGATTTTAGGCTGCGTTTTCGCTGATCAACCAAATACATTGTTGGAAAGTTAAATATGCTTCCTTTCGATCGTCACCACACTCAACCTATTGCGTGATTTCATTCTCGAGTTACAACACGAAACATCGAGCAAGCGCCATTTGCTGAGAGTGGAGGAAGGTGACACAAGAAGACGAAGAAGTCCATTGTTTTGACGAGAGCTTCTGAACGGACGGCCATTTTTGACAATCATGCAGAATCTTTACTGGTACACACATTACAAAAACCTTTGTAAAACATAAATTGTCCGTGGGAGTTTTATAAACTTTGGACCTGTACTACATAAGACTTCAGACTATGTAACCGTTATGATTTCCAGCTCCTACCTCTCAGCTGGAACTTAAAAACAGGCATCTGGCAACCAGTAAAAAGAAATGTGAGTACACAAAACGTAGACTTCAGTGTGTTCAAACCTCTGTTACTCTATTTCATTAGCACTCAAAGTGATGTTACCTTTCAAAAGAGACCAGACTCATGCATGTGCTATAAGTATAAAGTATAATAAATAGCTAATTACTTTGGGTATGCAATCGTCAAAAACGAAACAAAAAATAGCCCCATCTTTGCCCGATGCTTAAGAGTTTAAATAACTTGCTACTACTCATGCACAATAGAGAGCATCCTGACTGGTGACATCACCTCCTGGTTTGGCAATATCACTGCAGACTGCAGAGAGTGGCTCGATCAGCTGAATGCACAATTTGAGGTGGGCTTCCCACTCTCCAGAACATTTACACCAGGCATTGCAGGGCCAAGGCTAAGAAAATAGTCAAGCGGTCAGGCAAACTATACCGGAGTCTCATGGCCAGTACAGAGACTCAAAAGGAGCTTCAATCCCCAGGCCATCTGGATGAAACACTAACCCATCCATTCTACATTCATTGCACACACATCCACATGCACACACTCACATTTAACACCTTTAACATACACACATCCAGATGCACACTCACATTTAACACCTTTAACACACACACACACATCCACATGCACACACACGTATCCACATGCACACTCACATTTAACACCTTTAACATCCACACATCCACATGCACACTCACATTTAACACATTTAACATACAGTACTGTACACACATCCACATGCACACACTCACATTTAACACTTTTAACATACACACATCCACATCCACACACTCACATTTAACACCTTTAACATCCACACATCCGCTAGCCCCTTACGTGACTGCGATGTGCAAGCCAGGGGCTTTTGTAACCGCAGTCACTCTCAGCTATATAGCTACCAGGCTCGTTTGGACCACCAAGCACTGCTTCTGAGCTCGGGGTGGGTCAAAAATATATCAGATATGAATTTCAAAGGTACCCAGCGTACAATTAGGGTTTCACTGAAAGCTCGGAGTTGCTAATAAACATTTTAAATCATTGTTATAAAACGAGTGGTACTCAGAGAGCGAGCCGTGTATTTCCACCGTTGGTGTCACAGCGCATGCGCACCAGGCAGCCAAATATAATTTTATTTTAATTTTCGAATCCCATGCCCATCGAACGAAGCTTCGAAGTATTTAAGACAGCCCTACTAGCAAGCATTATTAATTAATTGTGCAGTTTTGTTTTTCTTTTAATTTATGTTTTAAAATAATTTAATTTATGATGAATTTAAATGTATGAGTAATTTACAATTGAATTTATGATTAATTGTGACTCAGGCTTTTAAATTAAGTTTTACAGTAAATGGTAAATGGCTGCATTTATATAGCGCTTCTATCCAAAGTGCTTTACAATTTGTTCCTCACATTCACCCATTCACTCACACATTCACACACTGACGGTAGAGGCAACCATTCAAGGTGCCAACCTGCTCATCAGGAGCAATTAGGGGTTAAGTGTCTTACTCAAGGAGGAGCGGGCATCGAACGGGGAACCTCCGGATTACCAGATGACTGCTTTACCTCCCGAGCCGCTGTCGCCCCCAGTAGATAATAACTACTTGCCTCAACGACTACCGCCCTGTAGCCCTCACCTCCATAGCCATGAAGTGCTTTGAGAAGCTAGTGAAGGGCTACATCTGTTCCTCCCTCCCCATCAACCTGGACCCCCTGCAATTTGCATATCGCCCCAACAGGTCCACGGAGGACGCCATAGCCCATGTGCTGCACACAGCAGCATCACACCTGGACAAGAGGCAGGGGAACTATGTGAGAATGCTGTTCATCGACTACAGCTCAGCATTCAATACCATAGTCCCCTCCAAACTCATAGCTAAGCTCAGGGACCTGGGCTTGAACTATGACCTCTGCCAGTGGGTCTTGGACTTCCTGACGGGCAGACCCCAGGTGGTAAGAGCAGGCAACTGCACCTCCTCATCCATCACGCTCAACATAGGCATAGGGGCCCCCCAGGGCTGTGTTCTGAGCCCCCTCCTCTACTCCCTGTACACACATGACTGCGTGGCACAGCGGAACAACAACACAATCATCAAATTTGCTGATGACACAGTAGTGGTGGGCCTGATCTCTGCCAACGACGAGAGGGCCTACCTGGAAGAGGTAGAAAATCTGTCACAGTGGTGTCAGGAGAACTGCCTCTCCCTGAACGTCAGCAAAACAAAAGAGATGATTGTGGACTTCAGGAGGTCGGGGGTCAAGGACTACAGCCCCCTCAGCATCGACGGGGCACCGGTTGAGAGAGTGAACAGTTTCAAGTACCTCGGAGCCCACATATCCGAGGACTTGACATGGACCACACACATTGACAGTGTTGTGAAGAAGGCACGACAACGCCTCTACTTCCTCAGGCACCTAAGGAAGTTCCAAGTCAGTCAGAAGATCCTTAGGAACTTCTACTCATGTACAATAGAGAGCATCCTGACTGGCAACATCACCTCCTGGTTTGGGAATAGCACTGCACAAGACCGTAGCAGACTACAAAGAGTGACACGTTCAGCCGAACGCACAATTGGAGGGGGGCTTCCCACCCTCCAGAACATTTACAACAAGCGGTGCAGGGGGAAGGCTAAGAGAATTATTAAGGACTCGAGCCACCCGAACAACTGCCTCTTTGAACTGCTGCGGTCAGGCAAGCGATACCGGAGTCTTAAGGCGAGCACAGAAAGACTCAGAAGAAGCTTCTATCCCCAGGCCATCAGGCTGCTAAACGAACAATAAACACTATGCAACAACCATCAAATGCACACAGCACACACACCCACACGCACACACTCACTTAAACAAACAACACACTGCAGCACCCACTCTCCACACTTTAGATCACACAAACACACTTTATATTTATTGATAAAGGATTTTCACTACAACTCGTACACCTACTGTAAATTGTACCTAAATTGCACCTCATCCCATTTCTGCCTTGAACTATATAGTATTGTATATTAGTACACTGCATAGTATTGTATATTATATGGTAACTCAGTTACGTCTATTCTGCATCGAACATTGTACATATGTCTATACTGAACACTGTGACCTAATTTTTTTACTTCTAATTTACATACTATACTATGTTATTTTATTTCATACTTATCTTATCTTGTCTTGCACAGTCTCTGGAGCGTAACAGTAAGAAGAATTTTGTATAAAAGTATTCTGTACTTCTGTATGACAACTATTAAAGAAACTTGAACTTGAAACTTGAGCCAGCGGCTCTCTTTTCACATGGCAGCGAAAACTCTCATTGGTGAAGTGTAATGCGTGGGAGGTCACGCTGCCTTCACCACTTCCTGCCTTTCACTGAGCAGGCGCCCAGACCTGACCTGTAGGCGTCGCTGTCCACAACGCCAGATTACACCCAAGACTTCCAAGCCGCAGGCAATGCTGACTCCGGGAGTCGAGACCGCAGCCTCTTGCATTGGTGACGAGCACAATCTCCGCTACGCCACCCGACCGCCCCTGGTCTTTGGCAAGTTTGATAGTATTTACTATTTACTGAGGATGGCCAGATAATGTTGATATTTAAACTTAAAAAATTATTATACAGAGAGAAGCTTCAGCAAGTACAAAACGCTGATGACCGACAAAAGAGAATCCCTCACTGAGGAAAACACAAAGGCCTAACCATCATATATCACAATGGTGATGTCAGCCAGAGATGGGGAGAAGCATGAACCTTTAAAGGACATCTCTTTGAAATAAATTACATTTTACAGTTTTTTTCTGATGGCAGTTGAACTGCATTGAACTGAACTGAATTGGAAAAAAAGAAACCTCATAACCTAACTGGCACTGAACATTGAACTACACTGGCACTGTTTGCAGATGTACTGTTATTAAAGTTAGTTAAAAACATAATTTTGTATAGTTTTTTCTGGTTAAATCCAAAGAAAACAAATATAAAATCAGAGAAATCCGAAAACGGGAAAATAAAAAACCGAGAAATCCGAAAACAGGAAAATTCATATCTGAAAACAGGAAAAGATAAAAACGGATTTCATAGGGCCCTAGTTAAGGTGAGTTAATAAATTCAATACAATTCTGACTCTTTGGTCAGAGCGTCCAGTGTGCACTGTGAGCCCTCAGAATTTCCGAACAACTTGAGTGCGCTCGCTCTGACACTGGTTGTAAATAGTTATGAGTGTTGTAAGTGCCTCCCTGTATTGTAAATAGTTCATATGTGTGTTATCACTACTGTATGTATAATTGTAAATAAGTTAATTTATGTATTGTTAATATTTATTTACCTAATTTATGTGCAATCGTTTCATTTCAGCTCAGTGTAGAGAAATGCACCGATACTAACAACCGCCTTACTGCATGCGTCTATGACGACACTGTTGACACCACGTATCCGTGACACACGCGCCCCACGAAAACACTAGTAGTTTTGGGGGCCTACCACCCCCCCTGAAAAGATCCTAGGGGAAACACTGAATACCTATAATTTGGACCAATAGCATAACGAAATAGAGTGATGAAATAGCCAGGTGCCTCATGGGGTGTAATGGGACAAGAGACAGAATGAGAGAAACAGAGAGGGAGGGAAAGAGAGAGGGAACCTCACTATCAGCTCTCAGCCTTATGGGGTCTGGAACAGCACCTCTCCCGTTGTTCTGAAGGTCCAGATTAACACTGAAAGTCTGCGTTTATTATTTTGTATAACTTATATATTGTTTATATATATAAGATATATATCTTTACGTCATCTGTTTGCCTAACAGTATTCTTCATTCGCTTATTGTAGGTCCCATTCTTAACGCCGTAGGCGCCAGGGCGCGCGCCCCCCTAGACATGTTTTCAGAACATGTTCAGACATGCCCGGACAAGCCCAGAGCGAGCGCATTGATTCTGTACAGGTGAACAGGCGGAGTCCACAGGGAACTAATATAGAGTACGTTGGGTAGACGACGTGCGGCAGCAGCATAACAGGAAAACTAACAGAGCGAGAGTGAAGACGTCTGGTGCAGTTGTACACAGACCGATAGCAGTGTATCGTTATAGAGAGCTAATGGCTAATTAGATACCACTATAATATTGTCGAGCCATTATTGGCACAGTATAGTGACTTGTGTAAGCGAAGTAACGTGGAGAGACTTATAGTTAAACCCAGCGACGTTTGGATATAACTACTCATTGGAGACCGTCTGCAGGTTAGCTTCACGTACAAACGAAGCTAACTAGCTACCATCTATGCCAACGGGCTTTTGGATTAATAGCTATTAACCCTGCCATCGGGCGCTAGGAATACAAGGACCGGTTCCGTACGAGACCCCTTCTCCCAGCGACGACAGGATTATCCGACCAGTCTACAGTTTCTCTGGAGCAGGAGCTCTAGAGAGAACCAACCGTCTCCAGCCACCATCTTGCTTTTCCCTGTATCACCTCGCTTCGTCTCACTCCATTCAGAGCTCCACCGGTCGAGTATCCGTAGTATAGGAACTATTCGTTACCGTTGACTTTGTTGCACTGACATTCTATTATTAAAGGAGAACCGTGATAAATAATATGTATGTTTGCTATTGACATTAAAATGATGCTTGTTCAACTTGTATCCCTGTCCCCGCGCAGTTAATGGAGTGTCCGCCATTTTGAGTAACTGTACTGTCTGGCTAAATTAATATTCTTTAGTAGTGGTTTAATCTAACAATCTTAATACAGTCAGGGTTGTGTAGCCCCTTAGCTACACCCGTCATGGAGTTCAGAAGCAGAGGGGGAGGGAGACACACAGTCAACCCTGCAGGCGCATCGTCTCAACCCCAAACAACCTTGTATTTTCTCTCTGAGAAATGCTGTTGAAAGGAGAGGGAACCCCTTACTGCTCCTATGGCAAGAGGGGGGGGGGGGGGGGGGGGGGTCCGCTTTCAATGTCTAGTTCACAAAGGCAGTTTACCATGGCCCCTGGCTGGAGGCTGAAGTTTAACCTGTAATCATCAATGGCCAGGTCAAGACCTCGCTATTAAAAAGTCCCCAAAGTGTTTGGGAACACTCCAGGTGTTACGACATTCTCTGCTGTGAACACAACATTCCACACAGTCAAACAATCAACAATCCTTAGACATAGACATGACCCAGCTTGCTCATTACAACCAATCAGAGCCCTTCCTGTGTTGCCGTGACGCCATTCCTGCCGGGAGACGAGGGTCACATGGCTCACTTGTTTAGTGTCTTGGAGAGGGATCTGCGGTACCAAGCCCCAGCCTCCCACCTGGAAATGCTGTGAATAACATTAAGACACTAGGTACTTCCCCTCTTGGCTGCCCAAGGGACCACTTCACTTAAGCTAAAGTGAGTGTGAACGCGCTGCATAAATACAGTGTCCTGGATTGACATCATTCGTTCCTACTGGTTTGTTTCACAGAATGTTGATCTTTGCAGACGTTGTATCATGAGATGGGTAATGATGACACTGAACCAAGTGGCCGCCATGTTTGTGCTCCTAGTTCCGTGTGGAAACCACAAACGGTCTTCATACAAGCGCTCTGTTGTAGGATAAAGCTTAAACGGCCTTAGAGGAAGTAGATCACATGTTTGATAATAGTGCTTCCATGCCCCAATGCTAAGGCAGGGGTAATAACAGAGATATATATCATACATTTGCATCTACAGTACAACACATGCACTATTTTAGGAAACATGTACTATTTTACTAAACTAATTTCACCTTCAACACTACTGACTAGTAAAGGCTTTCTCTGTGGTTATTCATAGAATTCTAATGATGTTTCATGCATATCCAGGGACGCGGGAAGTCAGTCAGAGTTGGGGGTGCGGAGATAAGTCATAATAACGTCATAGGCGGCGTGTGAGCTGAACAGGAGGCAATGTCGCGCGCAGCGCGCAAATTTTTTCCTTTTTTGTCAATACACACACCCACTAGGCTATGCGAGGCGAGCCCCACTCATTTAATATATAGTGCAAATTAAATGTTCAAATGAAGGCATCCAATAATAGATAAACCATTGTCTTACCTTAATGCAGCAAAATGCGACGTTTCATCTTGGCATCAATGATCTTTTCTGCTTTAACTTTGTCTGTGAAATCACAGACTCTCCTGGCGCATTGTTGTTCTTAGCCAGTTTTGGATGTGATGTGCCTCATTTACAGTAGCTCTAAAAAGTTTCCAAGATTTGATGAACTCGGACTCTCATCATGTCCTCTTAGACTTAGAGCAAGCCCTTGTATGGCAAGATAAAGCAACATACAGCCTCATGTGATCCGTAGTTATGCCCAGGGGCAGCTTCTAAATTACTTTGTTTATATGCCTTGGAAAAATACCATATATCCATTTTGCTTTGGGGTCATTAACACAATGGGGACCGGCCACGTATATATACGGGTTTCGAATCCATGCGTTGTGGACCAGAGGCACGTATATAGCCGTGACATTTGTTATTGCTGTTATTGCATTTTAATAACCGGCTCAAGGTCCCCGACCGGCTCTGCAGATCTACCCTCGTCTGTGAAATCGAGAACATGCAATGCCGGCCAGATCCTCTTAGGGGCGCCATCGCTCCACTGCAGTATGCCTTGTGGGCGAATGGAATATTTTTTTTTTTTCATTCAGTTTCAGTTTAATTGTAGCCGGATCCTGAACCAACACAATGTACTGTGGATTACGTTTCGAATCGCAGATTTCACCATGGAATAATGGGATTTATCATCAGCCAATGGACATATCGATCTACCAGATGCCGATCGATAACAGGGAAATGCTGGGGGGCATCCCACGGGCTCACGGTAAGACCTTTTTCACCTAAATTACAGCCGGATCGGAGCTTGCTGTGAAACGCAAGCAGCCGATCAGTGAATGTGGCTAGTTACACGGACACTGTTATTGGTAATCAATAATACTAAACGACGTCCCCCCCCCCGTTCATCCATACATGCTTTGGGACAGCCCCGATGATATGCAGTTTGAGTTATTTCTTTAGCATATCTAAAACGGAAATGCCGTTGAATATAACGTTAGCCGCTATTAGCCATTTATCTAGCCTCCCAGAAAATATATGAGACAAAATCTGCTATATTGCTCATATTCACGACGCTATAAAATGACAACCTATTGATGCATTTTTTTTTCTTTAAGCCATTTTGAAGGGACGGTTTATGAACTCAATTGACAATGAGAATGGACAGATAGCAATATTATAAAGTATAGATATAGTTGTACAAAAAGACACCGGTCTGTTGACAAACCCTGGTCCTCAACCACTATATTAGATGCAGCCCAGCGGTCGCCAAAGTGTTAAAGAAATCATAATATTATTTTTTTTTAAATGTTTTGAGACACAAGTAGTAAGTTACCCATTACTGTTGTGTTCAACCTCAACCGTGATCCTTCACGCCCAATCCACGTCATGCGATGTGTGTGCGCTGTGTTTGTGCGTCAGGTCAGAATCAGATACACAGAAAATATCATTTAAAAAAAAAGAACAGAGGGTGGATTTCAACCATTTAAAAAACAACCATGTTTTAGACTGCTTACAGTCAATCCTAACTAAAAAAAGAAACGTTTTTTTATTGATGTGTCAAAATGTTGGCCTTGTAGTTACAACTCTCTGCCAACATGTGGGGGTGCTGCAGCACCCTCAGCACCCCCCCTTCCCACGTCGCTGTGCATATCCTCACATTATGGTGGATTGGTATTATATCACCGCTCATTGATGTGGCTGTCAGCCTGCCATCTGATTACAGATTACATATTGCCAACCTAGCTAGATGGCTGTGTGTGCAATTATTATTATTATAATTGTTTGTGTTAATGTAAAAGAAAAATGTGGTACACAGTCCTAACAGTAAAGACACACACAAACAAACAAACAAACACACAAAAACAGTTACCAATAAACAGTAAACACATACACACTTATTCCTTTGGGCAAAAAAACAAACCCCGCCACACACACACACACACACACACACACACACACACACACACACACACATACACACACAAACAGAGATGTGATCTACCGCACTGTACACCACGGAGCATTAATATCTGAATGCAAGCGCAGGAGACAGACTCTCCACATTAACGGGTGGAGATGATTAATCAGGCAGCCTGCACGGCTGACATTTTAATGTATCATTATTACAGATACTCTAAGTGGCTTCTTAGGGAGAGGAGGAGGGGAGGGTGAGGGAGTGGGGGTGAGTTAAGACAGAACACAGTTGGCTCCTCAGGCCACCCAACCGCCCCCTTCCCCCATCCCTCACGACACTAAATTTGACTGACACAATCACTTTATCCATCTTTTATTCCTTTACCAATGGGGTGGGAAGGACATAACTGAGAAACGGATAGACGAAACCACCCAGACGTGATCCTTCAAGGCTTCCCCCATCGTCACACTCACAAGTACATGTGTGGAGAACGAAAAAATGTATTCCCTGTTGCTATTGTCTGGAATCCGACTGTGCTCAGATCCTCTTGAAAAGAGGGGGATCCGTCGCAACAAATACGTTTGTTCTATTCAGACGTGGATTTCTGTTATAGTTTAATTATGCAAAAGTAATAATAATAAACCGAGAAGTTGATGAAGAAAAGACAGCATAGTATACTCTCGAGTCAATGAGTCCTTAGACGTTGTGCCACACAGATTCGTGGGTCCAGTTAGCTTGCAGCTAGCAGTTTACCTAAAAAGCTCCCATCTGTCCAGTGAGTCTGTCATATATAGCAAAGCGTAGGAGTCTCTGGCCCTCCCTCGACAGAGAGAGAGAACTCTCAAGGTCGGCCTGCAAATGGAATGCCGGTTACCATGGAACCTGGACAGCTTATAACAGTAGATATGGTACATTGTAGACACTGTTTTATAGTTATTTTACAATAAATAATAGTTATTTTACAACAGACAGACAATAAATAATAGTTATTAGACAGACAGACAGACACAGACAGACCACAAAACCCTCCACTAAATGGGATAAGGTGTTTAACTTAACATCTAACTTTGATGTTCTACTTTTCAATTAACGCAATTAACGCAATTAACATGGCTTTAATTGTCATCAGCATATTTACAGTACAAGGTAAAAAAAAATCTTTTTACTTTGTATTTGTGGGGTGTGAATGAGGACCGTCTGCCCTATTGCAGTCTCTGTGATATGGAGGTTGTTTTACATTGCAATATGAACATTATCATTGCTGAGAAGAAAATAGGGCTAGAGTGCCAACCAATCTGAACTATCCCTTTAAGTGTTTGATGAGCATAATTGAACACAACCTGCCTATGCAACCTAAGTGTGATTGGCATTTATTCACCTCACTACAAAGCATCACGTGACAACCACCAAGAGGAGATTGGTGATTGACATGAGTGAGTGTATTATCCCTGCATGCCGTTTAATGGGAGAGCGAGGCGAAATGATGGATTATCAGAGCTCCTTAAACTTGCACCATTTTTCTATCCTATATTTTTCACAGCATGGTGGCGAACCCTAAGCCTCGTTAGAAACTCATTACACCCAATCACACCACTTCCAAGCAGTGTTCAATGTATCCATCTCTCTCACTCACACACACACACACACACACACACACACACACACACACACACACACACACACACACACACACACACACACACACACACACACACACACACACACACACACACAATGCAATCTGTAAAACCGTTCTCCACC
>NC_140170.1:133347654-133462654 GCF_963971535.1 Notolepis coatsorum | reverse complement strand
TATCAGTAATCAGTAGTCTATCGGTTAGTCTATCAGTTATCTATCAGTTATCTATCAGTAATCAGTTGTATATCAGTAGTCCTATCATTATTCAGTAGCTATGTATAGCTTGGCCAATAGTTGACCAATCTTAGAATTCAATCCAACATTTTATTGGTACAGCGTAGACCCCTAGTGAGATGACTGAATCCATTTAATTTATAAGACACACACAATGTTACAATCACCCAGATTAGTACACAGCAATATAGAAAGATTGAATAATTGTTCTTATTTGAGCCGTTATCATGTTCAACTTGGAAATATACGTGTGATTTAATGAAGTGGAAACACAAGGACACACACAATTTGATATTGCATATATATTTTTTAGCACAGATCTTCAAGAGAAACAGCACAACATGCTCCATAGAAACAAAGTGTTTGCACACAGCAGTTTGCAGACAAATATTGTGAAGAAATTAAATTGCTACCCAGCGTTATCATTATTCATCTCATGGTTTAGGGTGGGGATGTGCTTTCCATTTCCCATGTGGCAAAGGTTGACAGGAAATAAAATCCCATTCATCAATGACATGTCTTTATCTGTGATACCTGCGGCAAAGCAAAGATTGTGCATGTGTATGTCTGTGTGTGTGTGTGTGTGAGAGAGAGAGACGAGAGAGAGAGGAGAGAGAGAGGAGAGAGAGAGAGAGATGAGAGAGAGAGAGAGAGAGAGAGAAGGCGCAAGTGAGAGTGTGTACTCACACTCCCATCCTCTCCCCTCTCAGCCCTCCTATCGCGTGTTAATTTACAGTGCCTCTCTTATCTAGGCAGGTGGGTAAAAGCTGGCAGAGCAACTTCTGGAGCCACACACCCTCACCCCCCCGTCTTTGTATCCCGCGCTCCTCGTTTATCATGTCCGGGGGCTTTGGGGGGAGGGGGGGGGGGGGAGGGGGGGGGGGCTGGAGGGGTGAGGGGTGTGTGGAGATAAAAAGGTGGGCTTGGCACAAAGCAGTCAGACAGAATGGATAGCTTAGCACCTCTGCCAGCTAGCCTTGATAGCACTCTCACCTGCCTGGGGGGGAGGGGGTAGCAGGCTGGTGCGGACACTCTACTGCCTCACAGCGGGGGGGGTGGGGTGATGAGGGAGATGGGCGATGGCCAAGAGGAGGGGGTTCTTGCCCTCTGACACTTGCCCACAGCTACCTACCGGCACTACTAAGTCACCTGAGAGTAGGGATATACACTGCTTTTCACTGTTAGGTTACTGTCTTCAAAAATATAATGGTTTGACGATATATCACAATGTTATTCTTTAATATATTTTTTACTATGAGGAGTTAAGGGGAAAACATTTTAGATACAGCTAGATTTGTTGCCTGCAAAGCCCTGTTTTAATTTCCCTCTCGTTCACTCCTCCCTGCCGTGAGCGGAGAGTGGAGCTGCAGGCTCTAGTAGCAGTACACGGCATCACTGGCATTTAAACCATGGCACAGAATACATACTGTACCTAAATTATGCTATGTTGATAATATATTCCTTCTTGGGAGTGGAAGTTGTTCTTTTGGCTTTAACTGTTAGGTCAGCTCAAATACGGATTCCAAGCTTCAAACGGCGAATAGAGAAAGTTTAAATGAACTACTAGTGTCAATCAAATTTAAATAAAGGCTTTTAATTGCCTTTATTTAAATTTGATAATTAATTATGTTTTAACATAATTTGAATTATGTTCTTGAAATTTCAATACTAGGGTACATTGGGGTTTGGTTGCTTCAAAGAATGTTTCTGAGATTTGGAAGAAGATCTAACCCAAATCAAACATGGTAAACTAAACAAACTCAAACCCTGACCCAATTCAAACTAAACTAACCAAACAGTGTCAAGCCAAAGCCAACACAATCCTGAACAGATAAGTGCTGTGCATATAGTAGAATTTGCATAGTTCAAATTCAACCCTACCTTACATTAAATTTGTGCAAAATGCCAAAGTGAATTCCAATCAAATCCTACCTTACATTACACTCGAGAAAATTCGAAAAAATACTGCTGTGAATTACAAATCAAGATTAGGGCAATCCTAAATTACATTAGGGTAAAACGCCAGTGCATTGCTTTGTTCTCAAATCGGCTGGTAATTGTGGTTGTTTTTGGGATGTGTGACTGGGCTGAAGAGGCCATTCCTAAACTTTGTAAATACTCCAACTATAAACTAAAACTAAATACTGCTCAGCTACTGTAACTCTGTCATGCTGTGATTAAATATTTGTTTAATCGTTTTAGTCACTGCAGTATAAAGTGGACACATCCTAGTCTGTGGTGCAGAACATCATTTCTGGTGCAGTGATCCAACACAGATGGCATCCAGACATGGCTATCATGTTAATCATCAAACAACTGAACAGAATTAGTCAGCATCTCCCCACCAGTAAATCAATTACCGGCCTTAAAAGCAAAACGCATGGTTTACTGGAATATTCACTGATATTCCATCTGGAGCTGCCGTAAATCTAATCCTGGATTACCTAAGGCCCTTTTCTCGAACCAGATGTCAATGTTTCTGACTGGGATCATAAGGGTTGGATATGAAGTGTGGTACTATCATACATTGTTATTTTAATTTACGCTTCAAGTGACATAACAGCTAGTTGTCTGATGAAAATGTTGATAATAGTTATAATAGCTGTCTGCACCTATCAACAATCAAGTAACATTCTTAACACCAGGTAAGACATTACTCATAGTATTAGCATAGTTAAAATAACTGAATCCTTGTATGAGCATTTGAAGCTTGTAAAAACACACACACACACACACACACACACACACACACACACACACACACACACACACACACACACGCACACACACACACACACATGCACACTGCTCTGTGGGTTGGCCATGCTGTTAATCGAAGCATTCCTGTTTAAAACAGCAGATAGGGGTGAAGCCGCCTCCTACTCCATCATGCTATTTAAGGGCCATGTGGGGCTGAAATGACTAAATGGCTATGCTTGTAAATCATACATCATTCATGTGGAGGGCTCAATGAAATGGAGAATGGAAGTTTAGAAGCAGACCCTGACACCTCCCCCCAACCCAGTGTGGCCATAAGCTGTATTTGTACAGTGAGCAGAAGAGATGAGAGGAGAACAAATGGTGGAAAGGAGAGAACAGAAGAGAAGAGAGGGGAGCTGAGAGCTGAGCTGAGGAGAGCTGAGGAGAGAGGAGGGGAGGAGAGAAGAGGAGAGGAGAGCTGAGTTGAGGAGAGCTGAGAAGAGGAAGGGGAGGAGAGAGCAAAATAGAGGAGAGGAGAAAAGAGCTGAGCTGAGGAGAGCTGAGGAGAGAGGAGGGGAGGAGAGAAGAGGAGAGCTGAGTTGAGGAGAGCTGAGAAGAGGAAGGGGAGGAGAGAGCAAAATAGAGGAGAGGAGAAAAGAGCTGAGCTGAGGAGAGCTGAGGAGAGAGGAGGGGAGGAGAGAAGAGGAGAAAAGAGCTGAGGAGAGAAGATGAGAGGAGAGCCGAGGGAGGAGAGGGGAGAGCGGAATAGAGGATATATGAGGAGATGAAAGGAAGGAGAGGAGATCAGGAAGAAGAGGAGATAGCAGAAGATAGGAGAGCTGAGGAACGAAGAGGAGAGCAGAGGGAGGAGAGAAGAAAAGAGCAGATGGAGGAGAGGAGAGAGAAGAAGATAGGAGAGAGGAGACGGGCGGGACAGGACATGATCTGTACTGAGCTGGTCTGGTCTGGTGGACGTGGGTGAAGGCAGAATTGGCTGTGTGGCTGCAGGGCCCAGGCTAGTGCAGAGCGGAGCAGAGCTGAGCAGAGCAGGCCACCTGCTGGCTTTCAGTTAGCGCACGCTGTTGCACTCCTGTGTGCAATACTGTGTAATATGACGAACACAAGTATAAGCTAAGGCTTTAAATACTGTTCAACTCTATTATATATATATATATATATATATATATATATATATATATATATATATATATATATATATATATATATATATATATATATATATATATATATATATATATATATATATATATATAATATATATATTATGCATTACTTTCATCTTTATTAGGCATTTATTTTTTCTTCACTCTCGCATCAAAGCCTCCTCAAGTGAATAGTAAAGGCATTCACAGACTGTGTATAGACTGCATATCCTGTACAGCAAGGCAATTATTTCAGCCCCTGCAATACTCTATTTATATTCCATAATTTTCTATTATATTATATTTATTACTTGTATTACTGTATATTCTGTACAGCAGTGACTCAGTTTTGATCTTTGATCCTTTGCTCCTCTGCATTTGCACAAATCCTCCAACACAGCGGTCCCCAAAGTTTTTTTGTGTCACATGCCGGACAATTTTTCCACGGCCCGGGGGTATACTTAAAAAAGGAAAATGAATGTAAATGAAACCAATACACAGTGGTGTTGCATGGGTAAAATGACTGAGGATGCCAAGTCTGAATGTTTTTAAATTTTTTTACCTATGCGTTATTATATCTACAACCCGTTGCAATATGGGACCATTATGCTATAAGACCACACTCTCCATAAACAGATGCAAGACAAAACCCAGCTGCTAGAAACAACTGCAGCTGGACTTGGGCTCAAAATAAATTGACCAAAAACTCAAGTAATCAGAGTCAATAATAAAAGCATGAACCCCATAACCCAACACTGGAAGACGTTGACAAATTCACATACTTAGGTAGTGTTATAACTGTGGATGGCGGGACTGAGGAAGACGTACTGTAAGGGAAAGAATAGGAAAAGCAAGAGCAACATTCAACATGTTAAACAAGATATGGAAAACCCGAAACATCAAACTCAACACCAAGCTCAAAAGCTATATGGTTCTGAAACCTGGAAAACCACCACTAACATCATCAATAAACTGCAGACCTTCATCAACCATTGTCTGAGACGTATCCTCAGCATCTTCTGGCCAAACACAATCACCAACATCAAGCTGTGGGAATGCACCAAGCAAGAATCAGTGGAGGTCCAGCTGACCAGGAGAAAATGGAGCTGGATGGGCACACACTTTGAAGACACAAAACCGCAATAACCAAACGGGCATTAACCTGGAACCCACAAGGCAAGCAAGGCAGAGGAAGACTAAAAAACACCTGGAGAAGAGACACTGAGCAGGAACTCAAGACGAGGGGACTGACGTGGAAACAGCTGGAGAGGATGGCTCAAGACATACAGGGGTGGACACTTTTCATCAATGGCCTATGTTCCGAAAGGAATAAAAGGCCTAAGTAAAGTAAAGTATGCTATAAGACCGATAGCGGCATTGTTTCACTAACAGAGCTCAACGAAAGTGTTACAAAAGAAAGTGTTACAAAAGAAAGTGTTACAAAGTAGCGGAATAAATACAACCACATCGTCTATGTTTGGATTCATTAATTGCAAAAACTCTAATGTGAAGCATTATGACAGAGCGAATCGTGGTCCCACTTGACCGTATGAGAAAATACAGAGGTAGTTTTCCACATGAAAATTGACCCTGTGAGAGGAAAGTGGAGGCACCTGAGAGTCCCTCTATCGGTGAAAGGGGCCCTCTGTGGGTGCAGGGGCCCTCTGTGGGTGCACAGAAAAAACCTGCAACTGAGTCAAGTATGTGGGAGTGATGCACGGGCGGAAGTGGCTCTTTTTCTAAATAAAATACCGGGAAGACTAATGAAAATAAAATACATTTCAACTTATTATTTCTTTGTGGCCGGGTAGCAAATGGTCCACGGCCCGGTACCGGTCCGCAACCCGATGGTTGGGGACCTCTGCTCTAACATGTCCTTCTCTACCGGTATACACCTACTTGTTTTAAATGCTTCTGAATTTCCAAAATGTTCTTTTTTTGGCGTAATTCTAGATGTGTTGTTTTTGATCTCCTTTGTGTGAGCAAAGCACAAAGCTAAACTCCTTGTACATATATGGGTGAAACTGATTCAGATTTTACTACCCATACCGATGAGTTTTAACCAAAACCCGGTAGAGAAAGAACATCGGTCATGTTTTAAAGTCCTTACAATGGCTCCTCACAAAACCCATCTTTATAGCCTCGAAAATGTATGAGCAATTTTACTGCTGCTTATCACTTTCATGCCCTCTTGTTTCATTATTTTTATTCCTCGCTTTCACCTAAGAACGATTTTACTGCCATTGATTCACTTTCATTAAGATGTAATTGTTCTGTTTCCCTTCACCTAACGTCACTTCTGTGTGTGTGTGTGTGTGTGTGTGTGTGTGTGTGTGTGTGTGTGTGTGTGTGTGTGTGTGTGTGTGTGTGTGTATGTGTGTGTGTGTGTGCGTGCGTGTGGGTGTGTGTGTGTATGTTTCAGCTTTATCCTACTGTCCTGTAAAAGTACTTCTTTCTGTTTCCCTATTGATGTATAGTAACAAATATGTACATGTATATCCAATCCAAGAGTCTTAAGGTAGAAAGAATTACAAACAAAATGTATCACCATCATCATCTATCATTCCAAACGTCCTTCCTCGCTATCTCCATTGTTTCTGGGCTCCGTCCTTCCTTCCCTCTCTCTTCCTCCTGATCCTCCATTACCTCTCCCCCTCTCTGTTGAACTCCTCCAGTACTGGGAGCCCCTTCCACGGCCCCCCTGACAAGCCCAACACTGCCCCCCAATACGAATAGTAATGTGTTTTTGCCTCTCAGCCTTTGTATAATCTTCCTTCAGAGGTCAGGGCTTACAAGGCGCTATACACAGCAGATTAGCTCTGCTGTTATTGAATGGAGTGCAGCTTAGAGGGAGCCACACAAAAAGGCGGCGACCAAGAGAGTGCTTGAGCGCCTCGTGAAGGACCACCCAGACTGACCCTCTTGCACCCCGCCTCTCATGGGCTTTGTTTCTCCCACAGTCCTTCATATATACGCACACGTTCACTCCCTTGCTTTACCCCGAACACAACCACTATGTACCTAAAGCTAAATAGAATATTCAGCTACCACTTTATTTATAAATCATATTGTTTCTGCATTGGACAGAAATAAACATTGTGCTGCCCTAGTTATAGATTTGTCCAAAGCTTTTGATACAGTTGATCATTCTCTACTGTTGAATAGACTGTATAGTATTGGTTTTGATGAGATTGTTTGCGGTTGGTTCCGGAGCTATTTATCAGGCAGAAACCAATGTACTGTACAATTAGCTACTGACAATCAACAACATTCATTTAATGCTCTGCAAGATGAGCTTATAGGCCTTAAGCTTGTACTAAATGCAAGCAAAACTAAATTCATGGTGTTCTCTCGGGCCAGAAATATTGATCACAACAGTATCGACTAGAAATGGGTCTGGCATAGAAAGGGTAACTAAATATAAATATCCTGGAATATATCTTGGTGACAGATACAATACACACCACTGCATCTTATATGAGAAAGTGGATTGGATTGGTCTTCTCTGGCAGATAGGCGAAATCAACACTGGTATGTATTTATCCATAAGGCCATTCATGTGAAATTAGCTCCTTATCTCACATCACTACTAGTGTGGAACTCTAGACCCTATATGACACGTTCAAATGATTGGCTTACACTGGAGGTTCCCCATATACAGACCCAACTTGGAAAATCAGCCTTTCATTATAGTGCCCCTACTACATCTCAGCTCTCGCTGAAGATAAAACGACCTATAACGCAGGGGACGTTTAGTTGGGGTTGGTTGGAGCTTATGGCACCTATGGCTTCGGCTGGACCTTTCCTGGACCTTTCCTGGAGTTGGGTGCTGGTCTCTTGCGTGTGCTTTGGTGGATTTGAGTTGGTTTTCATCGTTTGAGCTCCCTCGGTTCGCTGGCGTTTTGGGGGTTTCTTGCGTGGGGGGCTCGCTGCAGCTTCTGCTGTGTCTCGGGGGGGTGTCCCGGGGGTCCCGGTGTCGTCTCGGACCGCCCCGGTGCTGCGTGTCTTCTCATTTGACCGCTGTTGTGTCTGTCTGCTTGGGTGTTTGGAGTCGTGGCTCCTTTGGCGTGGCTGCGGGTCCTGGGTCGCGTGGCCTGTCATTCCTCTGTGGAGTTTGGGGGTGGGGGCATGGGATTAGCTGGTTTCCTCATGTTGGCAAGGTCGCCGGGACCGGGGGAGATGGGGTGGTCTGCTGGGGTGGCCCGCTGGGGTGCATGGCGTGTGTGCATGTGAGTGGCATGCGGGCTGTTTGTGTTTTCCTTCGGTCATGACATGCTTTATCGGGGGGTGTGTCTCCTACATTTCACTGCATGTCTGTATGTATGTGACAAATAAAACTCTTGAATCTTGAATCTTGGATGGGGATGTGGTGGGGTTTGATGTGTCAGATGTTTGGGGGACTGGCTGTTCCGGGGAGGTTCACATTCCTTCGAGCAACATTGTACTTATTGTATGCCTATTCTTATGTCTGCACGTTTACATTGTACTACTTTCATTGTCTTTTTATACCTATTCTTATGTCTGCAATTTATGCATTGTTTTTATTCTGTCAACTGTGTGCTGATTTTATGCCTATGTTCATTTTATACGAATTGCTGTGGGGAACTTTGGACTGCGGTCCATGTCTGAAAAGTGCTATATACAGTAGATAAGAGCTATTCATATTTATTATTATTATTATTATATTGTAAAAAATGTATGCATTTAAATGTTTGTAAAGTCTCGATGACATTGAAAATGAGGGTGACCTCAATTGTCCTTTCGAGGTTTGAATTGAAAACTTGACGGCAATGCTTGGGAAGGAGTGCATGTGAGGGCATGTGAGGCTGCTGACTGGGCAGCAGGTGAGAGAAATGGTACGCATGAGGTGCTGCACTGAAACGAGCCACTGAAGTCAATGTAGCGATTGTGTCTCTGGGTACCGACCGCGCTGGAAACGGTTACTTCCGGGTTCTCAGTCGAGTACTCAGTTCTCGATACCCAACCCCAGGAGACAGGAAAGTGGAGGCAAGTGAAATAATTGGCAAGTGTAAATGGTGTGTCTACAGAAAGGCACACCTAACCCTCTGTGAGATCTCCTGTGTGTCGAATGACGTTTATTCTTTGTGAGGGTTTCTGCAGATATGTTTGCTTCTTGCAGCTATCTGGGGCTTGTGCCTCATGATCTATCATGATTCCACTCGCTATAGCCTAATTCATCAGCTCCTGTATTCATTTCAGTGGGGGGAAGCACATTGCACACAACCAACCACACACACATACAGTATGCATGCACATACAAATACTGAATTCAGGTCAGTTGAGAAGGGAAAGGGAGGCACTACCCAATTTAACAGGAGGGGGGGGGGGGGGGGGGGGGGCACACAGGATTCTCCACAATAAAAGTCCTTGTCGTGTAAGGTATCAATTCCGACTACATCAACATATAGGAAAACAGAGTCTCTCTCTCTCTCTCTCTCTCTCTCTCTCTCTCTCTCTCTCTCTCTCTCTCTCTCTCTCTCTCTCTCTCTCTCTCTCATTAATTGTCCTTAGATGTCCTCCGCTGCCATCACATCTTGTCACCTAATCCATCATTAAAATTCCCCAATGACAAAAATCGAATAAAATATTAAAGGCATGATTTTAATATGATCAGATTACTAGGTATGGTATATTCCTCCACATGCCGAGGCACATAGGACTGTTCCAAACACTCACCTCCACGGGGTACCTCCGACCATTGATACTGTGTTCTGAGCCGTCAGAGCCATTGCTGGGACCCCAATGAAACTCCACCTTCTCTGCCTTAAACCTCCCTGGTAGACTTGCTCCCCGCACAAAGTAGTCATCCTTCAACATGATGGCCACTGGGAGGGGGAGAAAGAGAGGGGAATAGATGAGTCAATTAAGCAATATAATGCTTGAGGTTGTGCTGTTATACTGAATATCAGCACGGCTGTGATTTGGTCGTAAGTACAAGGTCGTAGGCCCAGTTTCACAGATAATGACAGCCGTGACTCGTATTCAGAATAACAGCATGACCGCAAGCGTTATATTGCTTTTATACAACAGTTCTACAAGGACCATTTATTAGTTAACAGTAATGAGCAACAACAGATTAGGATTTGTTTGTTTATTTATTCGCCAACACAAATAGTTTCCGCAACTGGACTGGGTATGTTCTGTTGCCAAGCAAAATATAAAAATTGTCCTGCACACTACCAGTACCAGGTGCTACTGTATATCATGTACATGTATCTGTATGCCTATTAGTGCTGTCAATAGATAATTAACTAATTAATCTCACAATTTTCTGTAATGAATCTAGATTAATCTAGATTAAAAATAGCATTTTTCTACTTAAGACCGAAGCTTGTAACAGATATTTACTTGAGTAAAATCATGGAATTAATGTAAAATCAACACAAAGAAAGTATATTTACATTCAAAGACTATTTTAATAGCTTTCTTTGAATACAGTTTCTCTCCTGTGAAATACAAATGTTTGAACAAAACCATCAACATTGACTCAGCTAGACCTCTTTTTTATATCCGTGGCGCTAAAATTGAAGACTTTTCACTCCATAGATTAATCTAGATTAATTTATTTTAATGCTTTAAATAATTTAAATTAATCTCCAAAGTTAAAGCATTAATTTTGACAACCATCTGTATGTTTCCATTTATTGTGCAACCAGTGAAATAAGTCTAAGTCTCTAAGACTCTGGTGACATGTGAGTTAACAGCTTGATCAGACTTGAATCAATGGTCATTTAGACCTGACTGATCTCCTTCTTCCCTACCGCCCCACTCGTTCCCTCCACTGCTTCCCTCACTGTCCCGACATCCAAGCTTAAAAACTTTGGAGATCGGGCCTTCTCTCGTACTGCACCCCGACTCTGAAACTCCCTCCCCCAGTCCATCAGAGACTCCCCTACACTCTCCACCTTCAAAGCTCGCCTCAAAACCCACCTGTTCTCCCTTGCCTTCAACCCCCCCCACCCATAACCCCCCCCCCCCCCCTCCAACCTGACTGATGTCTGTCTCCAGTCTTTTTTGTGCTATCATGCTGTCTTCCCTGTTCCCCCCATGGTCTCATGTTCCTTTTGTTTTGTTTCTTTGTTGTTTCTTTGTTTTTGTTTCTTTGCTTTTGTTTCTTTGTTTGTACTCTTGCTCCCGACTATTGTCAGTGACTTCGGGTTATTGAGAAGCGCTATATAAATTAAATTAATTATTATTATTATTATTATTATTATTATTATTATTATTATTATTATTATTATATTATTATTATATATATCACTCTGCTTTACAGTTGTTCTAAATGACCATTTAAAACACAAACATCTATACTTGATTATTTATGTATGAAAAGATGGTCAATGAGGATTATACAAGAGGATTATACACAAGTGCTGATATAGAGTATAACATCACTGCGACTTTTAACTACCGGTATATTATTAGTTACTATATTGTCCAATCAAATTACTTGGTTGGAACTAACTCTTGTATAATCCTCATATATCATTGACCATCTTTTTATACATAATCAAATATGGCACCAAGATAGATGTTTGTGTTTTCAATTTTCTTTTTCTGGTGCTGAGTGCTGTGTGTGAATAATAATAAAAAATTAAATAAAAGAATTAGAAAAATGCAAACATACACCCACACACATATACACAGACACAGTGTGAGAAGGTAAAATAATGAAAAGTGACATGGATTGCGAGGACATGCTTGGGGGAGATATGCTGAATAATACACAAGGCCATTTCTGTCTGACAACCTCAAAGACAAGGTTTCAAATGAGGGGCTAATTTGCCTAAGCTACAGTATCTCCTCAACCATTTCAAATTGTCTTTGCATAGTCCTTTGTTATTCCATCATATCTTGCTGAAATACAGCAATAATCTATTAAGGGGGGGTCTTAAATTATCATCTTCACAAATGCCTCTGAAAGTACCAGTGTGTTCTATAACTAATACATAATACTGCTCCCATTGTCAGAGATTTGCGACTTTTGATTGAGGGATTTCACAACCCCTTCCATTCCATACTTCACCAGAGGTTTCTGTCCCATTTAGAGGGAGCACTTGAGCTAAATTAATTACCTGGTTTGTCATTCTGCCAAGATGGTGGCCAAGTCACTGAAGAACTATCACAATATACCTAGTAGCACTTTACCAGGCCCACCTTACGTAGGCAGTTTAAATTGGATGTAGATGACCCTTTCTTAAATGCCACTGACCTCTAAACAATAGATACAGCTGTTTGCGAGGTCAATCAAACTTTCTGGTTACACCACGATGAGTTGGGGTGAGTTTGTTTGGGTAGGGGGCAGTTGCTGACCTGTTGGAAGTTTCCTTTATGTATTTAACAATATAATTAGACATTATAGATGTCTCTGCAATGTGGTCCCTTGTCTTCCTTGTATTATTTTTCATATCCACTAGATGGCGATTGGTAGGATTAAAGTACTGATATTCAGGATCTAGTAATCTTGAAAAGTCTCAATCTGGATCAGGGTTATCCCATCCTGGATTGCTTTGAAATACCGGGACAAAATCTGGCCGAGTTGTCTGATCCTGAATCACAAAAAATGGGATTTAAAAATCTGATCGGATCAGATAGGGATTAAAAGTTTTGAAGTCCTGGGCCCTGATCTGATCGGATATCAAAGTGATCCTGATCCTGTTTTTTGGTTTTCAACTACCCAAAATCCAAATCTGATCCAATCATATAGGGATTCAATGTTTTGAACTCCTGGGCCCTGGTGATTGGAAGGTTCCTGGTTCAATTCCTGCTTGGTTCATCGTACAAATTCATGTTTTGCAAACACTGGAAGAACATGCTGGAAGGTGGAGTTCTGTAAAGCAGGTGAATTGCTGTATGGATCAAAACATACTGTGAAAACTAAACAAATCAAGTCATAATGTGATTATGGTGTATACATGTCTAAATTACCCATCAATTATGCAACTAATGTCAGAATACCCCACATGTCTTCATTCCATTATTGCTTACTCTGACTATGACCTTATTCTGGTAAAGGTAATCACAAAATGTTGTTTACATGGCTATTTCTTATTCAGAGTATTGTCTTAATTGGGTTAATATTGGAATATTGCAGTCTATGTAAATATATAGCCACAACAGCGTGTCCACAAGTCTTATTGAATTAAATCAGGTTTTACTGAATTAGACTAGGTTTTTATTGAAATGTATTAGTTTTTCTATTTAATCAATTCGCTGTTTTTATTGAATGATTAGTTTTTACTGGATTTTTATTGAATCAGTTTGTATGTCTGTCATGAGGATCAGTATTTATTTATTTTAGTATTTATTCTAGTTTATCTAGTAACAAATGGCTATAACCGAGACCTGAGTGCCGTATCTTGTGCTTCCATGTCAATGGAAAAATGACAATAAACATAACTTTGACTTTGACTTTTGAATATAAAAGTGGATTTTTCCAAAGCTGGGGTGGGTTTTCCTTTTCGTGTTTATTGTCAAACTACGGTATACAGTATAATATAAAAACAATCATGCAGCTGTGCTTGATGTGTGAGTGCATGTTGCGAGTTTGAGAAAATATGAGCATAAGGAAATTATATGACATTATCTGTGATTATGTCCAGATATGTGCAAGCAAGCTGGGACGCTTTTTGCCTTATTCACTACGCCACCATATTGGTCAAGTTTGATGTAATGTGGGGTATGGATGCAGGAGTGTCTGTTCACTTCAATGTTAAAACATAAGAATTTAAGTTGTAGTCTAAACAACAGGCAGAACACACAATTGGAGTTACAAGCTTATGATTACCTGACTGATTGTTTTCAGCACTGTTTTGAAATACGTGGAAGTGATTTAGTCATCAGCTCATTGAAATGCGTTCATAGTGATCTACCAAAATAAAGATGGTGGCGAAGTAACTAAGGCAAATTGTGGCTAGTAAATGTAGTGATTGTTATGAGTGTGACAGGGAAATAGAACCCATTTTTGCTTATTCTCCAGGATTTGTTTTGCCGTTTTATTGATTGGGAGTCCTAAGCCAGCATTGCACGACGACTAAGGCCCAGGGAATTTCATTAGTGTTTCCTAGTAGTGTTTGAGGCACATTAAAAGGCGAGTAGGAATGAGATGCTAAGCCTTTAAAACCTTGGTCGGCAGAGTGTGAAAACAGGAGAGTCGCATGGAAAGAAAAGCTCCTGGATCAATGCAAATATGTTTTCAAGGCTCTAAGTCCTCATGAATTTCCTAAAAGGTTTATTTGATATGATTCCAGGAAGCTGCCCCTTTAATACACCTCTTTCGCTTTTACACACACACACACACACACACACACACACACACACACACACACACACACACACACACACACACGCACACGCACACGCACACAACACACACACACACACACACACACACACACACACACACACACACACACACACACACACACACACACACACACACACACACACACACACACACACAAAATACTTCCTCTCTCAGCTGTGAAATGTCGTTGATGGATTCCTCCTTCAAGGTGAGGGAGTCAAAGTTCAGCGGTTCAGCCGTGGGGAAAAAGCATTGCGAGTCCTCCAAATCGAATGAGCCGTCTACCTCCTCCTCCTTCTTCTCCTGCTCCTATCCCCCCCTCCCCCCTCGTCCTCCTCCTCCTCATCTCCGCCACACTGTGCGCCGGCACCTCCGCCAGGTGATCATTCGGCAGATAAAACGCTCAGTTGTCGTTTATAAATAGCGGAGCGTCTATACATAATTCATGGAAAAACAAGGGGACGTTTGTCTTGTTAGCCATGCATTATGTAGCGGGAGGGGGGGAGCAGACGCTGTGCACCATTTCGTTCCACAGCTGTTGTTTATGTTAGCACTTTTACCCGCACGCCGCCTCGCTGCAAATCGGCTGACCTGTGCCACACTAGGCTTCTCCACTCCTGCCGCAGTCCACCTCCCACTGTTCTTCCTCCAGCATACTGGACCTGGACCACACTAGGCTTCTCCACTCCTGCTGCAGTCCCACTGTTCTTCCTCCAGCATACTAGACCTGGACCAAGTGCTTCTCAGCCTTGGGGGCTTCCACACACACAAGGTGGCACTAGAGAAGAAACAGCTACAGCTATTGAAGGTCCTGAGATGCTGTGTGCATAATGGATCAGGGGATTTTTCATCTTGAATGAGATGATGAGGTTCTCTCTCTCTGTCTTTCTGTAATTTGTTATCTACCCGTCTCTCTCTCTCTCTCTCTCTCTCTCTCTCTCTCTCTCTCTCTCTCTGCCATCCCATGGCCATATAATTTGAAGGCTGTCCTGTGTCGTTTTCTAGAAAATCCCTCTTAAATCATTCCTTGTCCTAGGCAACGCTGGGACTGATGAGACACCACGTGAAGGACAATTCGCTGGTCCAACAATGACCTCACCAATGTGACAATGATAACTGCACTGGTACAAATAGCTGACTCTCCTTCCAAGCAGCGTACTCTACCACTTACTAGGGATGGGTACTTTTAAGGGTACTGTTACGGACTGTGTCCTTATGTGTATATATATATATGGGGGTTATGTATGTTATCTGTTGTGTGTGTGTATATAGGCATGTTTTGGTTGTTCTGTTTTTGTCTCCCTCCTGTGTAACATATCCCATTCTCAGGTGTCTCCCAGTTGCAGCACCAGCAGCCAGCTGGTCAATCAGCAACTCACCCCAGTGCAACGGCAGCTGAAGCTGATCTGCAATCAACATCCACTCTCCCTTTATATATCCCATTTTGTGCAGTGTTAGTTAGCTCTTTTTGGCTCATTGTGGTGGTGGGTGTCTCTCTGTGTCTTTGGTGATAATTCTGTGTGTTGTTAGGTATATAGAGCAGTGGCTCTTCAGAGGTAAAAGCTCTGGTTCTTAGGTATATAGATCAGTGGCTATTCAGAGGTAAAAACTCTGGTTCTTAGGTATATAGAGCAGTGGCTCTTCAGAGGTGAAAGCTCTGGTTCACTTCATTGTGTTTTGGTGTTCTTTAGTTTGCTGTACATTTCTGTATTAACCCTTTGTATATTTGTTTCCCTTGTGTCACCCAGCCTATGGTGATTGCTTTTCTTTGTATTAATCTTTAGTTTCACACACAGGGACATTGAGGACAGGAAGATACCCTGGGGTCTACATTTTGCATCACGTAGGTGACCTGATGTTAAAGACACCAGCTTTAGAGTGAGCACCACCATCTGTACTTTTGGGCGTTCAGCGCCTGTAAAGGGGGGTGGGTTTTCATTTCCTTTCACTATTTTATTTGGTGCCACTAGGTAGTCCTTCTTGCTCTCTGTGTTGCTGTGTTTTTGTTCATTTGTGAAATAAATACTATTATTTTGCAAATTGTTTCATGGTTTTGTGTCACTGCACCCTCACCTAACGTGTCTGTGGCCTTGTGTTGCGTCCCCTTACTGGGGTGCGTAACAGGTACAGACCGAAGTATGTCGGTACTACCGATTCACGTTAGATCAATCGGTGCCACATTTCGATACCAGTTAGAAAATAATCAGAATTCCAATGACGTGCAATTGTCATTTCATTATAGATACATACCAGCCCGGACCTTCAATGGCACGCAATTGTCATTTCATAATAACTACACAGACCAGCACGAGCAACGGGTTCAATGCATCTAACATGCTTTGCATCCTCGCCATTCCTGTAGCCTATGTCCACGTTGCGGTAAAAACCTTAACTAACGTTAGCCGCTAACGCTAACTAAGCTATGCTAAGCCAACCCTGGAATCCCTCGACACCAGTTTCAGTTTCGAGTGCCATTATCTCTTTCTCCCTTTCTGTGTGTGTGTGTTTGGTCTTTGGAAAGACCAGATGAGGTCAGAGGAGTTTGATAGTATTTACTGAGGATGACCAGATAATGTTGATATTTAAACTTAAAAAAGTATAATACATAATAAATGTATACATGCAATCATGCAACATAAAACAAATTGTTGCAGGAACGGTTTGGGAGAGGGAGGTAGGGAGGGGTTTTAGTTTGTGTGGTGTTATAACAATGTTGAAATTGAGAAGTTTTGACTTTAGTTTAGTTTTACAACAGAAAAAGTACTGATTCCCAGGTATCGGTATCGGTTCAAATGTGAACGGTACCCAACCCTACCACTCACTCATAGTGGTGATTGGACCACAAATGGGACATTATTTTACTCTATGTCTAACAGCGGTCTAAAGGAAAGTGGCTGGTTTTATGGGCGACCTCTGATGTATGCTGCTCTCTTCCTATTCATGCATTTGTCACATTGTGATAAGGTTTATCTCTGGGGGGACATGTAGCAGGATAAGAAATGTGACGATCTGCTGTACAAGGGAGAATACTTTTCTCTTGGATAATGTAGGCCTAGCAGGCCATTATATGGCCTTGTTTCCAATGGATTTTAAATTCAGTGGACATCGCTTTAAAAACAGGACCACATTTAGTACAAGACGTTATTTCAGCCCATAATAATCACATTTTCCTACAGTCAAATTAAATGATATCACAAACAAATGAATATGACTGACATTTGTTCAGGTATTGACTGAACAAACGGTGGGATGCAAAACATAATACTGCTCAACACATGGTTGTTCTCAGGGCAATATAAAGCTGGTTTCACAGTAATTGGGTGCCTGGCCTTGTTTTAGGCTCTGTCAATACCAATACCTGTGGCCCGTTGCTCCCCAAATCCCTTCAACTCCATTTGTATAAGAGGGGAGAGTATCATCCATCTTTGCGACAGAATGAAATTGTGAAAAATACCTGTGGCTGACAAGGAGGATCCACGAGATGTCGCAAGAGCCAAAAACAGATGGCCAGATGCTGTATTATACAGACCTGCCATGGCACTTTTACTAATAGGGATGTATCTTGTCTGAATGAAAATGGGCCGTGTACAATTCATCACGAATGCCTTCCTAGATATCGCATCTGTCTTGTTTTGTATTTGTGAATTAGGATGCACTGGATCATATTTTATAATTCACTATTGTAGTCACTGCTCTCTTCTTAGCGGCCATGTTTTGTGATACAGCAGAGTTATCTGTACATTTTAAAATGATGAGTCAGATTCCCTTTTTTGGACTTGCAAACTCATTCTGTATTGCGAGTCTAAATTGTGACAAATAAGTCTATTAGAGAGAGCCAGCACAGTGATTCAAAATTTAAAACTAGAAGAATGCACTCAGTAGAGTACAGACCTCCACCAAACCCTAACAATTTCCGCACTTTCACATGCAACATTTTACTGGGTAGATGACAGAAACAAGACTGGCCAATATTGCTAGCAATCTAAACAGTCTCAGCAGGGTATATATGGTGGCCCTAGATTAAAGGTCATGGGGTCACCAAATTCAACAGATATTTCTTATAGGGGCCATGAATATTCACAGCAAATTGTGTGATTGTACGACTATCTAGTCAGGAGATATACTCATTTGTCTTGGTGGGGCACTAGAATAAAGGCAAACATCAAGAGGTTTGTTCCTCTTGGGGTCATGCATGTTAACAGCAAATGTTGTGACTATACGGTTAACGTGTCAAAAGATGAGCTCATTTTAAAATGTAAACTAGAGGAAAAGTCACAGGTTCACCTAAATCAATATGTTTATTCCTCTTGGGGTCATGAATGTGGACAGACAATCTCATGGCAATAGAGATATGTTGCAAACACACACACACACACGCACGCACGCACGCACGCACGCACTCACACACACACACACGGGCAAAATCATAACCTCCGTGGCAGAGGTAGAAAAAAAATTAAAGAGGGCGGCTAAGTGGTGCAGTGGGCAAGGCGCTCGCCACTAACGCAGGAGATGATGGGTTCGAGCCCAGCTCTCGGCGTTGCTACCGGCTTGGCTGGTCGTTCATACTAACACAATTGGCAGTGTTAGGGGTGGGAAAGCCGGTGGGTGGGGATTGGACGTTGTGGACAGCGACTCCTACAGGTCGGTTGGTGCGCCTGTACAGCAGAATCAGGAAGTATCGGGGGCAGCGTGAGCCTCCCACGCGTTACTCCTCGCCACTGAGAGATTGCGCTGTTCAGGTGAAAAGATGCGACAGCTGCCTCCTTGTGTACCGGAGGGGACACGTGATGCAAGGCTTGGTCCTCACTGCAGCCGACCAGTGGGAGCCATAGTCTAGCAACGTTCGAGACAGGGGAGGGGAGAATTGAAGGGAGAATTGGCGAGGCAAAATTGGGATGGGAGAAAAATAGAAAAATAAGGAGAAAAAGTGGATACAAAAATGAAAGAAAAATAGATGTGTGTATGCTTGAATAATTAGTTTGAAAAGCATAATAAACCCTCTAAGTACACTTAGCCAATATAATTTTCTGTGCCCAATGAAGTGTTAATAATATAGGCTATCAAACAAGTTTGGCATTTAGAGGAGGTTTTTAAACAGCGACTTGTTACTTACAATCAGTGTTACTTATGTCTTCTGTAAACCAAGAGGTTGTAATCCAGAACATTTGCCAAAATGTCCACCCAAAATGTCCACCCTTGAAAGCATGACATAAGAGACTGTCCTCCTAATTGTACCTGTTTTTCCAGTGTTCTTCATAGAGGTCTTGTTGGAAGACTCTGTGTCGAAGCCCTCCAGAGTCAACTCCTGATACTCTGTGGACATCTTGGCATCCTGGTCCACAATGTTGATCGGTGATTGGTTCCTCTCCCGGCATTCTGGGTAAGCTGACGCCCAGCCCTCATCTGGCCCATATGCACCTGGGAAAGAAAATAAATCAGATGAATATTATTTCATCACTTTCATACAATCTTGATGTGAAATAGAATTTGTTGGGAAGAGAAATTCAGAAAGTCACAACATTCTAGTGCCAATTCCAAGTCATCTGAAGATCAACATGATGATTATAGCCGAGCTGTATGAATCTACGAATCTCTGAATCGTACACAAAATAAATACTCTGAAACCCAGGAGGTGACTCCTATTGTAGCAAAGCCTTTTCATCCACGCACCACAGACCCTGCAGACACACAGAGTTTATAAATGTCATCTTTATGGTGGTGTGATGTATCCTATGCCTGAAACCATTTGCTACTGTACATTATACATGTGGTTTTGTGCTGGTGACCTCTGACTCAACTCTCTGTCACACATCTCCTCAGCAAGCCAGCAGGAGTTTTAGCTAGCTGACTGGGATCTCTCAAACACCTCCTCAGACAAGGAGAGGGGAGGGCCGTGTTTGTGTTATTGTGTGTGTATGTGTGTGTGTGTGTTTGTGTGTGTATGTATGCATATGTGCATGGGTGTGTATGTGTGTATATGAGTGTGTGTGAGTGTATGTGTGCATGTGTGCATATGAGTGTATGTGTGTGTGTTTGTGAGTGTATGTGTGTGTATGTGTGCATGTGCGTGTGTGTGTGTGTGTGTGTATGTATGTACGTGTGTGTGTGTGTTAAGAGATGTGGGCTGACAGTGAGTGCCTAGAGAGGCAGTGCCCGAGGCGAGAGCGGCAGTAGAGTGTGCTGTAGCGGAGAGGCTGAGGACTGAAATGTCAGGGTGCCTCTCTTCCCTGACAGCTGACTGTTTTGTGAAGGGCCAGAGCTGTAGCTAGTAGGCAGCCAGGACAAACTACTGGGCCAGAGCTGGTGCTAGTAGGCAGGCAGGACAGACTACTGGGCCAGAGCTGTAGCTAGTAGGCAGGCAGGACAGACTACTGCCCGGAGCCTGCCAGCTGAGGGAACTGCCCCCACGGAAAGTGAAATCAACGTCTAAAGACCTCTCACATTAAACTGAAGCCTTTTAGCTAAAGTCATTGAACATTTGTCCATTCTATGTCGCCCGTTCTATCTCCCCCAGGAATTCACAGCCATAATCATCACAGCAGTATACATCCCACCTCAAGCAGATACCTACAGGACTCATTGAACCAACACCAAATCAAGCATGATCGTAGCTGGCGATTTCAATAAGGCAAATCTTAAAAAAGTTATGCCAAACTTCTACCAGCACATTACATGCACCACTAGGGGAGGGAATACGCTAGATCACTGTTACACCCCTTTTAAGAATAGCTATAAGGCAGTACCGGCTCCTCCACTAGCTAAATCCGATCATGATGCCATTTTCCTCATGCCCGGATACAAACAAAGAGCCTGTGAGGCTGTTGTGTCGCGAGAGGTGAAGCAGTGGTCTGAGAGCTCAGAGGCCACGTTACAAGACGCACTGGATGACGTGGACTGGGACATGCTCCGGTCGAGCTCCAGTGACGTCAGTGAATATGCAGATGTTGTGGTCAGCTTTATAGCAACGTTAGCTGACACTATCGTCCCCACGAAGACGGTTAGAATCTTTCCAAACCAGAAACCGTGGGTCGACAACTCCATCCGAGTGGCCCTGAATGCTTGCACCGCTGCTTACAACTCGGGCTGAGCATTGTGAAATATGGACGAGTATAAGGCAACAGCGTATAGGCTACACAAAGAAGTGCGGGCTGCAAAACGGCGATATGCGAATAAGATGGAGACACAGATGGCCAAGAACGACACAAGAGGTTTATGGCGGGGAGTACGAACGATAAATTATTATAAAGTCAGCCCCTCCTCAATCGTGAGTGCCGATGCCTCTCTTTACGCCAGGTTTGGGGCAAGCAGTTGAGACGTTAGCTCACCGGCTGATAGATAGAGTCAAGGCCACCCTCCCCCAAAATTCCCCTACTTCTGGACATTCCCACACATCATGTGCATGAATGTACCTGGCACACTCTGAGTACATAGATCACAATTCGGGCTAGGTGCATACTTCATATGACATCTCAACAATGGGGTGTGGTAAGTTCTTTGACACATTTTGAAGTGATCAGTTGGTGATTCGGATTCTTTGAGGAGTGGAATATGTTCTCCCAGACCGTGTCCCAGTCAATTTCCTCTCCTTCTACGTTCAGGTCCTTGTTCCACTTCTCTTCTAGAGGTAAATCCTTCTGGAGCCAATGGAGTATCCAAGGTACTTTTCTACTCCTGCTAATATGGATTACGGACTTATACCTCAATTCATCAATGAAGCAACATCAAACAGAAGTGGAGAGAAGTGTAAACGGATTTAACGAGACCCACAGTGACTTCTACCTTCTCAATGGCTCGGAAAAGAAACACATAGACGTCGGAACAGCGGCTATACACACGCTACTAACAGCGAGCCCTGTACGGAAAAACTTACCCCCGACTGGCAGATTGGACCGTAGGACCATGATCATCCTGGTTCTGCTACTTTCGGGAGACATCCATTTAAACCCAGGCCCGGTTTTGACCAGAACTCAGGCTAGAAGACTTGGCCTGGCAACGCAAGAAGCGATGGAGGTTCCCATCGCGACCAACAGCATCTACAACGCAACCTGTGGCTACATCCACAGCGCGGGCGGCGAATCTCCCCCAATGACGCCGCAGCAGACAAGCACACGTGAGGCAGAGACGAGAGGAGGTGAACCGAGGGTCGAAACCATGACGACCAACTCGACGCGGGATTTAAACATCTCGACGCCCGATAGCCGGCTAGCTAGCAGAGCTAACAACGAAAACATCCAGGAACGAGTCCTTTGTTGTTCCAGCACGGCGCGGGACCCTCCCCCCCCCCCCCCCCTTCTTTGTTGTTCCAGCACGGCGCGGGACCCTCCCCCCCCCTCCCCCCTTCCCACCCACAACAACAAAGCCCCCCAGCCCCACACAGAGGAACAGATCACAAACGAACAATACTTCGAACCTGCCAACATCAATGAAATAACCAACGCCAATGGACTGAACATTTTTCACATTAACATTAACAGCTTAAAAAACAAATTGGATGAAATCAAACAATTATTCATAAATGGTAAGGCAAACATACTGTGCTTCTCAGAAACTAAGCTTGACGATTCTGTAAAAGATCCAGAGATAGAGATTGAGAACTACTCAATAATCAGGAATGATAGGAACAAACATGGAGGTGGTGTCTGTGTGTACATACACAAGGACACCAAATTCATCAACAGAAATGACCTTAATCATAAATCAATTGAAACTGTATGGGTGGAAATCCTATTCGAAAGGGCGAAATCCCTACTGGTTGGCACAGTCTACAGGCCGCCAGATCATAGTGGCTTTTATGATACACTGGATGGGTGTTTAGCTGGAGTTGAGGATGTAGACAAAATTCTTATTGGAGACTGGAACACGGATATGCAACGAAAAGATGCACCCGTCTTCAAGTCATTCAGTAGGTTTTGTGATCTGCACGGCCTCAGCCAGCTAATCACCCAACCCACACGTGTATGTGAATCAACTCAGACTACCATTGACCTCATTCTGACCTCCGACAAGTCCAAGATCATAAGTGATCATTATATGATATTCTGTACCCGCAAAAAACTAAAACAAAAGGCTGGCTGCCACAAAACAGTCACATCTAGAGACCTCAAAACCTACTCTAGAGAGGCCTTCAACCTTGAACTGGAGAGTCTGGACTGGTCAGATGAACTCAATGGTACACTGGTTGAAGAAACATGGCTTGGTTTCAAAACCAAATTCTCAACAATACTAAACGACATGGCCCCCCTAAGAACCACCAGGGTAAAAAATCGCGCTGAGCCGTGGATGCACTCCGAAATACTGGCCGCTATGAAAACCAGAGACAAAAAATGCTCTGAATTTCGTAAAAGTCAGTCAAAGCTTACTAAAAGCACGAGCAGTGAACTCCAAGCCCACGTGACTGAACTCAAACTAGAAAGAAACAGACTAAGAAACGACGTAAACTCCATGATCAAAACTGCAAAAAAGAATTTCATCAATGACAAAACTGAGGAAAACAAAAACAAACCACGTGAACTTTGGAAATTACTCAATAATCAACTAGGATGCAGTAAAAAACTTAAAACCAGATTCTCAAACATAAACATAAAAACGGACAACACGCTCATCACAGACAAGCTGGATGTAGCCAATTACTTAAACATTTTCTTCACAAACATAGCCACAACACTGGTAAACAAACTACCCTCCCACTCAGGGCTTTATGGGGTAGAACACATAGTAGCTTACTACAAAAACCTAGGGGTCCGCAAGGACGACTTCAAGCTGGAAATGGTAACAACAGATGAGGTACTCAATAAACTGAGCGCCCTCCAACCTAACAAGGCCACTGGCCATGACAACATCCCCTCCAAATTCCTCAGAGACTCAGCAGCCGCCATCACCCCAATCATCACACACATAATAAACCTCTCCATAAAACAGGGACACGTCCCCAAGGACTTCAAAATTGCGAGGGTGACCCCTCTGCACAAAAAGGGCAGCAAATTAGACCCAGGCAACTACCGCCCTGTTTCTATTCTCACCTCCATCTCGAAAGTCATGGAAAAAATTGTCTACGAACAGGTCGAAAAGTACCTAGCGGAAAAAAATCTAATCTACGAATTCCAATCTGGCTTCAGAACATCCCACTCCACTGACACATGCCTTCTCTATTTGAATGACCACATCAAACAAGAGGTGGACGCAGGCAAATACTGCGGCATGGTCATGCTGGACCTACAAAAGGCCTTTGACACGGTCAATCACTCCATTCTGATTGACAAGCTAAAAGCAATTGGTTTTGATAGTCTATCAGTGAGCTGGATGCAATCCTACCTTGAGGGGAGGGAACAGATGGTGGAGGTAAACGGTACCCTATCCCCCCCCCTCACAGTGAGCTGTGGTGTTCCACAAGGAAGCATACTAGGACCGCTACTGTTCCTAATTTATGCAAATGACATGTCGTCAGCTTGTGACTGCAACTTGTTCCTGTTTGCGGACGACTCAGCCCTGCTGGTCTCTGACAAGAACAAGTTACAGGTTGAAAAAACCCTCAGCTCGGAACTAGGCAGAATCTGCATATGGCTCGCTGATAACAAACTATCATTACACATGGGCAAAACAGAGTCCATTCTCTTCGGTTCAAATAACAAACTCAGCAAGACCGACGGCTTCTCAGTTACAGTGGGTGACAATATTGTCACAAGGAAAGATGAAATTACCTACCTGGGTTCCATCCTAGAGGCTAATCTCTCCTGTGACAAAATGGCATCCAATGTAATAAAAAAAGTCAACCAACGAACTCGATTCTTGTACCGGATCTCCTCTCTGGTAAACAAGAATACCCTGAAGACTCTGGCAGGAGCACTCATTCAGGGGTACTACGACTATGCTTGCACCTCATGGTACCAAAGCACCTCAAAGGCGCTAAAAACAAAATTACAAACATCTCAAAACAAACTGGTCAGACTACTGCTTGACCTTACTCCTAGAACCCACCTCACCCCGGCCCACTTTGACAACCTAGGATGGCTTAGAGTAGACGACAGAGTACAGCAACTTGCAATGGGCCTGGTCTACAAGATACACTACACGACCAAGGTACCCATGTACATGTCAAAATACTTCCCAAAGGTCAGTGAATACCACGATCACAACACCAGAGGGAGCTCCACAAATCATGTTAAACCCAGATTCGGCTCAAATAAGGGACTAAACACGTTTCGCAATTATGCCACATCAATGTGGAACGCCCTACCCAAAGCTGTAAAGGAATGTGGATCACTACCCACTTTCAAAACCTCTCTCAAGGGACACCTACGGGAGACTGCAATTCAACACTGGCCCCTGTAAATATCCTAACCCAACCCCCTCCAATGTACAGTCATTTACCTAGTATGGTTTTGTCAATAGTCCAATGTACAATTTTGTTTGTTTGTACAGTGTCTCCCCCCCCCCCCCTCAATGTACAGTTTTGCTTGTTTATACAGTGTGCCCCCCCCCCAACCACCTCCAATGTAGATTACCCAGTATGGTTGTCAATATCCCAGTGTACCCAACCCCCCCCCACCCAACCTCCTCCAATGTACAGTTTCTACGTCAAATGTATATACTCCCTTTTCCTGACTCCTTCTGTATCACAAACAGTACTGTATTTGCAAATCTGGTATGTCATAAATGTATAGATGTAGCAGTACTGACTATCTGTATGTCATGTATGTCATATATGTCCTGATGAATTGAAAATGGGGGACCCTGATGTAAACAAGACGAAAGTCTTTCTCTGGTCTGCATCCCCTTAACAATTGTGTGTATTGAGCTGTACTGTAATGTACCCATTCTGCAATCTGTTAATAAAGTTTTCAATCAATCAATCAAACTCCATTGGCACGGAGTGCCGATCGGAGTTGAAGATATAAAAAAGAAAGAGGTCCTGCGTACCTCCGAGCGCGCACATAGGTCCTGAAAGCTGATAAGCCCCTCTGAGTCAAAGATGTCCTCTAGATGTCTCATCCCCTTCGCCTCCCATTCCACCGACTCAAATGGTTTGCCACCTCTTGTAATATTCCTATTCTTCCACAAGGGGGTATTATTGTGCCATTTCCAATTGCCTTTCAGACATTTCGCAACAGCTCTAAAGGTACTAATAGTGTAGGCTATAATTGAGCTAAATTGTGTTCTGAATTGACTGTTGGTTATACCGGAGAACAACACATCATCCAACCTTAACGGATGTACCAATATCTTTTCAATTTCTTTCCACGCTCCTGGTGTAGAGTGGCCAAACCATGATTTGAGTGGGCGCAATTGGAAGGCTCGGTGGTATGTCATAAAGTTTGGGAGCGCTAATCCCTGAGCTCCGCCATGAGCGCCTGGATCCTGGACTTTCTGAGTGACAGGCCCCAGGCGGTCAGGGTGGGGGGGTCATACCTCCAGCACAATCACCCTGAGTATCAGGTTCCCCCAGGGTTGTGTTTTAAGCCCCCTGCTGTATTCACTGTACACACATGACTGTGTGGCCATGTACATGTCAAAATACTTCCCAAAGGTCAGTGAATACCACGATCACAACACCAGAGGGAGCTCCACAAATCATGTTAAACCCAGATTCGGCTCAAATAAGGGACTAAACACGTTTCGCAATTATGCCACATCAATGTGGAACGCCCTACCCAAAGCTGTAAAGGAATGTGGATCACTACCCACTTTCAAAACCTCTCTCAAGGGACACCTACGGGAGACTGCAATTCAACACTGGCCCCTGTAAATATCCTAACCCAACCCCCTCCAATGTACAGTCATTTACCTAGTATGGTTTTGTCAATAGTCCAATGTACAATTTTGTTTGTTTGTACAGTGTCTCCCCCCCCCCCCCTCAATGTACAGTTTTGCTTGTTTATACAGTGTGCCCCCCCCCCCCCAACCACCTCCAATGTAGATTACCCAGTATGGTTGTCAATATCCCAGTGTACCCAACCCCCCCCCCACCCAACCTCCTCCAATGTACAGTTTCTACGTCAAATGTATATACTCCCTTTTCCTGACTCCTTCTGTATCACAAACAGTACTGTATTTGCAAATCTGGTATGTCATAAATATATAGATGTAGCAGTACTGACTATCTGTATGTCATGTATGTCATATATGTCCTGATGAATTGAAAATGGGGGACCCTGATGTAAACAAGACGAAAGTCTTTCTCTGGTCTGCATCCCCTTAACAATTGTGTGTATTGAGCTGTACTGTATTGTACCCATTCTGCAATCTGTTAATAAAGTTTTCAATCAATCAATCAATCAGCTCCAACTTCATAGTGAAGTTTGCTGACGACACGGTGGTGGTGGGGCTGATCTCTAACACGACAAAAAGGCCTACCGGGAGGAGGTTGATGTACTGGCACGTTGGTGCCGGGATAACAGCCTACTCCTGAACATTGGTAAAACCAAGGAGCTGATCGTGGATTTTAGGAGAAAACAGCAGGGGACACACAAGCCACTGTGGATAGATGGGGCTATCATAGACAGGGTGAGCAGTTTTAAGTACCTGGGAGTCCACATCACAGAGGACCTGACATGGTCAAATCACATAGACACTGTGGTAAAAAAGGCGAAACAGCGCCTCTACCACCTGAGACAATTAACCTGATAAGCTGTAAGCCGTATTTCGCCTAAAGGTACATGCCTAAGTAAATGGAAGATTGCTCAACTTCTGCAAGGTCAATTAGCATGTTCTTGGTATCTAGGAACATCTAGGGACCTGGGTGTATGTATTTCCAGTGTCAGAAATATTGTGTCTGTTACTAGGCTTGAGTAAATTGTGATGAAACAAAGGAGAATATAAATGATGATTTATGATTTTTGCATCTTTGATCAAAAATTGATACGGGTAGGAGAAAATGCTCACTGAGCTCATTCACCACCTTATTGAGATCATGTGTACAAAAAATCTAAGCAAATGACCCGCAGGAAGATGATTAAACAGAAGGATTTGTAGATACAGTAATTAATGATAATACATTTTAATTATAAATTCATATTTGACCTTGAACTTGACCATGACCTTATTATGGCCAAATCATACATCTATGGATAGGGAAAATGCTCCTCTTTCCAATGGCAGGGTTGAATCTGGATTTAGTCATTTCCTTGCGGTTTTTACGATAATTAGCATTTTCCGATAAATTTTTATTTCCGATAAATCGTATAAAACATCGGTAAAAATGAAAATATACACTTTGACTACTGTTTTTGATAGGGTTATGGTCTTTACTCTTGGCTACAAACAATATATATTTAAAAACATTGACCTCTTAACATCCAAGGGCCCACATGTGGACGATTCGTTGCCGACCTCTAGTGGCTCTGGTGTGCATTTCTTTTAATACAATATATAGATAGAATTAAAGCCCTATTTGTTGCCTGTCGGGGGGGGTGATTTGTGCCGTGCGTGCAGGCTGCAGCGCCGCCGCGCTCCGAATGGTAATTGCAAGAATAGCATGCATGTTGCCATAATACGTGTGTGAATTAGTGCGCAAATCATTAATCATACATCCAAAATAGCATACGTTTATTATTATACACGATGATGATACAGAAAATTACAGAAAAATGAGAAATGCATGGCAAAAGTAGCATTTATTTTCAGTAATTTAGAGACCCCCCAAAAAATCACAAATCATGTTTTCATGGGAGCTGATGTCTGATCTAAGGGAGCCATGGCTGCCCCAGCTCCCCCGTGGATCGCACCCTGGTGTTTGACATGATACCTAGAAGCTGTCTTTCTGCCTCCTCTCATCTCTACCCATCAGATCTGCAGACAAAGCAACCTCACCATGTTGACACCTTTTGTAGATCTGTACTGTTTGAGAATTAACCTACATAATGACAGGCCTATTGACGGGTCCCTCATCTTGTTAGACCCAAAAGCCTTTGATTTGCCTGAAGTGCAGTATACGTGTGTATTCCATAAGCCAATATAAATGTCCATGGTCTGGAAAGCACATTAAAGTAGCAATTACTGCTCAGAGCCAAGTCTTAGCTTCTTAAATAAACACCCTAATCCTATTTATTAGGCTACATAAATACTAATAGATCAAAAGCATGTTTACCTGACAATATTTAGGATTGCAGGGCTGATACAGAATGAGGCACCTTAAAATAGAACCAGAACTTCTAACACCGGTTCTATTTTCTGCACAGCACGGCTCTGCCAGGATTTGTCATTATGAAATGAGCACTTTCCTGCTGTCAATCAAAAGTAGCCTCATTCTGTATGAGCCAGTTTGATACCAGCCCAGGCCTAGATGGAACACCAATATCTGGAGGCCTAGAAAGAATCCTGCAAGCAATTTCCACCCACATGTGATGGAAAAATAAGCAGGTCATTCTGGCAGTTAATGACGCGGGTAACTGAACAACAATTCTGGTTGAGGTGTTTTCATTTTCATTGAAAAACGAAAAAGACATATTATTTTTCTCTGAACAACCTACCATTCTTCTTTGTATGTTGTTGTGAAAGGCCCTCATTTTAGCAGATAAGTAGCCAATTTCTTTGTCTTGTTTGTCATTGTGCAATTTTGAGCTATAATCAGCGTAAATTTGGTTTGAAAATCTCTTTGAAATGGCCTCAGTCATAACACTGTGATGCTGCAGATGGCTTTTTGTCCCGACTTCCACCATTTTACATGTAACATTAACGTTTAGAGGGAGAGATAGAGAGAGAATGTGTGTGTGTGTGTGTGTGTGTGTGTGTGTGTGTGTGTGCGTGCGTGTGTGTCTGTGTTTTTTCTGGTGATTTTTTTCTTCTCTCTCTTTAGCTTAGCTTCCCATACAAAAATGTACTATAGTGAAACCTTTTCGTACACACTATAGATTCACCACATAACTAGTGTAGTGATTTATGATGTGGTTTTGTCGTACACACTATAGATTCATGACAAATATACTGTAGTGATTTATGGTGTGGATTTGTCATACACACAATAGATTCACTACAGAACTACTGTAGTGATCCATCCTAGTATATTTCTGGAATATACTATTATAGTATTGTGAATCCCTATATTATTCATGTGATTTTAAGTTTCTATAGCGATTCACTACAGTATTTATTATACAGTATACAGTATACACAGTAATTGGTATGTGAAAAAAAAAGAAAGAAAAAATTACAGGAATACATTCTGCATTCTACTTTCTAGCTACCTACAGACTACAGACTAAGCCTACAGACTGGTCTGCAAACATACCCCAAAGCTCAACATGGCTCATCAAACCTCCTAATTAATGTCCTATAATACAAAGACATACAAATTGCCATATCAACTAGGGAGTGGGCAGGGAAAAAGTGAGAGAGGGAGGGAGGGAGAGAGAAAGAGTGATAGAAAGAGAGAGATAGAGTGATAGAAAGAGAGAGATAGAGAGAGAGAGAGAGAGAGAGAGAGAGAGAGAGAGAGAGAGAGAGAGAGAGAGAGAGAGAGAGAGAGAGAGAGAGAGAGAGAGAGAGAGAGAGAAACACCTACGGGAGACTGCAATTCGAAACTGGCCCCTACAAATGTCCTAACCCAGTTGCACAGTAAATGACCAAGTATGGCTTTGTCAGTATTCCAATGTACAGTGTACAGTGTCGTCCCCCCCTACCCAACCCCCCCCCCCCCCCCAATGTACAGCCCCCACCGACCCACCCAACCCCACCGCACCCACCCAACCTACTCCAATGTACAGTTTTTCTACATCAAATGTATATACACTCTTTTTCTGGACACTTTTGTATTACAAACAGTACTGTATTTGCAAATCTGATATGTCATAAATGTATAGATGTAGCAGTACTGTCTATCTGTATGTCATGTATGTCATATATGTTATGATGAATTGAAAATGGGGGACCCTGATGTAAACAAGACGAAAGTCTTTCTCTGGTCTGCATCCCCTTAACAATTGTATGTATTGAGCTGTACTGTACTGTACCCATTCTGCAATCTGTTAATACACTTTTCAATCAATCAATCAATCAAGAGAGAGAGAGAGAGAGAGAGAGAGAGAGAGAGAGAGAGAGAGAGAGAGAGAGAGAGAGAGAGCGAGAGAGAACAGTGAGAGACGGTACAAGGAGAACTGCATGGGTGGACAGACACAGGGAAATGGGAATACATTAAGTGGGTGAGGTCAATGCCATGGAAACAGTGACAGAGTGAGATAATAAGTTGTCCCTCTCACCACCAGTACGAGTGTGTGTGTGTGTGTGTGTGTGTGTGTGTGTGTGCGTGCGCGTGTGTGTGTGTTTATAGGTACTTGCGAGGACATACTATGCTCGGCCAACCTTCATTGTGAGGACAAATCCACTTGCGATGACTTTTGCCTGTGTGTGTGTGTGTGTGTGTGTGTGTGTGTGTGTGTGTGTGTGTGTGTGTGTGTGTGTGTGTGTGTGTGTGTGTGTGTGTGTGTGTGTTTGTTCTCATCTACAGCTGATCGTTTGGTAACACTCCATGTTGATAGTCCATACACTATCTTCATCTTATCTAGTTGGCCAAGACACAAAGCTATAACACTTTATCATTTTCACCTAAAAAGTTATCTATAAACCTATACCTTACCTTAACCATTCCTGCTACCTACAAATAAAAAGAATAGTTGAAAGTGTGTTGTTGACTGTCTACTGACAGTAAGTCTAGATAATACCCACAGTCAACTGACACAGTACTGATAAGATGGGGATAGTCTACAATGTATTATCAAAATAAAGTGTGACGGATCAGTTTGCAGATCAAACTGAAGCATGTAACGGTAACACTGGAGTAAAACAGACCTATATTCTTATTAGGTCAATTAGGTTTACAAACCAAACCCTTCAATAATGTATGGGAATGAACCACCCATATATAGTTAAAACAAATCTCAATAAGGGCCAATTAAAAACCCTCTGATGCTAGCTGGCCTACTGCTCCGGATAATGCAGGCAATAACTTTTTGCCACCCCAACTCTGTGATGAATATCTAATAAAAAATGCAAGATGGTCTGTTCCTCGTCTGCAGTCTGGGTAGTTCTCAAACAGTGTACGGCTTATTGCCTTTATTCAACCCATTCCATTATTCCACTGTAATGTGGGCATGTGAAGCCTTTTTGTGATATTGAGCTACAAATAAACTTGACCTGACTATTCACTCACCACACCAACATCTCAGTAACTCATGTGTAAGTAACAAGCACATTCAGCCAGCAGTTTGCATCCACAGGCGAGCTCCCACGCCAATGTTTACTAACAATAAAAAGGTCTATAGGGGTGGTTGTGATTTCTGTGTCTATAGATCTCCAACAGCACCCGGCCTCTATTAGTTCTCTCTCGCTAAGCAGCTGCTGCTGTTGGATCAATAATCTCAGGAACAACTCAAACACACACTCACTGAAAACCAGACAAATCATAGCCCCTGTTTGACCACCTCCAAGACACACACACGCACGCACGCACGCACACACACACACACACACACACACACACACACACACACACACACACACACACACACACACACACACACACACACACACACACACACACACACACACACACACACACACACACACACACACACACACACACACACACACACACACACACGCACACACACGCACACACACACAGGAAACAAATCCACAAAGCAATTTATATAGTTTCTATATATCTATCTATCTGTCTGCCTACCAGCCTGTCTGCTTCTTTTTTCAAATAATAAAGTGAAATATTGAGTATCTTAGGATCCCTCACCTACACATACATCAACTACAGTACATGTTCCTTCTATTCAAGCAAAGTCAGGGTGTGAGAAAAACATGATGTAGGCCAAAAGGAAGTATTATGCACTTTATATGCAAATATTTATTTGCAACACACACAAACCTATATCAGTTGTGGTGGATGTGCACTAGGGAACAACTGTTGTGCAATATACCTGGCATTCTAAGGAAATTATGATATACTTAAGCAATAATACACGAGAACCAGTGGAATATCATGAATATTGCCACGGCTGTGATGCGCCCGCAGCCACGAGAGCAAAGCTCGAGTGGCGTAGGCCTCACAGAGTGGCAATTTTCATGATATGCCACTGGTTCAAGTGTATTATTGCTTTTATACAGCAAGTTTCACCGTCGAAAAAAATACAGGATGAATACAGACCATTCTAGGGTCTTTTATATCGATTTCAGTGAATTTGGCGTATAAATAGTTCCTAAAGATGTATCATTTCTATGGAATTTCAAATGGAGTAGGCTATCAACCAGCTTGGCAATGCAAATTAATGACGTATTAGTCAAATTTAACATACCCGTTAACTATAAACGAGTGGATAGATATAGCAGCATTATTAGACATGCTAATCCAACGAAAGATGAGCTGGACGCAATTAATCCTTCAACACCACCAAGTTGACGGCCTGGACATTGAACTGGAACTGTCCGAGGTGCTGATAACTTTTTCCGACTTTCGCTTGCATTAGACTCCACTCCTCTATATATATCCACTCGTTTATAGTTAACGGTTACATTAAATCAAACGTAACGTTGTCCGAGTAGGTCATGTTGACAGTTTCTGTTTTATGAATGGCAGTTGAAACTTACTACAACATTCTAAAGCCAGCGCAGTGGTATATTCATGGTGATTTAACCGTGAGTGTATCATGGATATACTCATGGTTTAGAAAGCTCTTGACCAATCACAATGCGCGGTCGGACCTACCTGTTGTATACATATGATACATTTAGTCACATTTAGTCAAATGGTTCTCTAAAATAATGCTTGAATGACATCTCTGAGCAAGCTCGAGTTGGAGATTACAGTTTATACATAACGATGTTGTGTCATAAACACACTCACAAGTATTTCTGGTGGTCCCACAGTCAGCCAACATCCATGCTGCTATCAAAGAAACCTTATGCTTTTGTCATGGTGTCTAGACATGGTGTCAGACCTAGAAAAAGATGTAAGGTGTGGACTAGAGAAAGATGTAAGGTGTGGACTAGAAAAAGATGTAAGGTTTGTAATAGAAAAAGCAACCATAAGTTAGAGCCCACCCTCTCTTTATTTTTAGCACATCTTAGCATGCAAAAAAATGCACACACTTCTCCCGGATAGTCAGTTAGCATATAGTTACATCAAGTATAATGATTAAAATAGTTTGACTAAAATAATTTCATCACTAATACTTTGTCTCTTATGGTCACCTCCAAAAGTGAACCAGTTACCAGTTGGCTATCATCAATACGTTATAGGTCTATAATGGATGTGGATCACGGATCGGAGCGGATCACGGCATATTTTAATTGGTCGGTATCAGGTATTTTAAGCCCAATCAAATTCAGATCCTTTTTTCCTAAAAATAAATTAAAACCTTAAGGGATGTGATGTAGGCAATTATTTTCTTTAAGCAGAACTATTCAATTACCAAGCATTATCTTACCTACATTGAAATGGTTTTACTAACTTTAATGTACTTGAAGTATGCTCTGGGCTGCTATATATTAATTTATTATGTATTAGGAAAATACAAATATCGGATCGAGACTCAATATTAAATGACTGGAGCATCCATAGTATACAGTATACTGTATGTGTGAAGTCTAAATAAATATATTTTGATATTGTCATTATGTATGAATACAACAAAACAACTGTGCTTTTGCCAAATGTGACTAATCTAATAATGGCTGTTTAAAATGTCCATTTAGTGAGATATAAAACAAAGTGTAATTCTTAATCCAATACATCTCTGCAGTTTGCCATGAGTTTATGTCACTTAACCCTGAGAACCACTGATAAACCTTCGATATGCCTCAAGCAGAAGTAGACGTTGGCTGCAAACTGACAACGTCAACAGAAAACGAGATGGGATTCTCTCTCTTGCGCCCACTCCAACTATCTTCCACTATCTGCATCCCGCTCCTTCTAAACTGCACCCCTAATTGAAAGCAATACTGGCCTCTCGGGCTCCAAAATGAATTTGTCTATGATTACTCATGCCCTGGCGCGTCCCGCATGCTGGGTAATGTCTCTTTCATTGAATTAGGAAGCATCCGGTCCCCCCCCGACACACCCTCTCCATCTCCGTCCTTGCCTGGAGGCGGCTATTGATTGAGGTGGTCTGGCTTTCATATACGGCTAGAGTTACCTATGGATGTAGGCAGCTGTGGCTGCTAGCAAATGTAGCGGAAGGACAGCGTGAAGTGATTAGTCACTGTTTTAATATGGCTAATGTCTGCTGAAAGCAGCGGTATGGAGAGGTGCACAGAGAGGAGGGGAGGGAGAGAGAACACACTAAGTTGAATGAAAGAGCAATAACCTCAAGACTACACCTGGCTAATGTCTAAGGAAATGGCTACTGAATAGGCTGACTTAACTGTACATTAGAGTGTTGAACCTAGGAATCTAATACATTGTACTCTGTGAATCTGGGTGAAATAGCATTTGAGCAAGAATGATACCGTATGATATGCCAGCAAACCATTCGTAATAGAAATATAATGGGAGTCATGTAACACAGAAAATATGCATTAATGCTCAAAAGGGTTTTCGTTGAGATACCCCTATCCAAGGTAGAGTGAAAAACAACCATGTTTTTTTCCCACAACTGTGATATGTTCCCTTCATTGAAATGGATGGTTACTAGGGGTAACGGTACACAAAAAACACGGTTCACGGTTCATTCTGGTACAGTGGGGTACATTTGCAGAACGTGGCTTTCCATGTTCCACTCGGGGGTGATGTAGTGTGCAGTTACTGTTAAGTGGGCTGTCAACGAATACTCTATATTAAAATTTATAAAAAAAATAAAATAAAAAAAAACATACATTCAATTGTAAAATGAATATTAGATTGTGAGAAAAACAGCCCCCGGCTATTCCTCTCAACTTCTCGCATGGGTCTGAATGTGCTGCATGACAGATAGGAGACACACAACGTCACTTTCATTGAGCTGAAGAACATGCCACTAGTAAGTAATAACAACAACAGCATCTGGCGTGATGGCATATAATTCAGAACCCAACTCGGTTGTGAAGACAGTAGGGGTGTAACGGTACACAAAAACCACGGTCCAGTACGTACCTCGGTTTTGAAGTCACGGTTCGGTACGGGTTTTCGGTACAGTGGGGGAAAGTTTGGCTTGGGGTGATGTAGTGTGCAGTAACTACTGTAAGTAACTTGTACTTGTTGGGCTGTCAAAGAATATTCTATATTGAAATTAATAATCGACTTGTAAAAAATATATATATTATATTATATTGTGAAAAAAACAGCCCCCGGTGGGCGGTCGTTAGTGGTTAACATACCATTGTATTCGTTCGGTACACTACACAGCCATTCGGTACGGTACGGTACACACTGAAACGGTTCCGTTCGGTACGGATATGTGTACCTTTACACCCCTAGAAGACAGTGATTTGCACTCTGAGCAATCTAAAAGGTAGGCTGGCCTAACTTCTTTTTTTATGCTAACGCTATTTTGGGAGTCCTAGTGTCAGCAATGTAAGTATCTACGTTTCAGTTTTTAGCACTTTATTGTAAATCATCCCTCAGGGTAAAACGTGTAGATATTGAATAATGAATAGAGGCGGAATCGTCATGCAGGTCCTAATGGTTTGAATGAAAATATTGAAAATATATAACTTCATGTTTATCACACCTAGTTCGGAGGCTCGTTGCTGTGTATGAATGTCCGTTCTATATACCATAAACTTTCATTAATTTGATCTCGCTCCAGCCCGTTCTCAATCTAGCACCAATTCCAATTCATGCACTGAGAGAGAGAGGGTGTGTGTATGTGTGTGTGTGTGTGGGGGGGGGGGGGTATTCTAGCTCTAGCTTGTCGTTTGCGTTCGCCATACTATTATATTTATTATTTATTTATATATATACATATATAATATTATATGAGGCTATGCTAAATTACAGGTAATCTCTCAGTGGTGTGCGTGGGCTGAACGAACAACACCCGGCCCTTTACGCAAGTTATATTTTGGAAAGGGGGAGGACTTAGAATTTTTTATTAAGTTCCATTAGTGGTTAAAGTAACGTTGCATTAGTTCGGTACACAACGCATACTGAACCAAAGGTGCAGTACTGAATGGTTCCTTTATATATTTTACTGCTAAATGTATTAAATTGATGAAAATGTGGACCAACCCTTAATAGGTGAAAATGTGCAGATTAAAGGCCATCTGTAGGGAGAGCAATACCTACCTCTCATGTAATTTCTCACCTTCATGGATTTAGTTAAAATGTGCATGTATCTACCATATTATGTAGATCAAAGCAATCAGAATATCAAAATATGCATTCATTACACAACTAGAGGCTTTTAAGTTGGAAATTAAAGGTCGATAAAATAAACAACTTTGGTTGTACTCATCTAGCAGACTGTAATTTAAAATGATGAGGATTTTATGATGAGCTTTCAAATACTCATTCATTTGAATTCATTTGAATACATTTTTAGCATTCAAAACCTATGCCCATACCTGACACCAACATTTTAATTCAGGAAAATCTTGCAAATCTACAGTATGTATGAGTCCCAATGAACGAGATCGATAGAATGTTATCGCTTCCATTGTTATGAATGAGAGAACCCACACAGCAATGTCATTCCCTTCCAGAAGCTTTGTGATCCAGGTTTTTAACTTTCCATAAATGTGTCTCCATAAATCAATTTAGTTAGATCCAGCACTAAATGTATCTTGTGATTATTATACATTTTCGACGACGACAACAACTATTAGCTGTTAGCTACTGTATTTCCTGGTTGATTCCAGACATGATGTCACACGAATACCAGGCTGCTCAGCCAATAGACAATTAGTTTTATTAGTGTGAACGTATACTTTTATCCAATGCTTTTATAAGGTGCACGCAAAGGGCTCAGTGATATCCCATGGATACATATAGCTGTTTTTAGACATTTCAACATTTGATTGCTGCATATATATATATATATATATATATATATATATATATATATATATATATATATATATATATATATATATATATATATATATATATCAAATTTGGTTGCGTGTGGTATGGGGTGCTAAGCGATTGTTGTTGAGTGACAGCTGATCACATCGCCAGGCAACATCGCTCGCCTTCCATCAGCTTTGGGCTTTATGTGAACATTTTAAATACCATCTTTGATATGTTCAGTGATAAATTCGGGACATCCCTGAAGAAAAGATTAAATGATTATATAGCATTCTGACATGGGAAAGCTGACATCCCTTGTATCCCCTTTTTCATACTGTAGTAGCCTCCTTCCTGCTGAGGTGATCTGGATAGAAAAGTAGAACCCAGCAAGCCCCAGGTGCCACAGTGACGTCCCCCCCCCCCCCGCCCCCTCCATTCCTGACCCTGCGTGTCCCAGAGATCGATAACTCGCCATCACCTCCCCCTGTTTCACTTAAGGGAGCCATCAGCACCACATACTGTCACACACCTCCTGCTCAACCAATGCTAACGGCACTTACACACGGATGAGGTGTGTGGTGTGTGCGCATGTGGTAGTGTATGTGTTGGAGAGTAAGACCAGTGCTGATGGCTTTACCACAGTGCAACTAAAATGATGTGGCAGCTTCAGAATTGCCATCATGGCCTTCTCCTATCTCTTGGAGGGGGGGGGGGGCCTTCTGCTGACGTGATGAAAAAGCCATTATTGTTCATTTATTTCCTTTGTCAATGGACAGTAATGTAACAGACAAAGACAAGAGCTAGAAGTGAGGTATCATGATTTTGGATGTAGCACCTGTCTTATAGGCAGGATGGAGTGGCAGCAGGGACGGGTCTTAAAGGCAGGATGGAGGGGCAGCAGGGAAGGATCTGTCTTATAGGCAGGATGAGCAGGGAAGGATCTGTCTTCTAGGCAGGATGAGCAGGGAAGGATCTGTCTTATAGGCAGGATGAGCAGGGAAGGATCTGTCTTAAAGGCAGGATGGAGGGGAAGCAGGGAATCAGACTCCCTTCAAGAGTTTAACTCACTGCCCTTCTACAATGGTCTGTTGACTCATGCTGTTGGACAGCTCATGCTTTATGGATATAGGAAATACAATGCAGGCACGAGCATAACACAGCAACAAGTAGGTCAAGGTAGAGAGATATTCCTCCCATCAACTGAGAGACTGGATGTGTGACAAGATAAATTATTTATTTAGTGAGGGCAAAAAAGGTATTTTTCCCTCACTTAAGATCTATGATGCTTTCATGCATCTTTCACGCCACGGTCGTCAGGGAATCTCCGGAGAGTGTATGTGTTCCTTTTATGGCTGTACCGAATAGTTTGAAGCTTCGAAGCTTCATTCATAACGTTGACATTCAAATTCTAAATCAATATTCAAATTTTTTATTCCAATTTCTTTTTTTTTCATTCCGTTTAAACCAATGGGGGTTTTCTTCACTGTTGCAGATAAAGATTAGGCTACAATAATATTATATTATTATACTATTATAGTATATGACTCGTCATAAAGATTTGATCATAAAGGATGTAGCCTATCTGCATCCGCTTGGCGCTCTGCGTTCCATCAAGACGTCACCATCACTTCTTACCAACCGTGCCCTTATTGGATTATTATGTTGACGAAACTAACGAGTTATATTCAAAAGTTGATTTAACAAAAGACTAATTTAATCAGATTAATCACTTTATTCAAATTGAGGATTTAGTTTGAGGATATTTAAATTAAAACTAAATAATAATAATTTTTTTTATGATTACGTCATAAAATATGACGACAGACATTCGAAACGTCATTAGAAAACTTCAATAGAAGCTTCTAATGTAAAAAAAATAAATAAAATACATTCGGTACAGCCCTACTTCCTTATCTCAGTGAATTATTTACACTGTAAACACACCTCTACGCGTCTTCTGACCCTCAATAGTGTGATGCTTTACAGTCAATTAAGAGCCATTTCTGAAGGCAGCCGCTGCACTCGTGACCTCGCTCGCTTCCCGCTGAAGAAGCCCTGCCGCCACAGTTCCAATTTACAGCATAAACAAACTCCAAACTGTGCAGGGAGGCTGCCTAAAGAGTGCAATTACAGAACGCAAGCCCAGAAGACACGTTTTTTCTTTTCTTCTCTCTCACACACAAAAGCAAACACACCTAAGGGGGAAATGTGCCTTCGGAAGAAATCTGACAATCTCTGAGGATCATAACGGTGAAATCAAGAAACGCCTAATGAGGAGAGGTAGCAGGGAAGGCGCCTGAGGACAAAAACTACAGTTCTGTTCAAATTTGGTGGAGAAAATAGTGAGCGTATTTTCCATGTGTCCATCACCTCCAAATAACACAAATGAGCAATGTTGCTTTGGCTGTGGAGACAATGGGTTGAGCTCAGCCTTTCCGGCTCTCTTCCTTTTTCCTAAAACCCTGACATTCTGGTATAGGCTCCAAGTGGCGCTCTCTGGAGCCACTATTCCATCAGGATTAGTGGGAAATGGGAGAAATCAATGTGTTGAGGAGATGGACGGCATTTCAGGGATCTCTGGATTGCCATGAGAGCCCCAGTAGAGTGACTTGCGGGTATTAGGTGTAATCTCAAGATGCAGACACCGCCAGAGCAGCTCCCACTCTACAAAATCCTCCCTTTCTCCACCTGCGGTGGAAACACACAGTGCTGGTGTCTGCTGGCTGCTGGCCACAGAGACAGGGCTGTAACTGATTTTACCTAAGTTTATCTAAGGAGAGAGAGGAGACACGCATACTGTGATAGGGAAGGAGTCAAGGACGAGAGAAGCGACAAGGAAGACAGACAAGACACAGAGAGGAGATACACAGAGAAGAGTAAAACAGTGGAGGACAGGGAGAAAGAGGAGAGGCAGTGACAAATGGGGAGAGGAGGATAGGAAGCATTGTGTGGATGTACAGGTGCATTAAGCCTCCTGAGCAAGGTTATCCAGAGTCATCCCATTATGTTACATTATTATAGAACATCTGTCAGTGTCCATTGTTTCTGAATCCATTATGCCCCACATAGCGCCAGGGGAACGTACGAGAATGTCTTGGTTTTCCTCCAATATCTTCCTCCCTTGATCCTTAGCTGCACTCATCTCTCTGAAGCGCCCTTAACAATCTATAATACACACACTGAATCTTCCAGCCATCTGCATATAAAACAGCATAGACATTGAAGGGGGAATGTCTATTCATTGATTGATTGATTGATTGATTGATTGATTGATTGATTGATTCATTCATTCATTCATTCATGATTCATTCATTGATTCATTCATTCATTCATACTGGTCATACTGGTGGAAATAAGATGGATGGTAATGAAAAACATTATGAACACAATAGGGTCAATTTCAACCACACTGAAATTCTCTCAAAATTATTTTAATAACTTCAAACTTCAGCAATCGCCAGATGATTAATATTCATGGCCAATGGACAGACATCTAATTTATAATCAGAAACGCAATACATGCTCCAAGTGATCTGCCCAATATGGCTGAATTGAGATAATTGCTCAAAGTGTCCATCAGCATTACTCCCAAAATGGCCGCCTTATTATCTCCACTGAGAAACAGCTTGTCACTCAGAGCAGCCAATTACTGTGGCCCATCAACACAGGAGAGGAGCTGTGGAGAGAGAAGCCCAGTGGCCATAATAAGTAATGATCACTTCCACTGTGTCCAAGAATAACAACATGCCACTACAAAGCTAAAATCAGCCTAGGCCTAAAAAAAATAATGGTTTGGTTCCGGTTGCCGACCGACCCTGCCGATTTAGGTGCGACCCAATTTATTTTATGAGTAAAAAAAAAAGAAAAAAAAAATACAATAAAGTTTGCAAACTGACTAAGGCCTACCTCCCTTTTACCCAGGTAGAAGGGTTGGTACAGGGGATGACGTCAGGCGTCCATACCACGCATGTCTCCCGATCGTTTGATTTTAGAGGAGTCACGGTGAAGGTTTCCATCCTCGGTGTAGGCTGCTAGGCAGCCCCCTCTGCTGGAAAGGGGGATGACGTCTGCCCACACTGTGGCCCTGCTTGTCATCCGAGTATAGGGGGGAAGAACGCACAGTGGTACTGTGCTGCGTTATTTCCCCCCGACTCACGAGTGGTTGGATGGCAAGTAGAGGTTTTAGACTGTGATCCCACATCTCTGATTGTCTTCATTATTATGAGTTGGAAAGGTGCGGGCACGGAGGTGAACAGGACGAAGGCGGATTTCGCCGACTCCCCCTAACATGGGGTGCCGGGCCAATACAGTGGGGAGGTAGTGGGCCTTTTCTGCCTCTTTACGGCCTAACGTATTGGTAGTTAGAGGTCAGTGCTTCCGGGTTCCGGGTGTTTTGCAACACTGCCATTAGGAACTGGGCACGCCCCCGGATCTGTCGGAACAGCATAGAAACAGTGTGCTTCATGCTGTCATGAATCCGGGAGAGGACCTTGGTCCTCATCGGAACCTTTGGGGGGGTTCTGTCTTGCGGCCGTGGCCGGGGGCCCCTGCTCTGAAAAGAAGAGGTGCGGCCCTTGGAGCTGGAACCCCTTCTGCATTCCGCTGCCGGGTGGCTGGCGGGGTGCATGGTGAGGTAGACAGCGGTTTTCCGCATAATCTACTCACCTTGTGCGTTTTTGGGGTAACTGCGCCCCACTACGCATGGTTCCTCGTTAGGAGGAAGAGGGGGCCGGGACCCCACCCCATGTTTTTCTGATAGGTCGGGAAGGGGACCTCAGGGGGTGCATCTGTCAGGGCTACGCGTCCTGCTTCGCTGTTGTCCCATAGGCGAAAGCAGAAAGCGATAGCCAATAGAAATATAACGGAGGTTATCCGATACGTTTCAAGTTTCTTTAATAGTTGTCATACAGAAGTACAGAATACTTTTGTACAAAATGCTTCTTACTGTTGCGCTCCAGAGACTGTGCAAGACAAGATAAGTATGAAATAAAAACATAGTAAAATTAGAAGTAAAAAAAGAGGTCACAGTGTTCAGTTTAGACATATGTACAATGTTCTAGTTATATGATATTGGCGTAGCTTTGTGTTTTATAAGCAGCCCTGAGGACCCTTGGCTGTGTTTCGTTGAAATTCAGACTCGGAAGGGGGAGTTGATCATCACACCTGGGCTAAGTACTGGCCAGAGGTGGGCGTGGTCGGGCAGATGAAAGGTGCATGTGAGAAGTTTCAGTTGACGCACAATAGGCGCAGAGAACGTCCCATAGGCGAAAGCAGAAAGCTACGCCAATATCATATAACTAGGGTTATCGGATAACCTCCGTTCGCTGTTCGGCCTTGTAACCCGAGACTGGAAGCACGTAATAGGTGTCAATCGAACTGCGGCCTTTTTAGCTTACCAACGATGTGTCAAAAATACAACGCTAGGCCGACAGACGAGGGCAAAGTGACGGACGGATCATATAAGGGCTTTCGAACATTAACAGGATATTCTACAGTAATATCAACATGTCGAAAAGACTAAAACAGTCCGGTGCTCAGGGAAGAAAAAGAAGAGGAGGAACAACGTGAAAAGGGCAGAGGTACAGTAACGTTAATGTGATGAAATGAATTGTTGACTAATGGAACAGTGGAACAGAGTGTATTGTAATGTTAACTTTCTAGCTTACTTTTGGACGACAGTAACGTTAGCTAAAAATACAGACTAGTGGCTACTGTGTGCATAAAATAAAAGTAGGCTACATAACAACTAATAAAAATAAGAAAACTAGCACTAGTCATCATCAGGGAAATTAGGTATATTCAGCAATCCTGTGTCATACCGTATGCAAAATTTGTATTGACATCTGTTTACCCTGTAATCAAAAAATGCTATTCCTTTTCATCTCCTTATAATTAATTGTTGTAGTAAGCCTTTGGTTTGTTGTTACCGTTCAGTCTCTAAAGTGAGTTTATATAGTTAGTTACATCAGTGTTTTAAAGTGTATATCATTAATGTGAATGCCAAATAAATGTCCCATTATGCTATATTAGTATTGCACTGCAGTTTACTGCTTTATTGGACTCTGTAAATGTAAATCTACATTGCATTTTAATGACAATGTTTAATTAAATTTCCATTAATGGAACTCTTGACCTTTCTGCATGAGAAGAAGCTGACAGAAATTGACCCCAACATGTGGGTTGGTCTGAGAATCTCTGTGGCTCTTCCTGTTATAGTGGCTGCTGCTGAAAGAAGCTTCTCTAAACTCAAGCTCACCAAAATTTACCTGAGATCTACTATGTTGCAAGAACGTCTCAGTGGACTTTCCATCATAAGCATAAATCATGTGGTCCCAAAACAGTTGTCTTATGATGACGTCATAGATGACTTTGCTGCAAGAAAGGTTAGGAAAGTAAGACTGTAAAGTGAGCTTGATGAGGGGGCTTCTAAGTATGTTAGAAGTCGAAGCCTTGTTCTTGTGTGCCTTTTGTGTTTGTGTGCAGTACTTGTGTGCAATTATTTCTTTCTTTCCTTTACTTTATTTAAGTTCATTGTAATTATATTTGACCTTACTTTATTTATGGCAGTAGGCTACTGGTTAATATTAAGATAATATATTGTAAATATTTATTATAATAATGTCACTTGTTCACTGTTTTGATGTTAACTGTTTGATTTTGTGGGTTATTTTCAATAAAAGAAAAATGTGAAAACAAAAGTGTGAGTGCATATTATTGGTAGTGAATAAACTGTGATGCAAGGGGGTGCCAGATAAAATCCGTCCTAGGGCAACCAATTGGTCAGAGTGGCCCTGTCTCGGTCACCATCAATAGTTTAGCTAGCTAGAACAAAGGCTATGATGATGTTTAGCTTTTAATGTGATTTGATTGGTCCGAAAGCCAAATCTTATCTGTTTCCCTTGGTGGGCATTTTGATTGTGTAACTGATTTCCTGTTTCATAACAAAAGTTCTCTGCGCTACGAATTTCATAATAAAAGCGGCCGCTATAGTTTTTAGTTTTTTGGTGTTTGATTAATAGAACTTTGCCGGGCAAAATTAAAGTGGCCCGCGGGCCACCTATTGGGAACCCCTGCTATAGATGTTTTCAACTTGACAACATAAACATTATAAATGGACTACATTTGATTTCCTGTCAGTTGTTGATATTAGCAAACACTGCAAGAGGAAATGCACTGGAGTCCAAGCTGTTGCCTAGCAAAACAATTCTACTGAAACGATCTATAAAAACAATAAATGTGAAATAAAGTGTAGCCTACTCATCATGTGAGCTCTGGGTTCATCCCAGCCCACTGCCATGGTGTCACCCCTTTAGTGTCACTGCCTCACACACATGACACTGATACGTGCTCAGCAGTGGTTGCTACAGGTATGTGTTGATAATATATGCAAAACATATCAACAACAAGGTAAAAGTTTGATGCCTTATTATTGGGTCCTGTAGACAAGTCACAGTGTAACGGTAATACCATGCTTTTCCAATGCTTTCTGAATTTGTTTTTAGAGTGGTTACCAATGGTTACAGGTGGCCATGTTGGAAGAAGAGATAACTACACAAGAATGCTGGAGGTTTTGCAGAGCTGGATCTGTGTGTTAAGTAGGGATGGGTACCGAATTCGGTACTTTTAAAGGTACTTACCGAAACACGTCGGTACTACCGAGTATCGATTCACGTGAGATACCGTACACTTTTATTTTTTTTACCTTTTTTCTTCTCATGTCAACGTTCACATGCACAATATACGCTTACCTAGGATTTGACTTGATTCAACAACAAAGCAGTCGGGGGAATGGCAAGCCGAAAACGGTCGAAAGTGTAGTTATTTGAAGTTGGGATTTATTTTTTCACGACTGAGGTAGGTAGATTACATTTTTAGAGACTAAAGTACCGAAAAAAGGTACCGTTGGGTACCGGTATCGATTCACAGGTACCGGTACCGTATCGGTTCAAATGTGAACGGTACCCATCCCTAGTGTTAAGTGATAAAAGCACCGTCTCATTGGGTTGTTCTGAATTACTATGAGCGTTTACTCGTCATTGACTCATTGACGTCATTGACAAGTGGTGTTTGTCAGTGATGGAATGTATTTTACAATTTGATGGCTGGATTCCCAACTTCTGGGACCAACTGTATCAGCCTGAATCAACTAAAACTGATTTCCCAGAGATGATCTTGATGACTGCTAACCTCCTCTCAGTCACCTTGAGCTGAGAGGCGATTCCCCGCTCCACCTGATACAAAGGCCTGGCCAGACTGGAGAAATAGAATGTCTGAGAGGCTGAAATGGCACTCAGCCTTAATTAGATAGAAGTGGTGTGTGTGTGTGTGTGTGTGTGTGTGTGTGTGTGTGTGTGTGTGTGTGTGTGTGTGTGTGTGTGTGTGTGTGTGTGTGTGTGTGTGTGTGTGTGTGTGTGTGTGTGTGTGTGTGTGTGTGTGTGTGTGTGCGTGTGTGCGTGTGTGTGTGTGCGTGCGTGCGTGCGTGAGAGTTGACAGGAGGCCAGTGGGCTGACAGTGGCCCTCAGCGTGTCATAGCCCATTTCACAGCTGTCCCTGCTACAAATATGACAAACACACACACAAACATGCACAGATGTATGCATGCAGACACAAACACACACACAAGCATACTGTGCTACATATTTATACACACCAGATACAAAATATCTATATTCACTCTTCAATGAAAATCTGACTCACACCGGAACCCAGTGTTCTCAAAACACTGTCAAAGCACATTTCACAGCTTAGACACACACAGTTCTAGCACCAATACAGTACAATATGACATTTCCACAGTAGGCCTACATTCTGTTGCAAATGCAAATAATCTGCAATAATAGACACACCAATTCAACGGGAAGACAACCCAACAGCAGAGTGATTTCACACCTCGCCATGTGTCCTGGTGGCCCCCGTCATTCTGCTGTCAGCGCATGCCACAGCCTTAATCCTATCTGACCCTCCAACTGAGCGGAACCAGACTGAAAAACTAAATGCACACAGGCATCCAGTACTGACAACCACTCCCGCCCACATGCAAAAAGGAATATCACACTTCCCTTCGTATCACGCCACATTCCTACCACATCCCCGCCCCTCCCACCACCCGCATCTCTCCAGGAGACACCTCTATCAAGGACAAATGAGGAAGGACAGGCCACACATGGCATGGGGCCCCAGTGAGAATGGAATACGACAAGAGCTTTAGTTTTTCACTTTACTCTCTAGAGAAACTTTAGAATCACTCTTTTTATCCACATCTTTAGCGGAAGAGGGTGTTGCATGAAAACTGCCAATCAAACAAATAAACACAAGAAAAATAATAATAATGAATTGTCGTAAATGAACTGTTGTGAAAAATCATGTTCCCATACATCATAATGTTTCATGGTGTAGATGAGATGTTTTTTGTTTTTTTTATTGAGATGAATAGGGAAATCTTGTGTTGAGTGTACACAGGCTTCCAGGACAAATGTAGTACTGCGGAGGAGAGAGAGAGAGAGAGAGAAAGAGAGAGAGAGAGAGAGAGAGAGAGAGAGAGAGAGAGAGAGAGAGAGAGAGAGAGAGAGAGAGAGAGAGAGAGAGAGAGAGAGAGAGAGAGAGAGAGAGAGAGAGAGAGAGAGAGAGAGAGAGAGAGACAGGGAGTTGACAGCAGGGCTGGGTACCGTTCACATTTGAACCGATATCCAAGGATACCTTTTTCGGTACTTTACTTTCTCTGTAATAACAAAAATTTAATTTCAGTTGTAAAAAAAGAAGTCAAAATGTCTCAATTTCAACATTTATTGATGTAACGCACCACACAAAATAAATCCCCTCCCTACTGTACCTTCCTCTCCCAAACCCATCTCTACATCTCTATTATCAGATTTTATTATCAGATGATCATGTATACCTTTTTTAAATGTTGAAATATCAACATTATAATTAATAATAAATAATAATAATTTAGGACCTGCTCAGAGGTCATCAATCGGCACACATGCAATGCATGCATGCAATTCGTATCTGCGATTAACCCATCCCGTCGTCCTTCCCCCCCAAGGGCAGCCGGGAGCAGACAGGCGGCAACGTGAGCCGCGCCAGGGGACCAATCCAAGTGCTCCTGTCCGTCTTCGTCAAGGACGCCACAGCGTTAGCGATCTATTGTTGTGCATGTTTTTCCATTGGGTTTATCTTATCGGGGGGGAAACCCTTGCGAGCACGGGGAGAACATGCAAACTCCACACAGAAAGGCCTGGGAGATACCCCACCTGGGTAACTGGCATCATGGAAACCTGGTCCCCAAGCGGGAATCGAACCCTGGACCTTCTTGCTGTGAGGCGACAGTGTTAACCACTACACCACCGTGCCACTATGTACATACTATCAAACTCCTCTGACTTCGTCTGGCCTTTTCAAAGACCCAAGAGATGGGACAGTAATATACATACATATTTGTGGAAAAGGCTCCCTCTCGTGGTAGTGACTTCTGTTTTCCCACTTCTTTTGCGCTCCATTCATTCGTTCAAGCCTCGTTAATATGAGAAAGCCAGACACTGAAGTTTTTTTGCTACAACCAGCAGCTCTATAGGTCGCTCTGTCAGCTGGTTGGTTTGTTGGTTTGTTGGTTGGTTGGTTGGTTGGTTGGTTGCCTGGTTCGTTGGTTGGTTGTTACTAGGGGTGTAACGGTACACGTATTCATACCGAACCGTTTTGGTATGGTACGTTACTTTAACCACTAACGGAATGCACATGCAAAACTGTTATTGCATGCAGAACTTAATTCAAAACTCCAAGAGCGAAATCCAAGTTTATGGCATATAGAACGGACATTCATACACAGCATCACGCCTCTGAAAAAGGTGTGATAAACATGAAATGATATATTTTCCTTGGCATGAAATGGGAAAAAGTAATCAAACCATTAGGGACCTGCATGACGCTTCTGTCTCTATTCATTATTCAATATCTACAAGTTTTACGCTGAGGGATGATTTACAATAAAGTGCTAAATGCTACGGAAAAGTAGGTTGCTTACAATCTTGATAGTAGAACTCCCAAAAATAGCGTTATCATAAAAAAAGCTGTAGTTTACATAGCTTGCATACAACTTTGTCTCGAGGTTCCACAAGTTGATCAAAATCCGAAGTATTTCCAAACAGGGATTTTAGATTACTCTGCAAATCACTGTCTTGGCAAACGGGTTGGGTTTTGAATTATCTGCCATCACTTGATTGATTGATTGATTGATTGATTGATTGATTGATTGATTGATTGATTGAACATTTTATTAACAGATTGCAGAATGGGGGTACAATACAGTACGGCTCAATACACACAATTGTTAAGGGGATGCAGACCAGAGAAAGACTTTTGTCTTGTTTACATCAGGGTCCCCCATTTTCAATGCATCACAACATATATTACATACATGACATACAGATAGACAGTACTGATACATCCAGACATTTATGACATACCAGATCTACAAATATACTGTTTAACCTCTTAAGCCCGGAGCCCTATTTTCTGAAAATCCGCCTAAAATACATACCTAAGTAAATGGAATATTGCTCCACTTCTACAAGGCCATTTGCATATTCTTGGTATCTAGGGACATCTATGGACCTCAGTGAATGTATTACAAGTGTCAGAAATATTGTGTCTATTACTAGGCTTGCTTAAATTGTGATGAAACAAAGTAGAATATGAATTATGATTTTTCTTTGCATCTTTGACAGTGAATAACACCATGCTTTTTTAAGATCTAAGGAAATTAATAAAGGGAAGATGATTAAACAGAAGGTTTTGTAGATACAGTACTGAATTCTCCCATCCGGACCAATGTAATTTGAAATATTATTATAGAATATAGAATAGCAGGCTTATAAATGACCTTATTATAGCCAATTCGCACATTTATGGATTGTGCCAAATCTTTAATTTCAAATGCCCGAGTTCAATTTGGATTTAGTATCACCAGGGGCAGATAATGAAATCTACTGTATGTACAGTAGCTGTTTTATTTTTGCCAGGGTGCCACCATTTTGAAACTAATTTCAAATCTAATTATTGCTACATGCTAAAAATAGGAAAGAGAAACTAACTGCGCTTCAATATATGCCAATAACGTTAAGTTTTGTGGTTTATTATCCAGAGTAACAAGAGATATAAAAAAAAATGCATACAGAAGTAATTTGCTTGAAACCCCATAGAGGCCTTTGGGAAGTGTCGTTTGAAAAAATTCCAACGCTCATCAAAAGCTATGGATGAAATTACAAACATCTAAAAACAAACTGGTCAGACTTCTGCTTGACCTTACTCCTAGAACCCACCTCACCCCTGCCCACTTTGACAACCTAGGATGGCTTAGAGTAGACGACAGAGTACAGCAACTTGCAATGGGCCTGGTCTACAAGATACACTACACGACCAAGGTACCCATGTACATGTCAAAATACTTCCCAAAGGTCAGTGAATACCACGATCACAACACCAGAGGGAGCTCCACAAATCATGTTAAACCCAGATTCGGCTCAAACAAGGGACTAAACACGTTTCACAATTATGCCACATCCAATGTGGAACGCCCTACCCAAAGCTGTAAAGGAATGTGAATCACTACCCACTTTCAAAACCACTCTCAAGGAACACCTACGGGAGACTGCAATTCGAAACTGGCCCCTGTAAATGTCCTAACCCAACCCCCTCCAATGTACAGTAATTTACCTAGTATGGTTTTGTCAATATTCCAATGTACAGTGTTGCTTGTTTGTACAGTGTTTACCCCCCCCCCCCCAAACCCCTCAAATGTAAGTTACCTAGTATGGTTGTCAATATCCCAATGTACAGTTTTGCTTGTACAGTTGGAGGTCCAGCATGACCATGCCACAGTATTTGCCTGCATCCACCTCTTGTTTGATGTGGTCGTTCAAATATAAATGGCATGTGTCAGTGGAGTGGGATGTTCTGAAGCCAGATTGGAATTAGCTAATTAGATTTTTTTCCGCTTATTTTTTTTCACGTCATGTGGTTGTTGTTGTTGTTACTACTGGCATGTTCTTCAGCTCAATGAAAGTGACGTTGCGTGTCTGTTAGAGTTGGGGTAGGTGTGTTGGACCCAGGTGCAGTGTAGAACAGAGGAGGCGGAATGCAGGGGTTGATCTTCACAATATAACAATTTCTTTATTGTGAATAGCGGATCACTTAGTAGCACATAGCAAACCAAAGGGTGAGACACACAGTCTCCACAAAACTCTATATAACATAGTAAAGAAAAGGCGAGACAACTCAGTATCTGCAAAACACTATACGAAAAACAAAACACTTAAACAGGGAAAAACAAATGGGAGAAAGCAAGTCTCCAAAACGGGATAAGCTAAGGATAACGCGGCACTCGATGATGCTGCAGACGCACACATCAAAGTACACCCACTCAAATATAATTACGCATACAACAATGCAAATGGCGAACAGACTTATTCCCCAAGGTCAGGACCGATACGTCTTAGACTAGCAACAGTGTACTCACAGGTAGGTTCAGTGAACGACTTACAATCTGAGTAGTAAACCAGGGGAACATATGAAGCAAGTCAACTATACACACCAGGTATCAATTAGGGCAATCAGGGCAGGAAGACAGGTAATTACCATTGGGCAATGCCAGGGCTTTTACTCCCAGGTGAGAGCAAAACCTCAAACGTTACAGTGTCTCCTATCTGTCATGCAGCGCATTCAGGCCCATATGATAAATTGGGGCGTGGCAATGGGAGTGGCCTATCACAAAAAGGCACAAAGCCTGAGCGAATCCACGTATGCGGTCACAGCTATTGCGAATTTGTGATTGTTTGTTCCTGCGGTTCCTGTTTGTTGCTGACTTGTATTGTATGAGTGCAATTAATTGTAAGTTCAGAATATTACACTCTAATACTAAACATGTAAATTGCTTTGGGTTGAGAAAAGAAAAAGAGTATTTAACCCCTTTGGTTATATAGTTTATCCTTGCTGTCTTTGTGGCCAATGAGTGAGTCATTTAAGTTGTAGATCCACTGCTTTAAATACGATGAAGGCCACTATTTGCTGTCGTAAAGCTCTCGTGTCACTGGGTTTGAAGCCACAGTCAGAATTTCCTACTTGAAAAGCAAAGTTGAGATGAAGCTAAATGGAGAAATTTGATATTTTGTTCATAAACATATTGGGCTGTCCCCGACTAAGGATTTGGATAGTCGACTATGATTTGTCGAAATTAGCCGATAGTCGACTATTTTTTTTTTTTTAAGTATAATTTCTTTATTTTTTTATCATTCCATTTGGGCTGTTGGGGGTGCTTAATGTCTGAAGGAGTCGACGGAAGGCTTCTTGTCCTCTGCAAAAGCATGCAATTGGTCCACTGATGGATACATCTTGATATTTGTCTAGTCTAGTGTGTTCATTAGATGGGTGAAATCCTCTTTCAGTGCCTCTGTGCCTGTTTTCTTAGGCAGTTCGCCTCGCTGGTATGCGTTCCATTAGCGTTAGCCACGCTTCTAGGCCTCTTTTCTTTTGGAAAGAATGATACGTTTTCTTAAATTTTTTTACTAAGAGGTTGGCAGTCGACTACGGCTCCTTTCGATCGATTAGTCGACTATTCGACTAATAGGGGTCAGCCCTAAAACATAATTTTGCTGGATTCTTTGGTTGTCTTAAGCCAGGATATCAATGGTCTGAATAGGATATCAATGGTCTGATTTCAGCTGCTGGGAAATAATGATGACAGTGGAGAGAGAAGTACACAAATCCTTGTTATAGAACATGTTCTGTCTGGCAGCGTGGCTACATGAGTAGACCTCCGGACTCATGATCGGAAGATCACCGGTTTGAGCCCCGGTCAAGACTGCTGTCGGAAAGTGGTGTTGTTGTCCAGCAGGGGGCACTCTGTCCTTTGGACTTAGCAGTAACAATGCCCGTGTTACAGTGATAGGGACACCGGCCTTCGGATGAGACGCTAAACTGAGGTGCGTCTATACGTCAGGGAATCCCCTACTCTTTACGATAGGCGTCCCGGGTTCTTTAACGACCAAATTCAGTCAGTACCTCAGTTGCGTCTATACTTTCCGTAGCCGCATTTCTGCAGGACGCTCTCTGATTGGCCACTGACTGACGCTCTCTGATTGGCCACTGACATGTTTGCCCAATCGCGTGACGAGCTGTGTCTTTGCCCATTTCCGCGTCGAACAGCCTGCAAACTACCTGGCGTTCTATCGCCATGCTCTAAGACAAACTCTAACCTTAACCAACTTCGAAAGAGTGCCTAAGCTTAACCGTCAAAATAACTTGCCGTCACGCTCTAAGACAAACTCTAACCATAACCTACTTCGAAAGAGTGCCTAAGCCTAACCAGTGTAGAAACTGTCGTCGGCCAATCAGAGAGCGTCCTGCAGAAATGCGGCTACGGAAAGTATAGACGCAACTGAGGTCCTGACTGAATTTGGTCGTTAAAGAACCCGGGACGCCTATCGTAAAGAGTAGGGGATTCCCTGACGTTCCGGGCCAAATTCCCAATCAGGTCTCTGACATCAAGGCCACTTAATCAACCCTGTTCAGCCATTGTGTAGTGTGATGTGTGCCAGGTGCCAGTTGAGCCTGCATAGCCCAAGGTTAGGTGCTACCAGTGGTGGTGAAGAAGGCAATTTCCACCCTACATTGTACAGCGCTTTGAGTGTCTAGAGAAGTGCTATAAATGCAATCAATTATTATTATTATTATTAATGGAGGAACTTTTACTCTTAGCAGAGGTCATTCTTTGAAGGCGTTATGTGATAAGGACTGGCAGTGATGAGCAATGTTCTGTTGTTGATATCCACTCAGATATCATGTCAAACAGCAAGAATATCTGTTGTCGTTGTCTGTTTCCATTATTTGTCTTCTGTTGCTGCCTAGACAGTAGACAGTTATCAATCATTTTATTATCTATTTATTTATTTATCTTATTTTTAACTTGTTGGAACCAAAACAACTTGCCTCTAGAAAGGGTATGGCCCTAATTTGCATGCAGCATAGCTTACTGCTTTGCCTATCTGGAATTGATTCTGGAATCCAACATTTTGTCAACTGAAGCACATATGAGGCAGTTAATAATAATAATAATTCATACATTTTATAGAGCGCTTCTCAGTAACCCGAAGTCGCTGACAGTAGGCAGAAAAGAAAAAAACAAAGAAACAGAAAGAACCACAGGGGAAACGGGGAGGGGAGGGGAGGCAGAGAGGGTAGGGGAGGGGAGAGGGGGTCGACAGGTTGGAGGAGGGTGGTTATGGGTAGGGAAGGTTAAATGCTAGGGAGAACAGGTAGGTTCTGAGACGGGATTTGAAGGTGGACAGTGAGGGAGAGTCTCTGATGGTCTGAGGGAGGGTGTTCCAGAGTCGGGGTGCAGCACGTGAGAAGGCCCGATCACCAAAACCTTTGAGTTTGGATGACGGGACAGTGAGGGAAGCAGTGGAAGAGGACCGGAGGGAACGGGTGGGGCGGTAAGGGAGAAGGAGGTCAGTCAGGTAGGGTGGGCCAGGCTATGGAGGGCTTTGAAGGTGAGGAGTAGTACCGGTAGTACCGTTTGATCTTTTTCCTTTGATCCCACGCTACAGACTCGCCTGGAGCGATCTGAATCATTTTGGCACAGCCACATACGCTTGAACTGCAGTGCCGATCGAATATCACCAGATGGCAGTATCGTCTACCATTTGAACTCGGATAGGAAGGCAGCATTATTGTCATTGAATGCATTGAGGCATAGAGACTGGCTCTGTGGGGGAGGAGCTATTCCAAAGCAATCGCAAGCAGATCCGCTCGCCTCAAAACCTAATGTCCAGTAAACACGTGTAATTACATATAAACTTGTAATCGCGATCGCTGGTGGGATCATTGGAATTTTTCTTTTTGGATGACCTTCTGGCTACGGTAAGGACCCCCTATGTCTATTTTAACAAACATGGAACATGTTTATGTAACTATCACAGTGGCTTACTGTACCGGTCATAAACAAGGCTTTTTCTAACGATCAGATTTTCGGGGTAAGACTACCCCCCAGGGAATCAACCAGAATGATTCGGGCTTATTGCACATAAAGCGTCCTATCTCGCGATCTATGGAAAAATACTGGATTCTTTCGGAAATGGGCGATGTTCAGTGTGTAATGAACTACAAACTACAGTGTGTAGAAACTAACGCATTTTTACATGCTGTACTGCAAATAGTGTCTGTCAAATGAGCCATACCATTTCCACATAGCTATAATATAGAATATACAAATAGCTCCGCAAAGATCATGAATTATCGCGAAAACAGTCATGAAAAGCCGGCCTACTAACCGCAGGCTGCACGGCCAGCGTGGCAGAGAAAGAGTTAAGCTTCCTGGAGTTGTGTGTGTGGTGCTTGTGCTGGCTGGACCAGCTCCTGCTCCAATGCAAGGGGTCAACTGTGAAACAGTCACACTTATCCTCAAAATTATCCAAATGACCATATTCACACAGTGGCCATTTTGATCTTATGTCATGCTCAGGTTGGGTTCACCCTTGGGAATGCTGTGTGAATATAGTCAGTTACAGCTTTGAAAAGAAACAAACAAACAAACAAACAAACCTGAATGAGTCTGAAAGGACATATGTTGTTGCTTTTCGGTGTTGCACTTTGTCTGTTGTGCGGATACTGCACGGTTGGATACAAGCGGAATTAAATTTTTAAGCTACAGCAAAATGGCAGCCTGTGATGTGGCTTCAGGTAAACCTGCAAAGAGCTTCCTGGAGCACTGAGCCAGAGGGAAGAGGGGGGAGGGGGGGCTGGAGGCATGAGGTAGGGGAGGCAGCTAGAAAGCTAGAAGGTCAGGAGGCTGACATCAGAAAGCCAGCAGTCACGGCAGACAAAAGGATGCTGGGCCAGAAACGGGGGGGGGGGGGGGGGGGGGGGTGGACTGCAGCTCGCTGGGATCTGTATGCTGGCTGTGTGAGAGTCTGACCTTCCCTGCTGTCAGAACAACACCTGCTTTACCCCTGTGTCTGCACATGTATATGTAACAAGGTTGAAACCTTGCAATAGTTGCCCCTTGGTTTAAACTTACACAACTTGTAAGTCGCTTTGGATAAAAGCGTCAGCTAAATGACTAAATGTAAATGTAAACTCACTAAGTTAAATCCCCCCACTTTACACAGCAGCCTTATACCACGTATGTCAAACACCACAGTCATATCCTTTTCAGCCACCTGACATGGATCGAATTCAGAAGCGGAGGACAGGTGCAGAGCGTGAAGGGTCTGCTAGTACCTAGTGACCACAGCTATGTCACACACTAGAGCAGGGGTCAGCAACCTTTTTGACATGGAGTGCCTGTTTGAAATATAGTTGAAACTAGTGTGCCTCAACAATATTCCATGCATCGTAATATTTTTTTCTCATAATCAGGTCTTTTTAATGATAATTTTTACATTATTACATCATTATTGTTATTGTTATTATTAACAATATTATTATGATGGTTGTATCAACCCTAAATCTGAGTTGGGGGGGGGGGATGCAATGCAGACAAACAGCTGCATACAGTGCGACCATTTCACTCACATTTGCCCATTCATTTTTGGACACATCAAACACTATCGGTGTGTGTACTGTACGTGTGCTGTCATAGCTCCACCTACAGGCCTAATGGAGAACACCAGGAGAACACCAGGATGTGAATGGAGGGTGAATGTGACGTATATCGTGTAAATAAGTTTTGATTGATCGCAAGACTACACTGTAAAAAAATAAATTATAATGTTACCAGAACTTAAAAATATTGAGTTCAGTTACTGTGCATTAAGGTTTTCAGTTTTCAATCAATAATAAGTTAACAGAAAAATAAGTACACAACCACATTATTTCAACCTAATAAAACTATGTTTATTGTCATTGTTTTAAGAACACAAGTTGACTTGGTAATACTCACATTTTGAGTAAAAAATGGCTTTTAACATGTGCAATGTTCAATGAAATAGAAAAATAAATAATAAAATTTGTTGATTAATCCCACTGGTCACAATGGTGACCGTAATAATGTTTTTGTTATAAGGCACTGCAAATGTTACTGAATGATGTAGCAATTTATTTCCAGCTAAATTGAAATAATAAACAAATAAAGGGTCTCAATTAAATATGTGGTAGTAAAAATAACCTGTGGGAGGATTTCAACAAGATAAATGCGACAACAGTGCAAAATATTTCACTATAATATTTCAAAGTGTCTGGTTAGGAACAAATTATAATGGTTGGATTATCCAATGGGGGGTCCGGGAGAGGGGGGTACGAGCTGGAGCATATGTGTATTTGTATATCCTATTGTGTGTTGTCATGTTTGTTTATGTGTTTGTTTAAAAAATAATAAAAAAAAACTCAAAATCAAAGCAATTTTTTTATAATTTTTTTTTACTGCTGCCCCCTGTGCCTATGAAAATGCCCCCGCGTGCCTATGCAGGCACGCGTGCCTAGGGTTGCCTACCCCTGCACTAGAGGGAGAGTATCTGATGGTCTGAGGGAGGGTGTTCCAGAGTCGGCGTGCAGCATGTGAGAAGGCCCGATCACCAAAACTTTTGAGTTTGGATGACGGGACAGTGAGGGAAGCAGTGGAAGAGGACCAGAGGGAATGGGTGGGGCAGGAGGGCGAGGAGGTCAGTCAGGTAGGGGGGGCAAGGCTATGGAGGGCTTTGAAGGTGAGGAGTAGTAGTTTGAAGTTGATGCGTTCCTTAAGCTTCCTGGAGTTGTGTGTGTGGTGCTTGTGCACCTACACACCCTCAAGACCCCTACGCTCTGCATCTTCTGGCCGTCTCAGACCCACTTCTATCCGAGCTCCAGGAGGGTCATCAAGGAGAAGCCGCCTTTTCTCAGTCCTTGCCCCACAATGGTGGAATGAACTAAAGACGTTGTCGACTAAAGACGTACTTCTTCAACCATTATCTGAAATAATAAAAAAAAATCTAACCCTAACTAACCTTACTGTCATGCACTTGTCCTAATAAACTAACCTACAGTACACTGTAGCACTCAACACTTTGATGAACATTGTTACTCAGCTGATAGAGTTGTGCCCTTCCTGATGACTTGTCGTACAGAACTTGTAAGTCGCTTTGAATAAAAGTATCAGCTAAATGACTAAATGTAAATGTAGAGGTGGAAAGTAACAAATTACTACTAACGGAGTAACAAATACATTGTAACTTAGTAACTGCAATAATTTTTGGACCTGTACGGTACTTTTATAGGTAGATTTTTCAAATTAACACAAGTGTAGAATAAACATGCTCCCAAGCTACGCTTACGATTTGGGATAATATTTTCAAAAGAACATAAACTGTGTGCCCTGCAGTCGGTCTGGTGATGAGGTGACAATTTCTAACTAACGGACATAACCATGTGGCTTCGCCTTGAGACAATAGTGTTGAATGTCTCACCCAGTGAAATACTGTAGCTTATCTAGGGCCCTATGGAATCCGCGATCATGGAATATTTTCACGGAATTGAGATGCGGTACCGGACCCACAATGACATCACACCATAAAACCATCTCTACAGAATGTATGAATTAATGTTGCGGTTTCCCCCCCCCAAATGTACAGTAGCCAAGAGTAAAGACCCTAACTCTGTCAAACAAGCAGTCAATGTGTATATTTTCAGCACTACGTTTGTTTACCAATGGTTTTAAGTGTTATTAGTAAAATATGAGTTATAGAAATCTAGTCAGAAAAAGGCAAATATTGATGCTAGGAAATGCGCGCCGGCATTTTGTTTGTAGTCTTATGAGGAGAGACCCAGGACTTCGATGGGCTTTAAAATTTCAAAAAACTAGGGCGGCTGGGTGGCGCAGCGGACATTGCACTCGTCACCAACGCAAGAGACACCGGGTTCGACTCCGGCTGTCAGCGTTGCCTCCGGCTTGGGCCGGCCGTCATACTAACTCAATTGGCAGAGTTAGCGGGTGGAAGTCGATGGGTGGTAATCTGGACGTTGTGGACAGCAACTCCTAGAGGTCAGTTGGGGGACGCCTGCACAGCAGAGACAGGAAATGGCGGGGGTAGTGTGAGCCTCCCACACGTTACACCTCGCCAATGAGAGTCCGCGCTGGCAGGTGAAAAGATGTGACAGGCTGCCTCCACATGTATCGGAGGGGACATGGGATGCAAGGCTTCTATCCTCCCTACAACCGGCCAGTGGGGGGCATATGTGAGCAACGTTCAAGACAGGGGAGGGGAGAATTGGCACAGCGAAATTGGGATGGGAGAAAAATTGAAAAAGAGGAGAAAAAGTGGATCAAAAAAATATATATATTCTAAAAACTACACTTCCTAGCTAGGTCATGCCAGCCCCTGTCAATCATCTGACTTCTGGATTGACATTTTTTTTTTATAATTTTTCGGGATTATCTCCCACAAACCTGAACGTTATTGCCATAAAACAGAACAGAGTTAGTTTATCTACCTTTCTGTGAATGTCTAGCAAAAAATGGCGTTGCAATTATAAAAAAGTAACTGTACTTGCAGTAGATTTCATTCACAGGGTGTGAACCACACCTGGTGATACTAAATCCAGATTGAACAATTGGAAAGGGCAGATTTGGCCCGATCTATAGATGTGTGATGTGGCCATACTAAGGTCATTTATAGGCCTAATATTCTATATTCTATAATCATATTTCAAATTGCATGTGTTCGGATGGCAGAATTCAGTACTGCCTCTACAAAGTCTCCTGATTAATCAATTTCCCTTTATTCATTTGCTTAGATTTTCTCTTAGAATTGTTCATGTCTGGTAATTTTTAGCATGGTGTTATTCACTGTCAAAGATGAAAACATTTATTTAAAAAGAAAAGAACATTTATATTCTCCTTTGTTTCATCACAATTTACTCAAGCCTAGTAACAGACACAATATTACTGACACTGGGAATACATTCCCAGAGATCCATAGATGTCCCTAGATACCAAGAACATGCAAATGGACCTTGTAGAAGTCGAGCAATCTTCCATTTACTTTTGAAAAACGGGGCTTTTGAGATGATGAAATCGACAAAAAAATTATCCGAGTATATATCTGCTTCGAAAACAAAAATGTCTAATTACATGTTTACAGGAAAGTTTTGGAGTTGTGTGTATCTCGTGACTGTTGGGAACTAGGCTACACTGGCACACCTACTTCCAGTGAATGGCGCTAAGCTAGGCTAACAGTACGGCTGTTCCCTAAGTCTAATGCATGCACAGAGAAGAAAAGGGTATGTATCTGCTTGTCTAACTCCAGGGTAGATGGCAAATAAGCGAATTTCCCAAAAAGTTGGCATGTTCCTTTAAAGCTGCCAAGAAACTAGACAATCAATAATTGTACCCTTGTGTCTGAAAACTAAAGTGTTACACTCTTACCATTAGGGGACTAATTGTCCTCTTCAAAAACGCCATAAAAATATTATTCACTTTTCTTTCCATAAATCTTTTATTCGACTTCAGCCCTGATCATAACATATTTTTTTTGTAATGTCAGATTAAATACTCCCACTTTTCTGAAAAGAGTTGTTGTTAAATCTGACATTACAAAAAACAAAAATCCATCAAAATCAGTGTTGTTGCTAATCATTGACAAATGCTAGCCTGTAATAATCCCCCCAGAAAAATCGACAGTACTTTGCATTTGATATATTGAAAATATTAAACTTTTTTTGTTTACAATAATTTGTGATGCCACCACACACACTGGCATTTAAATGGTTAAAATTTAAAAATGAATTGAATATGTGGTGGTTATGATCAGGGCTGAAGTTTAATAAAAGATTTATGAAAGAAAACGTGGAAAATAATTTCAACATATAATATTTTTATGGGACAATTTAGTCCCCTAATGGTAAGAGTGTGCATTTATTTCAATCTGACATTACAAAAAAACAAAAAATCCACCGAAATCAGTGTTGTTGCTAATCATTGACATATTCTAGCCTGCAATAATCCCCCTCAGGAAAAAAATCCACTTTGTGAGAGAGAGAGAGAGAGAGAGAGAGAGAGAGAGAGAGAGAGAGAGAGAGAGAGAGAGAGAGAGAGAGAGAGAGAGAGAGAGAGAGAGAGAGAGAGAGAGAGAGAGAGAGAGAGAGAGAGAGAGAGAGAGAGAGAGAGTCCAATCTCTGGTCTTTGGAAAGACCAGATGAGGTCAGAAGAGTTTGATAGTATTTACTGAGGATGGCCAGATAATGTTGATATTTAAACTTAAAAAATTATTATACAGAGAGAAGTTTCTGCAAGTACAAAACGCTGCTGACTGACAAAAGAGAATCCCTCACTGAGGAAAACACAAAGCGCCTAACCATCATGTATCACAATGGTGATGTAAGCCAGAGATGGGGAGAAGAAGCATGAACCTTTAAAGGACATCTCTTTGAAATAAATGACATTTTACAGTTTTTTTAATTTCTTTTAAACAAATGATTATTTTGTATTATTTAACTATTTAATTATGATTTAGTTATTGCACTGCACTGGCAGTTGAACTGCATTGAACTGAACTGAATTGAAAAAAAGAAAATAAAAAATCATAACTGAACTGGCACTGTTTGCAGATGTACTGTTATTACATTTAGTTAAAAACATAATTTTGTATTGTTTTTTTTGGTTAAATCCAAAGGAATAAATATTAAATCAGAGAAATCCGAAAACACGAAAATGTAAAACCGAGAAATCCGAAAACAGGAAAATTCATATCCGAAAACAGGAAAAGATTAAAACGGATTTCGTAGGGCCCTAAGCTTATCTAGGTCAGTTGACATGGTGATTGATTGATTGATTGACATTTTTATTAAAAGATTGCAGAATGGGTACAATACAGTACAGCGCAATACACACAACTGTTAACACATTCGGGGCCATTAGGATGAGTCTAATTAATGTCAAGAGGACCGGGGAATGTAAACAAACGTGGGGCTGTTTGTACAGCTAAATCTATACTTTATAGTATTGCTATCTGTCCATTCTCATTGTCAATTGAGTCCATAAACCGTCCCTTCAAAATGGCTTAAAAAAAAAAAAATCATCAATAGGTTCTCATTTTATAGCGCCGTGAATATAAGCGTTATACCGGATTTGGGACTAGTATATTTTCTGGAAGGCTAGATATAGGGCTAATAGCTGCTAACGTTATATCCAATGGCATTTCCGTTTGACAGATGCTACAGAAATAACTCAAACTGCATATGATCGGCACGATCCCAAAGCATGTATGCATGAAAGGGGGGGGGGGGGGGGACGTTGTTTATTATTATTGATGATTACCAATAACCATGTTCGTCTAACTAGCCACATAGGCCGATCGCCTGGATGGCTCTCAAAACAATGCCCGATCAGGCTGTAATTTACGTGAAAAAGATCTTACCATGAGCCGGTTGGATCCCCCCGAGCATTTCCCTGTTATCGATCACCATCTGGTAGATCGATATGTCCATTGGCTGATGATAAATCCCCTTATTGCGTAGTGAAATCCGCAATTCAAAACGTATCCCGTGCAACAGACAATAGCTATCGCTTCAGATGAGTAGAAAACTACATTAGAGATCCAAAAAAAAAAAGACAACTTCTGCCACAGGGAACACTCTATTATCGCGATAGCGCCCCTAAGAGGATCTGGCCGGTATTGCATGTTGGCTAATTCAAAGAGTAGGGTAAATCTGCAGTGCCGCTCGGCAACCTTGAATAGGTTATTAAAATGGAATAAAAGCAATAACAATTTGCCACGGATTTATCCGTGCCTCTGTCCACAACGGGTGGACTCGAAACATGGAGATCTCCGTGCTTGGGCGGGATTGTGTTAACCCTTGTGCTGTCCTAACGATGAGGGAGCTCACTGGGCTTAGGGAGAGGAAAAGATACATCATGTTTAAAGCCATATAATTTTAACTGTTTACTATTTTTAAAACATTTTTTTACCCATGTTTAACATTCATAGCCTATTCTCAAGATATCTGTAAAAAATTACACATATTTTCGAATTTTAACCACTTAAATTAGTGTTTGTTTGATACCACGTCAGTTTTTATTGAAAAAATATGTCTTTTCATCGAAAAAGACGGATACTTGTTTGTTTTGACCATATTTCTAATATTTATTTTTGATAAAGACCAATTAGGAATATCTCGACGAATTACCTCTGAATATGAATCAAAAAAAATATTAAAGATTCGCTCATTAGTTCGACCACAAACGCAGTTGAGGCGAAACTTTACCAAGTGGGCAACTGCGAATTGCGTTTCAAAAGAAACGACTACATGTTGTTTTTGACCATATTTCTAATATTTATTTTTGATAAATACCAATTAGGAATATCTCGACGAATTACCCCTGAATACGAATCAAAAAAAATATTAAAGATTCGCTCATTAGTTCGACCACAAACGGCGTTGATGCGAAGGTTCTGTCTTGAAAATTCACTCGCTTCCCGAGTCACCCCCCCCCCCCCCACCACAACAGAGTTTTTCATCGAAAAAGACGGATGAATGTTTGTTTTGACCATATTTCTAATATTTATTTTTGATAAAGACCAATTAGGAATATCTCGACGAATTACCTCTGAATATGAACCAAAAAAAATATTAAAGATTCGCTCATTAGTTCGACCACAAACGCAGTTGAGGCGAAACTTTACCAAGTGGGCAACTGCGAATTGCGTTTCAAAAGAAACGACTACATGTTGTTTTTGACCATATTTCTAATATTTATTTTTGATAAATACCAATTAGGAATATCTCGACGAATTACCCCTGAATACGAATCAAAAAAAATATTAAAGATTCGCTCATTAGTTCGACCACAAACGCAGTTGAGGCGAACGTTACGAAGCGCTCAGCGGTTCGAAATGTTGTTTGACCATATTTCTAATATTTATTTTTGATAAATACCAATTAGGAATATCTCGACGAATTACCTCTGAATATGAATCAAAAAAAATATTAAAGATTCGCTCATTAGTTCGACCACAAACGCAGTTGAGGCGAAACTTTACCAAGTGGGCCACTGACCTGCATTATCCTCCGGGCGCTCGATGTACTGCCCCGGCCAGAATATTCGGCTCGGCTCGCTCGTGAAACAAGGACCAGAGGTGATCCGCGCAGTACACTTCCTCGTTGGCGCGTGCCGCCTATGGGGGTCCTGTTTTTTCGGCGTGTGGCGCGCTGCAGACTGCGCGGTCCGGTCGCCTCTGGTTCTGTCTTGAAAATCCACTCGCCGCCCCCCCCCCCCCCACCACAAAACCTGTGTGCCGAGTTTCAAGCACTATCAGCCCGCCACAGTCTATTCACCTCCCCTGACTTGTGGCAAAGTTATCTGTGGAGCAATGACGCCACCATGAGTTTTACATCGGTAACAGCACACCCCAGCAATGGCAGGGTCCTTGTCTCGTGGAATATTCAAATCATGGCAAGATATATAGAGAATTGAACGAATAAGAGCAGATTTAAAAATGCTTAAAAATGCCGTTTTAACGTTGGAGTGGATGAGAGTAGAAATAGTAACTAGGGGTGAAGAAGGCACTAAATCTGTCTCTCCTATTTCTAGAGTGTTTCATGTTCTAAGCTTTTCACACAATGAACATATATGTAAAATTAAGATATTTACCCAATTTCATGAAATAATAATAAACACAGACACCGCTGTGCTCACACACACACTCAAAATATTTCAAAAAAGTAGAAAAAGCGACTAGGACAGCGGGGACGCAGACCAGAGAAAGACTTTCGTCTTGTTTACATCAGGGTCCCCCATTTTCAATATGACATACATGACAGGGCCCCAGGGGTCCTTGAAGAGGTTCCAGGAGAATATTTATAAGTAAGAGAATTTATAAGTTAGCCCCTTATATAGGGGGGAAATAGAAGAGTGACTACTCTAATCATAGCTTCAACTCTCTCCAGTGTTTTCTCCCCACCTACATTTTGGGATACATTAACGCTTTCAATGCCGGAGCATGGTGCAAACTTTAGTGCTTCCTTGCCACCACCCACTTCAATGATAGAGCTCTCATATTTGCAAACGCATAAACTACATCTTAAATTATGGCTATGTGTCTAATCTGGCCGTCGCTTATCAATGACTTGTTTGCAGTCAACATTGTTGAAACGGATTGTTTTTTAATCGGTTAATTTCCGTTTTATACCATTTTCAAGTTTCAGGAAAATATAAAGATTATGTGATAATCGCCCTTTACTGGAATATTCTGGAATACATAAAAAACCTTGTAATTTTTCGGCCTATTTATGAATCGTTTTCAAATAAACGCTCGATTATTGATAGTATTATGTGTACTTATGCACGCTAGAGAAGCGAGCTGAAAAATCGAATCTTATTTCCTGATCGCACACACACACACACACACACACACACACACACACACACACACACACACACACACATAGGGCACACGCTGATATCTCTGTGAAAAAAGCTCTGATTATCCTAAGACTGGTAAAATAGATTCCTTACCTCAGATCAGATGTTCTCCAAAAAGATTATTCCAATTCCTGATCGCCATTCCAAATATCGATCGCGTTTATTGATCCAATGCTGGGTACTGGAAATATGTATTCCACGCTGTTTTGGGGCTCGGAAATGAATCTGATCCTCTCTGGTGGCTTGCCCGAGAAGTAAAATGAGGAAGCTGGATTCCCCCCCCCCCATGTGTTTTCATGCAATCCATTCCAAAGGGGTGCAGTACCACAGGGAGACGATAGGAGCGGTATTTTCCCAATGGATCTCAGAGAGAGTTTGCAGCACTAACGTGAGACTAGATTGATGAAATATGAATTCAAATCGCTAATAAAAAAACAAACGAGATATCGCGTCGTTGGCAATGAACGGTCGACATGAACAAATGAGATATCGCGTCGTTGGCATTGAAAGTGTTAATAACTAACAACGTATTTATCTTCTCAGATGGGGCTCTCGGAAATATAATATAATATAAAAATATAATCAAAATATAATCCGCAGCCTAATGTGTATCAATGTAGGAGTCCTTGACTTGAAAAGGTTGAGAGCCACTGCGTTGTATCACAGTATCCAAATCAGAGCCACAGCTCTCAGACCTGATGGTCAGGGATGAAAGCCAAGTTCATATATGAAAAGCTACATTTAATAAAAATTATTCCCTACATAGAATTTCAAGACCCTTCCATCGTGGAATCTCATAAGAGCATGTAGAAGACAAACTCCTAAATTATACAGAATGCTCTTTATTAAGTGTCATGGGCGATATGTTGGAATTACCTCTGAGGCTAATTTCACTGCAGTAGCCTTCACTACGTGGGAGTATGGAAATTGCATACAGTATAGCTGATCCTTTTAAATTTACCAGCTAGGTGTGGAATAACAGAGTGTATTGCAGTTGAGCCTGAGAGACAACTTCCACTTCACTTATTATATAACGTATTATTCCATAATGTCATACATGTGTGTTGCAGTGTTCAATTTGAAATTAAAGTATACATGTAAGGTATCTAAAAGGCAGATGTGGACCATTTTTTACAGTAATGCAATGACACTGCCATAACAAAACAGCATTTATATTTGCTGTAATATGTCACTCAATCTAAATATGCTGTTGTTCAAATGAAGCACTGAAGTCAGGGGATACAGGATATGCTGCTGAAGTTGGCCTATTATAACACAGTATGTTGTTTCCTGTATACTGTACATTTTAAGCCACTGTAAAGGTTAAAGTTGCAATAATCATTTTCTGACCACTAACTATTTTGTTTTACCAAAGTAATCATTTGACTAGTATTTACTGATGTTAGCCAAGATGCAAGCACTGAGACAGGACTAAGCTGTGTTTGTCAAACTAGACTGGCAGAGTGCAGCCAGTCAACAGAAGCGGCACGGTGGTGTAGTGGTTAACACCGTCGCCTCACAGCAAGAAGGTCCATGGTTCAATTCCCGCTTGGGGACCAGGTTTCCATGATGCCAGTTACCCAGGTGGGGTATCTCCCAGGCCTTTCTGTGTGGAGTTTGCATGTTCTCCCCGTGCTCGCAAGGGTCCCCCCCGTGCTCGCAAGGGTCCCCCCCCCGATAAGATAAACCCAATGGAAAAACATGCACAAAAACATATTGCTAACGCTGACGAAGACGGGCAGGAGCACTTGGATTGGTCCCCGGGGCGCGGCTCACGTCGATGCCCTATCTGCTCCCGGCTGCCCATGGGGGGAAGGATGACGGGATGGGTCAAGTGCAGAGACTCAATCGCATTAGGCGACACAAGAAAAAATGACATGCGTGTGTTCCTGTGTGTGTGTGCCGCCAATCGCATGTGTGTGTCGTTTGCATGCCAAATAAAGACTTCCTAAGTCCTGCATTATTATTGTTAAATGGATCGCCATGCAGACCCATAAACATTGTTGACTTCAATTATCCAGATCACCTCAGGAGATGGATCATACAAGCCACCTTCGTGGGGAATTCTTGTCATAAGAATTCATGAATCGTATGGCCGTGAAAAGGCAACAAAGGCGGATCAGTTGGTATAAGCTACATTTATTGCACTGGCCAGAAACCACTGGACATCAATAAGCAACCATCACCACCACAGTGTACACCGAGCACACATGACAAATGGCAACTGCACTCGTTCGCTTTAGGTGTGGTGAACACAGAGGAAAGGCATTTTCCTGAAGCATGCTCCAAAGGAGTGGGAGATTACAGACAAGGTCACCCCAAAAATACACGCAAATGCTAGTATTTTATGCTTGTGATCAATCATCATTAATCACAGCTTATGTTTAATTGATTGACAACCATACAATAAATACAACTCTTGGTCATTTCAAGATAGGTAAATACTTATAAATAAATGCTTTAAATGCATAGGTGGAGCTAACGGACGCGCCGAATAACAACAGACTGGCCACTGTTAGGACACCATGATTCGACAAGACCTTCTGATGGTGGTCATAAGAAGGTTTGAAAATGTAAATAGTTATTGCAGCTTTAATTCAGTTCAGAAGAGTGAAAACACCCTGACCGATGACCATGATACACCATACTGTAGTTTATGCCACTAAGAGCAAGATTTAAATACAAAATTGTAAGCCTGTTGGAAAACAACTGCCTCATTCTCACTTCAGGAACTTAAATGTGCTACCCGCTTATTTTAATAATCTATCGCTCCCTCATTTGGTTTCTCTCTCTCTCCCACTCACTCTCTCTCTCCATCGCTGCTAACACACGAACCTCCCCTCTCCATAGCAACCACACGTCTCCAGCATGGCTCTCTGTGCTTTGGCTCAAGCAATTTGACCGTCATCTTTCCACGACTAGTAACTGCCTCTCTGGCTTCAATCTACCTGCAAAAAAGAGAGAGGAGAGGGTTCCCGAGACCTTGGACGAAGGCTAAAGAGGATCAAACATAATGTCACGTCGCCTGCCCTCAGCTCCCCTCGCCCAGTGCAAGCTAATGCTGCGTACCGCTTCCTCATACAGACACATATTCAAAGAAGGACCCACTCAAAAGGCAAGGACATACATATATTATAAACGTGTGTGTGTGTGTGTGTGTGTGTGTGTGTGAGAGAGAGAGAGAAAGAGAGTGAGAGACTTGCTTCATCCCCATTGATTAGAAAAGTGATCTTAATGAAGAGACACAAGCTGTTTTAGATTCCAACGCTGATCCGTTCTATCAAGCATCCTCTTCCTCCTCCTTCTGCTCTTCCTCCCATTTTCCTTTCCCGTCAATACCCTCCACTCTGTCTCCCACCTCCTTCCCACCTCTCCTATCCCATTATCCTCCACTACCCCCCCTCCTCCTCTTGTCGACCTCCATCGTCCTTTATACTTGATATTCCTAGGCAGTTCTGCTCTTTTCTTTCTTTCTTTCTTTTTCCCTGGACAAGCAGCAGCAGCAGACTTGTTTGTTTCTCCCGTCACCACCTCCACAAGCACCCACTCACCCACACCATCCCCATCCTCACACCCACCCACACCATCCCCATCCTCACACCCACCCACACCATCCCCAAACCCACCCACACCATCCTCATCCTCACACCCACCCACACCATCCTCACACCCACCCACACCATCCCCATCCTCACACCCACACCATCCTCACACCCACCCACACCATCCCCAAACCCACGCACACCATCCCCACCCTCACACCCACCCACACCATCTCCACCCTCACACCCACCCATACCATCCACACCCTCACACCCACCCATACCAACTGGTCATCCACCCACACCATCCCCACCCTCACACCCACCCACACCATCCCCACACTGGCTTTTGAACTTCCAACACCAGATCTTATTCTGTTTAGGCATTTCCACACTGCATAGTTGGTGTCTGCTCCAGTTCATATATGTTCATATTACACATTGGTGCAATTATCTCCCCCAAATTATTATTGATTTTTTAGTCCTTCAATAGTCAGTACAGTACAGCACAGTACAGTACAAAACAGAGCATATCCAGGACATTTCCAAACCTTCATCCACAACACCCCACCTTCACCTAACTCAGGTCATGAAAGAAAGAAAGAAAGAAAGAAAGAAAGAAAGAAAGAAAGAAAGAAAGAAAGAAAGAAAGAAAGAAAGAAAGAAAGAAAGAAAGAAAGAAAGAAAGAAAGAAAGAAAGAAAGAAAGAAAGAAAGAAAGGGGGAGGGGGTTGTTCAGGGGGGTGTTGTTCAAACAATGTCTGAGTTAGGTGAAATGTTGAGCAGGTCAATACATTCCAAAAAAGGGTTCCAGGTTTTTTGGAATATTTTTATCGAGACCATGAATGTGTAATGTTATATACAGTAACGTCCTTAATCATCACTCAAACGTCTGGCTAGAAAAGTCATGAAGGCCAGGGCTCGCTGCGTAGCAACAGAGAGGCCAGTATCAGGTGGAACTCCAAAGATGACAGATCAATTATTTTGGGCAATGACCACATTGTAAGCCTGTGACCCGGCACGGTCTAACCCGACTTGTTAAGGAGGTCACGATTCTCTAGAAAACCCCAAAATGTCACACTATTCACAAAATGGTTGAAATGGAGATATTGGCAATTTTGAGTGCTTTGAGATGTTATCTATATGTCTCCTTATTTGCAAAATGTAATACGACTTGTAAATAAATACGTTAATTATTGTTAAATTGTACAGCTGTTTTCCCCCGCACTCTATTCAAAGACTACAATGTTGAGGGGAGGGGCTGAGTTACGTTTCGGGGGTGGGGGGGGGGGGCAGTATCGATGAAATGAGAGGAGAGGAGACGCACCAAAATCCATTCGGCCCAGTACTTTGTTGGCGGTGTGAAAATATGCAGAGAAACATTAATATCTTTGGAACTGTTTGTGTTCAATTGTATCTGAATCAGGAGATGATCTTCTCTCCGTCACAATTTTATTGTATTTCTCCATCGCACAAAAGCTGGCTGGCAAGGATCACATTTGTGCCTCCCTCCCCAGTGATATGGACCCTATGCAATTTGCATACAGGACAAACAGGTCCACTGACGACGCGGTCTCCCAGGTACTGCACAGCACCTTCTCTCACCTTGACCGCCAGAAGGGGGGCTATGTGAGACTGTTCATTGACTACAGCTCAGCGTTCAACACCATAGTCCCCACCAGACTGGTGGACAAGCTGATCGAGCTGGGTCTGAGCTCCGCCCTGAGCGCCTAGGTACTGGACTTTCTGAGCGAAAGACCCCAGGCGGTCAGGGTGGGGGGTCAGACCTCCAACACCATCACCCTGAGCATCGGGTCCCCCCAGGGCTGTGTTCTGAGCCCCCTGCTGTACTCACTCTACACACACGATTGTGTGGCCAAGTTCAGCTCCAACTCCATAGTGAAGTTCGCAGACGACACGGTGGTGGTGGGGCTGATCTCGGACAACGACGAGAATGCCTACCGGGAGGAGGTTGAGGTACTGGAACGCTGGTGCCAGGACAACAGCCTGCTCCTGAACATTGGTAAAACCAAGGAGCTGATCGTGGATTATAGGAGAGGACAGCAGGAGACACACACACCACTGATGATAAACGGGGCTACCGTGGACAGGGTGAGCAGCTTTAAGTACCTGGGGGTCCACATCTCAGAGGATCTGACATGGTCAACACACATAGACACAGTCGTAAAAAAGGCGAAGCAGCGCCTCTACCACCTGAGACAGTTAAGGAAGTTCAGAGTATCGGGGAAGATACTCCAGTCCTTCTACTCCGGAGCTGTAGAGAGCATCTTGACTGGAAACATCACTGCCTGGTATGGAAACAGCACGGCACAGGACAAGAAGGCCCTACAGAGAGTGGTGCGCTCAGCCGAGCGTACCACGGGTATTGCACTACCTCCCCTGCAGGTTCTATACAACAAGAGGTGCAAATCCAGAGCCTGCAGAATAATGAAAGACCCCCACCACCCCAATAACAGCCTGTTCCAGCTGCTGAGGTCAGGCAGACGCCTGCGAACCCCAGCTACTAGGACAGAGAGGCTTCGGCTCAGCTTCTTCCCCCAGGCCATCAGAGCCTTGAACAATGAACACTGAGTGCCACAGAACACTGAACTTTCCACACACAAGCACACATGAGCACACACACGACACGCACGCTGTGCACGCTCGCACACTAGCAGCCACTTTAACATGAGCAGGCACACACTCATGCTGCACACGCCCACACTTATGGCCACAAAGGAAAGGTCACTTTAAAAATAGTGTAGCAACAGGAACAGTGTATTGCACTACCAAAGGACCTAGCATGTCCTACATGCTCTGTAAATAACTATGTACAGATACCGAGATGTCCCACCATGTTACCTGTTTATTGCACAATGTTGTTTTTTATTGGATTATATTATATGTTGTACTACTGTATTGTAGGGCTGTCTTAAATACTTCGAAGCTTCGTTCGATGGCACAAGCTTCGAACATAAAAAAATAAATCTAAGTTAAAAAAAAATATATATATATAAATTTTTTTTTCAAAATCTTTTTTTTCAATTTTTTTTTCTTCAATTTTTACTTCTGTGTGTGTGTGCATGGGGCCATTGGGTGGGGCCGGGGGACAAATACACTGGAGGAAAGTAACCCAGCTCAGCACTGCCCAAATGATATCATCACTATTGCCTGTTTGAAGGATATCATCCTCAAACACATATACACCACCTACACGCCTATTCTCAGTCCTTGCCCCACAATGGTGGAATGAACTACCCACCCCAGTTAGGACAGCCGAATCCTGTCCAATCTTTCGCCGTCGACTAAAGACGCACTTCTTCAACCATTATCTGAAATAAAATAAAATAAATAAAATAAAATAAATCTAACCCTAACTAACCTTACTGTCATGCACTTGTCCTAATAAACTAACCTACACTGTAGCACTCAACACTTTGATGAACATTGTTTCTCAGCTGATAGAGTTGTATCCTTCCTGATGACCTGTCGTACAGAACTTGTAAGTCGCTTTGGATAAAAGCGTCAGCTAAATGACTAAATGTAAATGTGAATATGCCTTGTAGAACTCCACACATAAGAAAGAAAGATACTGGGATGAATAAACAAAATAGGAAATAAAATGTAGAAATGCATGCAATACATAAATAAATATGTATCTGCCTTGCACTATATAGTATTGTATATTAGTACACTGCATAGTATTGTATATTATATGGTAACTCAGTTACGTCTATTCTGCATCGAACATTGTACATATATACTGAACACTGTGACCTCATTTTTTTTACTTCTAATTTACATGCTATACTATGTTATTTCATACTTATCTTGTCTTGCACAGTCTCTGGAGCGTAACAGTAAGAAGCATTTTGTATAAAAGTATTCTGTACTTCTGTATGACAACTATTAAAGAAACTTGAAACTTGAAACCATAGTGCACTGCTCCAGCCTCCATAGATATAGTGCTTCACCATAGTGCTCCAGCCTCCATAGATATAGTGCTTCACCATAGTGCTCCAGCCTCCATAGATATAGTGCTTCACCATAGTGCTCCAGCATCCATAGATATAGTGTTTCACCATAGTGCTCCAGCATCCATAGATATAGTGTTTCACCATAGTGCTCCAGCCTCCATAGATATAGTGCTTCACCATAGTGCTCCAGCCTCCATAGATATAGTGATTCACCATAGTGCACCAGCCTCCATAGATATAGTGCTTCACCATAGTGCTCCAGCCTCCATAGATATAGTGCTTCACCATAGTGCTCCAGCCTCCATAGATATAGTGCTGCACCATAGTGCTCCAGCCTCCATAGATATAGTGCTGCACCATAGTGATCCAGCCTCCATAGATATAGTGCTTCACCATAGTGATCCAGCCTCCATAGATATAGTGCTGCACCATAGTGCTCCAGCCTCCATAGATATAGTGCTTCACCATAGTGCTCCAGCCTCCATAGATATAGTGCTTCACCATAGTGCTCCAGCCTCCATAGATATAGTGCTGCACCATAGTGATCCAGCCTCCATAGATATAGTGCTGCACCATAGTGCTCCAGCCTCCATAGATATAGTGCTGCACCATAGTGCTCCAGCCTACATAGATAGAGTGCTGCACCATAGTGCTCCAGCCTCCATAGATATAGTGCTTCACCATAGTGCTCCAGCCTCCATAGATATAGTGCTTCACCATAGTGCTCGAGCCTCCATAGATATAGTGCTGCACCATAGTGCTCCAGCCTCCATAGATATAGTGCTGCACCATAGTGCTCCAGCCTCCATAGATATAGTGCTGCACCATAGTGCTCCAGCCTCCATAGATATAGTGCTGCACCATAGTGCTCCAGCCTCCATAGATATAGTGCTGCACCATAGTGCTCCAGCCTCCATAGATATAGTGCTTCACCATAGTGATCCAGCCTCCATAGATATAGTGCTTCACCATAGTGATCCAGCCTCCATAGATATAGTGCTGCACCATAGTGCTCCAGCCTCCATAGATATAGTGCTGCACCATAGTGCTCCAGCCTCCATAGATATAGTGCTTCACCATAGTGCTTCAGGCTGCCCTTCCATCATGGTCCTAACGATTCTTCAGCTATGTCATCCTCACCACATGAGAGGTGTCCTCTGCTGTGACTGACTGAAAAACTGTGTGCGTGTGTGTGTGTGTGTGTGTGTGTGTATGTGAGTGAGTCTAAGTATGCACAGATCAGTGCAGGAGTGTGACATTACACAAGGATGTACATGTGATTAGCTTGCACCTTTGTGTGTGTGTGCGTGTGTGTGTGTGTGTGTATGTGTGCGTGTGCGTGTGTGTGTGTGTGTGTGTGTGTGTGTGTGTGTGTGTGTGTGTGTGTGTGTGTGTGTGTGTGACTACCCTGTCCCTGCAGACCAGAGCAGTTGGGTCATTTTCAGTCACTCTGTTAATTATAGCCGCACACTAAAACAGGGCAGGTCATTAACTGCCGCATGATTGCAATATCACACCATAAGTCACTGTACTGTGTGCATATGTGTGTGTGCATATGTGTGTGTGTGTGTGTGTGTGTGTGTGTGTGTGTGTGTGTGTGTGTGTGTGTGTGTGTGTGTGTGTGCGTGCGTGTATGAGTGTGCCTTTGTATGTGTGTGTGTGTGTGCGTGTGTGTGTGTGTGTGTGTGTGTGTGTGTGTGTGTGTGTGTGTGTGTGTGTGTGTGTGTGTATTATTGACTGCGTGTGTGTATATCCTTGACTGTGCATGAAATGACTGCCTAACCTTTACATACTGACAGCCTAAAAACATCCTGTTTTTACACACACACACACACACACACACACACACACACACACACACACACACACATATACACAGTGTACAGCACAGCGCAGTGTGGAGAGGCCCCAGTGAGGATTTGTTCTAGTGTAAGGTGGCAGATTGTTAGGTGATGAATGAGAGCAGGGAGCCGGCCCTTCAAATGGCCCATAAGCTGCCTGCATCGATTTTTGGTTCCCAGCGACTGCTCTCTGGGGACAACAGAGCTACTGCCTATAGTGCTTGAGTTATCTCCGTCCAAAACTGTTGTCCCTCAGCCCTCAAAACACCCGCATGAGGTAAAGCACATACCACCACACACATGAAACGACTGGCATTGGCGGTGATGCAATGGCCTTTGTTGTTGAGTTGTTGAGTTGAGTGACAAAATAGTTTGCGTGCATCCAGTCGCAGTGGGTTGGCGAGTGCCAGATAGGACATTTACCACGTTATATATACAGCACTGCGCCACTGTGAAACATACAGAGACAAGGTGACACAGATTCAAAATGAATGTACTGCAGGACGTGAACTGTTGAATCGGTGTCAGGCAGTCGGAGGCTAAACTGTAGACTTGTATAAAAGAACCTCCCACTGCTGTCTAGGGATGGGTACCGAATCCGGTACTTTTAAGGGTATCGAGTCGACCGAATCACGTCGGTACTACCGACCGAGTCGAGTACCGTTTCACGTGAGATCCGCCGGTGCGGCAAACATTTAAAAAAAATTTGTCCGATGACGTCAACGTTTCATTTACCACTAAACGAAACCTATGAAGTGTGCCGCACGTTCACGTCAACGTTCACACGCACAATACACGCTTTCCTAGGATTTCACTTGCTTCAACAACAAAGCAGTCGGGGCAATGGCAAGCCGAAAACGGTCGAAAGTGTTGTTACACTTTACAGAGCTAGATGCAGACAACGCTCGCTGCAATATTATATATATATTAACTAATTGTTCTAAATAAATAATAATGACGATAAATAATTAGAAGTTTCAATTTTCTTTTTACAACTGAGGTGGGTAGATTACATTTTTAAAAGTACCGAAAAAAGGTACCGTTGGGTACCGGTATCGGTATGGGTTCAAATGTGAACGGTACCCAACCCTACTGCTGTCTCAAGAGGCCTGTCTGCATTGCCTCCACAATGACTACAGCTAACGGAAACGGTCTCTTCTGTACAATCTGGCAAACTCCTTTCCGGTGCATCTCGACTTGACAGGCTCGATATTTTATAACCGGCAGATGGTGAATCCTTGGGAAGGAAATGAGATACACCGCGGCTAACCTGAGCTGGGTTAAGATGCAACGACAATGGAACGCGCCAGCCGTTTAACTCACCGGAGACGCCGATAAAGAACTTTGTTTGCTAAGAGAGATTTTTAATTGATTATTTCCCCCAGTGCGCCAGCTGTTGGTTCTATATTAACTGGAAGGAGCGTCAGGTTTCATCTAGTGAATGGAGCCAAGGTGACAACGGCGCAGCGCTCTGGAAATATGTCTATGAGAGAGAACAGCCTTTTTTTATCGAAATACTCTAATTTCCATACCAATCGTTGTTGTTATTACGAAACCTGATCATGTGAAAAAGTGCACATCTAAATCTAAGTGCTACACCTTCAATCAACCAATCAATCAAATCAAAGCCATAGTGTGCTTGACAACCTGCCAATAGTGTTTGAAATAGCTTTAAATCCTAAATCCTTCACAAAGTGTCTGGTGTTAAGTGTTAACCCATACTGTCATGGTTCCGACCTGTCAGTGCTTCTTTCCTCTCTTTGTTCTCTTCCCCCTCCTCCCACTCTCATTATGGTCAAATAGGTACAGCTGTGATGGGAACGAGGCAGCTGATCTGAGGTCTGTGGGCAGAGTACATCATGGTATATAACCCCGCCCCAGACGTGGAGAAGCTGTCAGATCGTAAACTCTTGTTACCAGTTAGTCATGTTATATTGCTCGTGTTCGTTATTCTGATACTTCTAGTTGTTCACCTGGATCTCTCGTTCTTTGACCTTGTCTAACTGTATTCTCATCCTCTCTCCTAGCCTGCACGGCGAAGACCTGGAGACACTGGCCTGCCTGGCTAAGACCTGGAGACACTGACCTGCCTGGCTAAGACCTGGAGACACTGGCCAGCTGCCTGGCTAAGACCTGGAGACACTGACCTGCCCGGCTAAGACCTGGAGACACTGGCTTGGCTCACAAGGAACTGCTCTGACTCATGCCCGGTTGACGACACCTGCCCCTGCTCTGATCCTGTCTGTCTGATTATCCTGCCCCCGATACCCTGGACATTACGATTACCACCCCTGTGTACCGATCCCTGCCTGGACATTGACCATCCATTAAACGCATCCATATTGGGTTTTATTCAGTTATGTCTGCCGCTTCTCCTTGCCTGCACATTGGGTTCCAAACACAACCGTGATACATACCTTGTAGGCTACTAAACTAAAATGGCTGCTGGGGCACTTCCTGTTTCTACGAGGGATGAAGAAATGGGCCAGCATGGCGTTAAGCCCCTCCCATCCCGGCTCTGCCGTTCTTAAGACTCACTCCCAACGTTGCTTCCTTCCCCAATGTACCCACCTTTGGCCTTCTGCACTGTATGTACCATAAATCAACACTTGCAACAAACAACATTACAATCATTCAGTAATGGATTGCACCTTTCACTGGGGGGATGCACAATCCATTAAAATTCAATTTAGCCCCCACACTTATTTCTCCAAACAAGTAAAAGTGCCAGTCATCATTTTGTGATGCAGGGAGAGACTGGGCACTCCTGAGTCGGGGGGAGATTGATGAAAAGAGAGATTAACACTTCATTTTCAACGCCACTGGAGATAGCCAGACCATAATGAGATAAATGGGCTGAAAAGAGAGTCAGAAGGAGAGAAGAGAAGAAAGGAAGGAGAGGGGAGATGGGGCGAGAAGAAAAGAGCCAGGAGGAGAGTGAACTGTGTTTGAGTGCCGGTTTCCAGGCCTACAGAGAGAAGGAGGGAGGGAGAGCGCTACACCGAGAAGGAGGGAGGGAGAGCGCTACAGCGAGAAGGAGGGAGGGAGAGCGCTACAGAGGGAAGGGGGGAGGGAGAGCGCTACAGAAAGAAGGAGGGAGGGAGAGCGCTACAGCGAGAAGGAGGGAGGGAGAGCGCTACAGAGAGAAGGAGGGAGGGAGACCGCTAGAGAGAGAATGAGAGCGCTACAGAGAGGAGGGAGGGATAGCGCTACAGAGAGAAGGAGGGAGGGAGAGCGCTACAGAGAGGAGGGAGGGATAGCGCTACAGAGAGAAGGAGGGAGGGAGAGCGCTACAGAGAGAAGGAGGGAGGGAGACCGCTAGAGAGCAGGAGGGAGGGAAAGCGCTACATAGAGAAGGAGGGAGGGAGAGCGCTACAGAGAGAATGAGAGCGCTACAGAGAGGAGGGAGGAGGGAGAGAGCGCTACAGAGAGAATGAGAGCGCTACAGAGAGAAGGAGGGAGGGATAGCGCTACAGAGAGAAGGGGGGAGGGAGAGAGCGCTACAGAGAGAATGAGAGCGCTACAGAGAGGAGGGAGGGAGAGAGCGCTACAGAGAGAATGAGAGCGCTACAGAGAGGAGGGAGGGATAGCGCTACAGAGAGAAGGGGGGAGGGAGAGCGCTACAGAGAGAAGGAGGGAGGGAGAGCGCTACAGAGAGAAGGAGGGAGGGAGAGCGCTACAGAGAGAAGGAGGAGGGAGAGCGCTACAGAGAGGAGGGAGGGATAGCGCTACAGAGAGAAGGAGGGAGGGAGAGCGCTACAGAGAGGAGGGAGGGATAGCGCTACAGAGAGAAGGAGGGAGGGAGAGCGCTACAGAGAGAAGGAGGGATGGAGAGCGCTACAGAGAGGAGGGAGGGAGAGCGCTACAGAGAGAAGGAGGGAGGGAGATCGCTACAGAGAGAAGGAGGGAGGGAGAGCGCTACAGAGAGAAGGAGGGAGGGAGAGCGCTACAGAGAGAAGGAGGGAGGGAGAGCGCTACAGAGAGAAGGAGGGAGGGAGAGCGCTACAGAGAACAGGAGGGAGGGAGAGCGCTACAGAGAGAAGGAGGGAGGGAGAGCACTACAGAGAGAAGGAGGGAGGGAGAGCAGTACAGAGAACAGGAGGGAGGGAGAGCGCTACAGAGAGAAGGAGGGAGGGAGAGCACTACAGAGAGAAGGAGGGAGGGATAGCGCTACAGAGAGAAGGGGGGAGGGAGAGAGCGCTACAGAGAGCAGGAGGGAGGGAGAGTGCTACAGAGAGAAGGAGGGAGGGAGAGCGGTACAGAGAACAGGAGGGAGGGAGAGTGCTACAGAGAGGAGGGAGGGAGAGAGCGCTACAGAGAGCAGGGGCGAGGGAGAGCGCTACAGAGAGAAGGAGGGAGGGAGAGCACTACAGAGAGAAGGAGGGAGGGATAGCGCTACAGAGAGAAGGGGGGAGGGAGAGAGCGCTACAGAGAGCAGGAGGGAGGGAGAGTGCTACAGAGAGAAGGAGGGAGGGAGAGCGCTACAGAGAGCAGGAGGGAGGGAGAGTGCTACAGAGAGAAGGAGGGAGGGAGAGAGCGCTACAGAGAGCAGGGGCGAGGCAATACATCAACTACAGGCCAATCAGGTTGACGTCTAGACGGCCTCTGATCTCCAGGAGAACAATGCTCCCCAGTTAGCACCTTTCCCAAACCTATAGCTATACTAGTCTAGCCCAGAGTACAATGTCGCTAGCCCCTCTGTACACTCACGTATGCCAGGGCGTTATTGTTACATACATTTTGAAAAACTTGAAAATATTGACGCGATATATATTTTTTTTCATGCGCTTCACATTTTGTCTAAACTCAATCTTTACCTGAGTCTAACCATAACCACTTATTGTCCTCGCCTAACCTTAACCTCCCCATAACCAGGAACACATCATTTCCCTGATGTTATTGGGTGTCCCAGAACATCATAATATGACCTGTGAAAAAGACAATATGTTGCATTACGCATTAATTATTGATCAAAGCTGGAGTGAATCCCTCCTATTCCCTTCTATCATAGTTACATCCCCTCAAGCTGTATCACTTTCTAACAAATCACCAATGCCATGTATTTCCCTTAAATGTAGAGCATATTATTGTGCTGAAGAAGAGAGCAGTGTATTCATTATTATTAATGGTGCTCTCTATTCTCCTTGAAGGAATATAAGCCTCTAATCATTTAAATAAAAAATACTGATGTATAAAAAGTTATTCCTATGCTCCTAGCATTTCTTTAGGGACAGATGTCATGATGCAATAGCCTTCTTACAGCTTGCAGACAGTACAATGACATACTTTGACCAACATGGCTCCAACAGAGCTTCCTTTGACTAAAATAATTTTACGTATTCTATTCATGCAATAGGGTACTGCTGCCTGCATAGTGCTCTCAAGCCTTTGCTAGGCTATTTCAACACACAGGTTACATCTCAAATTGAAAAGCTATTAGCCCCAGGGTGCACATGTTTATAGCCTTTCCTTATTAGGGTGCTGGCTCCCTTGTGCTTTTTGTACAGCTTTTATCGGCTTGAATTATTAATTTTGTGTTGTTGTATTGTTTAATGTGCAACCTTTTGTACGCTAGCCTCCTTGGTCAGGGACCACTTCCAGAGGAGCTGTTCATCTCAATGTGGCCACCCTGGTTAAATAAAGGTCAAGTGAAAAATAGAGACTAAATATAGTCAGTCCAATTATGCCTCAACAGGGCAGCAACTTACAAAGATGGAAATGCCAGGGCGGGGGGGGGGGGGGGGGGGCGGTTGTGGGGGGTGGGGGGCGTGCTCAGCGGGGGGCTAAGTGTGGGTGTCGCCTCATAGACCTCCCTCCTCCACCTAATTGCTGGGAAAGGGCAGCCTTGCATGAAAGTGGTTCCCTTTCACCCCCCCTCACCCATTATATGCACAGTTCTTATGGATTTAAAGGGGGACACATATAGCTTGTCATACCCCATGAATTTCCAATGCTGTATTTTCACGTGCCACACAGGAATAGAAATACTGTGTATAGAAATAGGCTAACTGGTTATTGTGTTTTAAGCTATCGCTCTGCATCGCGTCAGGAAGCTGATTCCTGGAATGGGACTGGGTACATTACATATACAGTATAATAGTAGTACAGAAGTGTCATATCCTCTATTCTGTGTTAGTACTGGGCATCAGAGGTGAAACAGAGGTGGACAGGGTGAAAACCTTCAAATTCCTCGGAACCCACATCAGCGAGGACCTCACCTGGGCTCACAACACCCAACAGATCATCAAAAAATAACAGTAGGCCTAGTGACCAGTGGCAGATGGTGAACAATAACATTATTCTAGGTGGGGCGGTGCCATATTCAATCAGTTTCAGTAACTACAGTATATAACCAGACCCCCCCCCCCCCTTTCTCTTTGTGTCTTTAAAAAAATCACTTTAACTGCTGCTGCGACCCATTGTCATCTTTATATTTATAAACACTACTGGATCCTACTGTGAACGGAACATGCAATAATTGTTAATGTTACTCACATGTGCCTTGTACATATCTTCACTTTTTCTTTAAGATCCCCTTATTTTTTGCATTATTCTTTCAGGTTATGGTTGACATAGAAAAAAAATAAACACAACAGAAAAGAACTGAGACAAAAACAAACATAAAAAACAATACAGTGACATGGAGACATTGAGCTATTTACATATTTACATTTTGTCTTCCAATTCTGATTACCCGATTATGGTGTCGTTCTCATTCCTTTTGTATTCCTCCCATTTCTCCCATTTTGACAAAAATGTTTCCTCCTGTACCCAGTATATGTGTAAATCTTTCCATATCATAGATTTCCTCTGTAGATTGTATAGTAACGCATGTATAGTAAGACCCAGTGCCCCATCCGTAGCTAACAGTGTATTGCACTATCACAGGACCTAGCATGTCTTACCATGCTTTTGAAAAACTCATGTACCTATGTCTTTACTCTTATGACTTGTATTATTGCACAAATGTCGCATTCTCATCCCTTGGATTCTTATTATTGTATTATTGTATTATTGTACTATGCACAATCGTTGCGGGCAAGACCCCCCGCATTTCACTGTATACTTGTATGCCGTGACAAATAAAACTCTTGACTTGACTTGACTTCCTCTACTACACCCAGCCACTGTTCCGTTGTAGGTGGATCCACTTTATACCAAGCTCTATTGTCTTCTTACTGGCTATCAGGGCCCCGTTCCCCGTACCTGGATAACTGAGTTAGCCGGATAACTTTCGGTCAAGCCTGACTTAAGCCGGACCTTCCCATTCCCTGACGCGCGATTGTCTAAATCACCATGACAACAGATAAAAAAGTTTGAGCCTGGTCGAGAGCAGGGTTAAGTTCAAGTTAGCCGGATGAACCATGGCCACGCCCCCGCAAAGAAGTGACAGCTCGTTTCCTGAAATGATTCTCACAGTCTAGGATCTGCATTATACCATTCTGAATTACGTTTTTGTGCTCCATTCTTCCAGAGGGGGCTTTTGAAATGTAAAATAGACCCAAAATGCTGATACTAAATTCACTTTGTCCTAAATAATGCACGTTATATATACCGTGGCGCTCGCTAGGTGCGATGTACACATTATGTGGTTATTTTAACAACGCGCAGCATTGCAAATGTGAATCCCGCGGGGATATCCTTAATGATTGAAACCTATCGCTCGTTTGGCTCTGATTCCTTTCATATTCTCCGTTGTGGATGAGGAGCGAGGAAGGAGAGGAGCGCCTGGATTTTGTTTCATTCAAGCATAAAATTGAAGTGTCTATGCGTGGATTGTGGATTTTGTGTGATATTGTAACTGGGATTAAAATGTCTGATGAGATGCGCTGTTTGACGGATTTGAGAAATTGAATGAGCCGTTGACGTCACATTAATGCATTTGAGAATAAAGAGATAAAACTTCATTCAAAAGAAAAAATATTCTAAACACGGGTCTCTCGTTCATTAATGTATAAACAATGAATTTATCCCATCTGGCACCGTTGGCCAGCGGTAGTGCTCAATCCTGGCAACCGGGCGACCGGTGTTCGAAACCCCGTGTTTCCAATATAACTTTTTGGAATATAATATTAATGATTATACGCAAAAGTAGCCTAGTTTTAAGTTAAAATATTATAAATCTACATGCATTGAGGATGTCATTCTTTATATAGCTCTCAACGTGCACCAAATTGAATTATTCCTACATTGCAAAAAGAAGGAAAAGACTAGGAGAAGTGGGATTCGAACCCGGGCCGCCTGTGTGAAAGTCAAAAGCAGAAACCGTTACACCACAGGGCAGATAAGTAAAAGATCCACCATACATCAATCAATGGGTAAGAGAGCCGTATCCTTATTCATAACAGTTTAACTAATTATTTTCGCTAGCAAGATCTCATTTGATTATCCATTCCATAAACCTACTGCCAGCAGGCAAGTTTAAAGAAATATAATCTGATTGATTGGGGTAATGAGGGACTTAAAATTAGCCTATAGATAACGCATTTAACTTGTCGGCGAGGCGATTGAGCCGTATTGCAATCTGTTAATAAAGTTTTAAATCAATTAATCAATCAATGCCGTTAGAAAATCAGGATCTCTGCTATCGATACGTGCTGGCTTTTCAACTGAAGCGGCCGCGCGCACTTATCCTGGGTCTCAAGTCTGGTTTGAGTTAACGAGACTGAATCCACCTTCGAGGAACAGGAAAATCCCGGCTTCAAACATCGGGTTAACTGAATCTGGATAATGGGACTCTTGATCGACTTAGTTGAACCAGGTACGGGGAATAGGGCCCAGTAGTGTCTTTACCAGGTATTTGTCCTCTCATTGTATGTTTTCCTGTGTCAGATTCCCCAGATATAGCACCAAGCCATGGATACTTCATATCCCAATATTCCTTTAATGTCTCCCATATTCCTTCCCAATATTCCTTTAACTTTTGACTCTTCCAAAATATGTGTGTGTGATTTGCCCCCTCCTGACCGCATAGCCTCCAACATGCTTTCTGTGCTGGCGCATATCTCCCCTTCATCTCTGGTGTTATGAAATATCTAATAATATTTTCCCATCCAAACTCCCTCCATACCCTAGAACCAGTGGTTGAGTGCTGTATCTTACACACATTGTACCATTCTACCTCCGTCATCTCGATCTCTAGTTCCCTTTCCCACTTTTATTTTATAAACATTGTTGAATTTCCCCTACATCCCAGCAGCGCCTGATAGAGAGCTGAGATCACCCTACCTTTTTCCCCTTCATATGCCTTAACCATTATTTTGATTACTCCATTCTGTTCATTATTCTTATCTGTTTTTATTTCTTTATCATAGTAATCTCTAATCTGTAAGTATCTGAAGTGATCTCCTCTCTCCAGACCAAACCTTTTAGATATTGGTAACTCTGTATCTCCCCTTTTTCAACCATCGTGCATATTGCTGTAATGCCCCCGTCCGTTCCCATCTTTTGAAACCATGATCATCGATCCCCGGTTAAAATGTTCTGTCATGTGTTATCCATCTCAGGATTTTAGCCTCTTTTCCTAGTTTGTATCCCTTTACTATCATGTTCCAAATGTTTACGGTGAATTTGGTAATTGGGTCTAATAAATGTTCCTGTCTTCTAAATAGTTCCTTGCCCCCTACTAGTGCTTGAGTGTGATATCCCTCCCCCTCCATTTCAATGTCTTTCCATCTGGCTGCATAGTTCACGTTGCACCAACATGCCACAGCTCTGAGCTGTGCTGCGTAGTAGTAATCTTTGAGACTGGGTACTGCCATTCCTCCTCTCTCCTTTGGTAGCTGCTGAGTCACAAATCTGATCATTGGCTTCTTCTTCGACACAAACAGTACTGTATTTGCAAATCTGGTATGTCATAAATGTATAGATGTAGCAGTACTGTCTATATGTATGTCATGTATGTCATATATGTTATGATGAATTGAAAATGGGGGAGCCTGATGTAAACAAGACGAAAGTCTTTCTCTGGTCTGCATCCCCTTAACAATTGTATGTATTGAGCTGTACTGTACTGTACCCATTCTGCAATCCGTTAATAAAGTTTTCAATCAATCAATCAATCCCCCCAAATAAACCTTGATATCAATTTATCCCATTCTCTAAATTGGTTCTGTGGTATTGGTATCGGCAAATATTGGTATAGATATAGCAGCCTTGGTAATATGTTCATCTTGATAATTTCAATCCTTGAGCTTCCACCTTCCTAGATCCCTCTTGATGTTCTGATTGATCTGTGTATAGTTTTGCGTTATATAACTTCTCCACCCATTTTGTAATGTTCACCCCTAAGTATTTAATCTTGTCCACGTCCCATCTGATTTTGTACTTCTCTTTAATCTCTATCGTTGGTGTGTAGTTTAATGCTTAAAAAGTATGTGTCTTTGTCATGTTAAGTTTATACCCTGAGTAGTGTCCATTATTCTTCCAGTAGGTTCATTAGTATCGGGAAGCTCGTATCTGGTTGTCTCATATACTATCACGTCATCTGTGAATAGACCCAATTTGTGTTCTGATCCCCTTATCTCCACCCCCCTGATTCCCTTATTCTGCCTAATTAGTTGGGTCAATGTTTCGATGAAAACGGCGAAGAGTGTCGGCGAAAGACAACAGCCCTGTCTAGTAGCCCTCTCTAACCTAATCCAGTCTGTCAGGCTTCCATTCACCTTGACCCTTGCCGTTGGTTCATGGTACAATGATTTGATGCATTTGACTGCATCCTTATCAAATCCAAATTTGTCTAAAATCATTGTATAGGTATACCCAACTCACACTGTCGAATGCCTGTCGAAAACCTTCCACCCTTTTAACTGGGTTGTTCATTCCATTGACATTCAACGACACCATTTTGATACCCCTACTTTGCATCATATTTTACTCTCTAAGGACTTTTCTGTTCTTCCCATGTCACAAAGCACAATACATACAATAGCAGCAACTGCTGTTCTAAACAAACAAAAATGAAAATGTGAAATCGAAATTGGGTCTTCCAAGGCTTTTGGGGGTTCTAATTGTATCCCCCTTTTCCCAGTTGGTGGGTGGGGGTGTTATCTCTCCTAGTGAGATGGCCCCCCCTAGTGGCGAAGATCTCCCCTATGGCGATTCTCCCAAGCTCACTATAATTGTCCAACGTTTAATTAAGTTCAGCTCCAGAGCTCCTGGTCAGAGCGCTGTATACATTTTTCTCATAGTCTTTAAACCCTATATTTGGGTGCTACGTGTGATCCTGTAAGTCCTTCAGCTTAGTCCAGTAAATGATACATACAGTATGTAGTCCGAATCAAAACATAAATTGCATTTTCCAAAATAAATAATATATAACTTCAGTATGTAATCCAAATCAAAACATAAATGGCATTTTCCTAAATGAATAATATATATTTCCCTTGTTCCATATACCCCATCTGTTCATTGACCTTCCTCTGTTAAACTCATCACCATCTGTGTCTCCAAAGGCCCACCTGTAAACATATTGGTATAGTCTAATTTTCAAGAGTAATTTCGTTCTGTACTCATTCCTCATTTGATCGCCGTGGCCCATCACCTCCTCTCGTCCCCTTTTCCTCTCTCCTCCCATTCCATCTCCATTGTTTCCATATTGCATGTGTGGTCATTTCTGAAACGATCCAGATCCTCCCTCACTCTCATTCGACTTTCTCCCCTCTCTCTCTTCTCTCGACTCTGGTCCATCTATGCGCCTTCTCCATTCTCTGTAGTAGTGTAGGTCTCTCTTCTCCCCGATCTGGCACTGTCCATCCTCTCTGCCGCATCGCCTCCGCCGCCTCTCGTGCGCTGTTGTACATTTTGGTGCCGTCAATCCATTGGACCATCAGCGTGGTCATTGGTGATTGGAATCGAATGCCCTTCTCCTTGAGTATTCTTTTGAGTTATACGTAGCTCCAACGTTTAACGGCCACCTCCGTTGAGTAGTTGTGATCAAAAGACACGTTGTTCTTTGTTCGCCAGGCTGTTTTGAGTATGTTCTCCTTGAATTCAAACCTCAAGAAGTTGATGATAATTGCTCTCTGGGGCTTAAATGTTTGCGGCTTTGGGGCTAGCGCTCTTTGGATCTCCAGTTTGATGCCCTCCGACATTCCTATTTCTTTGTGAATTAACTTATCCACATATTCAGTGACCGAGTCTCCCTCTATCCATTCCTTCAGTCCCCAAATTCGAACATTGTTTCTCCTAGACCTCCCCTCCAAGTCCGTTAGTTTATCCTGTAGCCTACTTTATTGTTCGAGAGCTGCTATAATAATTTCTTGAGCCTCTGTGTTCCATTCATCCGTCTCGGCCGTTTGCTTTTCTAACATCAACTATCTCGAGTTTCTTATTAATTTGCTCTCTGAAGCCGTCCAGCCCTTGCTTTAACTCCTCTCCCAACCATTCCATCTGTTTATCAATCTTGTCCAATTTAGCATCCATGTTCGTCTGAATGGCATCTAAGCCGACCTGTGTGATAGCTTGTATTATCGCTACCCAGTTAGGCTGTTCGTCGTTACTAGCTACCATCATGTTAGCTTGATGCACCTGCTCCGTCATCACCTCCTGCTGCATCTTTTCCATCATGGTAACTTCTTTGTCGGGCTTCGTTTTTTGCTCGTTTCTTCTCGAAGTTTGTGTTCTGGGTCCAGTCTGCATTCTTCTGTCTTTGAATTATCACTTTTAGGGCTTTTTACTTATTTTTTCAACTTATTGAGCAGGAGCTCTTTCCTGTAGCTGTCTACCTGGTCATCGCAAACCGGACATTTTCCAAAACTGTCTGTTTAACTGTGCACATGACAATAAACAATCTTGAATATTGAATCTTGAATGAAGTGGGCCAGTACAGTAAAAAGTGGGACTGTAAGATACAATAGCTACATTTTGTAACTCATGGCTGAAAGAGTTCTTGGCTTCAGACATGTGGAAAAGCAAAGGCTGAGTCCTTGAACACAAGGCAAGCACAGCACATGTTTGTCAATCTGATGAGACTCTTTGGCAGGCTTTGAGAGGAGTCCTGTAGCCGCGTTGAGGGATGGCAGGACTTTGACACAGAAGAGACTTTAACTCATTCTGCCTCACACCAATGAAAGGGTCGCTGAGAGGTAGGATTTGTGTTGAGATCCCACTCCACAGCCACAGTAGATCCAGCCACGTCCTATAGTACCATAGCTGACCTTGGCATGAAGCCAGCCAGAGGCGAGAGGTTGCTGATTCAATTTTTTATTTTGTTTTGTTTTTATATATGCTGATGTCTTGGGCGGATGTTTTGGCTTTTAACGTGCCTCGCACTGTCTAGGCCAGGGGTCAGCATTGCAACCTTTACTATCAAAAGAGCCACTTTTCCCCCCTCCCACAAAATATAATGCTCAGGGAGCCGCACAACCTATTTACCCTTAAAATGAAGATAACACAGTGTATAACGTTTTATATATCCCCAAGCATACCCCACATTTAGCATAAAACGCCTGACAATTGCATACCCAAATGAATTTGCGATTTATTATACTTTATACTTATAGCACACAGTTTGTTGCATTAATGGAATTATAAAGCAACAAAAAGAAAAATGTTGACTTTTTATTGCTGTTTTTACCTGTTATAACAAAGGAAAACCTCAAACTCTTATGAAGAGGAGAAAAAATACTGGCTGTGTAGACCGACTTTGAAATAAAACCCTGAACTATTCAGGTATATTTGAGTCCTTCCCTTATTTGTGGAACATTTATAAAATAAAAAGTAGTCCACTTTGAAAAAAGACTACCATGTGTAGACCTACTTTGAAATAAAACACAGAAAAGGAGAAAAAACACTGGCATCTGTAGACCTACTTTGAAATAAAACCCTGAACTATGCAGCTCTATTTGAGTCCTTCCCTTATATGTGGAAAATCTATAAAATAAAAAGTTAAATTTCACACACACATATCTGGCATACAGGTAAGCCTGCATTGTTAGTTGTGAAAGCAAATTAATCTGTCCACGCTGAATTAAACCCTCTATTTTCCCCAGACTTTGATATTGATCTCCAACAAAAAAAAAAAAAAAAAAAAAATAATAATGTGGGCCAAGGAGCCGCAGGTTGCCGACCCCTGGTCTAGGCTGTCACTCTCTGTCTTTCAGCCTGGACAGACAAGTACACATTCGCATCTTGACACATGCAGACAAGTATACACATGTATACACATACACATGCACACACATACATATCCATATACAGTATATATATATCTATATTATGTATATTTGGATAAACATGCTATATAAATGCAGTTCATTTACCATATAATGCAACACATTACACATGCATGCTTACATCTTCCTGAGCATGCTCAGTTCTCCCTGCCTTCCACATTCCATTTCATATTCAGAATTTCTTTCATGCCTCAAAGAAAGTGTGTGTGCATATGTGTGTATGTCTGGGGAGTGTGTGTGTGTGTCTGTGTGTGTGTGTGTGTGTGTGTGTGTGTGTGTGTGTGTGTGTGTGTGTGTGTGTGTGTGTGTGTGCGTGTGCATGTGTGTGTGTGTGTGTGTGTGTGTGTGTGTGTGTGTGTGTGTGTGTGTGTGTGTGTGTGTGTGTGTGTTGTATAAATACTTGTGTGTCTCCAATGTATGCATGTATTCATGGTGTCTGGGATCTTGTCATCACTGTTGGAGAAACTACCGGACAGGAAATTAATTAAGCAGGGTCTGCTGGTGTGGGAGAGCATGGGGCACACTCCTCTTTATTCATGAATGTGTGTGTGTGTGCGTGTGTGTGTTCATGTGTGTGTGTACAGTATGTGTGTTCATGTGTGTGTGTGTGTGTTCATGTGTGTGTGTACAGTATGTGTGTTCATGTGTGTGTGTGTGTGTGTGTGTGTGTGTGTGTGTGTGTGTGTGTGTGTGTGTGTGTGTGTGTGTGTGTGTGTGTGTGTGTGTGTGTGTGTGTGTGTGTGTGTGTGTGCTGGAGCTAGCTGCAGCCAGTATAACCAGACAGTAGCATAATTAAGGTGTCTACTTCTCTCTTAGTGGAAACTGACTCTTTCAATGGTGCCTCCTCCCGAGGTCATGGGGTCACTGCCCTGACAGTTAATTTAACAGTACAGAGACTGGGCCATAGCTCCCACCAGGGAAGAGAGAAGGAGAGAGGACACCGAGATACACTTAACTTTGATACCCCTGGGTCAGTTTGGGAATATTAAAATATGTTTTATTTGTTTGTGTGCTTATGTGATATAAGCTATACAAACAGCAAAAGTTACCAAATTAATGGGAGAATTGAGGCAACCATGACATGCTTCAAATTTATAAATAAATAAATTCACAATTATCATCATAAAACAAAGCATTGCTTTTAATTGAAATAGGTTTTTGATTATTTGGCCATGAATAAAAAAAAATATGTTGCAATTATGCCTACAGTCATTTAGAAATAGATTTTACGACATGCAAATGAATGTTTATTGCACCATGTGTGGTGGATTTCTCTTTGTTTATACTGAGCATTTTATTTGTCTGTCACTGTCCCCTTCTGCACTTAACCCTCCAGTAAACCTTTAATAAAAGCACACCTTTAGCCATTTTGCCGAAAACTGCTATCTCAGTAAAACATATCCTTTTCATGTATTGTTCCAATATTCTTTCATGAATATCATTATTAACTTTAGTCCTCACCATACATATCGAATATTTATTCATTTTCAGGATTACATTTTTTTTTGTATTTACTCAAGACAAAAAAGAAAACCTAACCATAACCCCTAACCCTAACTCTAACCCTAACCCTAGGGTGAAAGGTGTAATACATTTATGCAGTTCGCTTAATAGTGATTATTATTATTTTTAAACAAACAAGGATTATTCGAATGTGAGTCAAAGATGTGAGACTGAGCTACTTTCCTGGCATATACATAAAATATAGCCAACGCTATCCACACACACACACATCAATAAAAGGCTATTTGCAGAGAATTGCGGCATAGGGTGACTGGAGGGTTAAACTACCTAAGGGTTAAACTACCTGACTCATTGTAGCCTATACCTGTCTCTCACACACACATCACACAAGCAATCTCTATGTTCTGCCTCAAAGCTATGCAAATGAATGAGAATACTTACTAAGTGAGACACCCACACATGCACACATCCCACAACACATACTGTAAGCGCACACACACACACAATCACAACCGCACAGACGCACATCATGCCTGCACACACACACACACACACACACACACACACACACACACACACACACACACACACACACACACACACACACACACACACACACACACACACACACACACACACACACACACACACACACACACACAATCATACCCGCATGCATGCACACACACACATTGTTCCCAGACCACATAAAACCACCTTATTACCATATCACATATGCAACCATTTTAATCACGAGAAAAAGAAACTGCTTGTTTTTAAAGTATTCCACCCACATCTTTACTGTATATGTAACCTACACTAATCTTAAATAGTCTTCCACCCACATCTGTACAGTATGTGTAACCTACACTAATCTGAAATAGTCTTCCACCCACATTTTTATATTGCCTACACTTTACATTTAGTCATTTAGCTGATGCTTTTTTCCAAAGTGACTTACAAGTCCTGTACGACGTCAACAGGAAGGGTACAACTCTTTCAGCTAAGTAACAATGTTCATCAAACAGTGCTAAAACTTGGGTGGTGCAGTGTTGAGTGCATAGTTGTAAAGACATAATAGTATAGTAGGAAGACTAAGAGTGCATGATAGAGGACAGTAAGACGTTTTTTCCCCCCAGATATTGATTAAAGAAGTTCGTTTTTAGTCGACGGTGAAAGATTGGTCGGGTTTTGGCTGTCCTAACTGTGGAGCGAGGACCGAGAATAGGCGGCTTCTCTTTGATGACTGGGAACTGTTCCCTTCGCAGGTCAAGGACTTTGACGCAGATTTGTGCTCGATGGGGAGCCAGTGCAGGTCCCTAAGAAGTGGGGTAACATGGGCTGACTTTGGTAGGTTGGAGATCAGGCGGGCGGCTGCGTTCTGAATGAGTTGAAGTGGCTTGGTGGTGGTGGTCGGTAGACCAGTGAGCAGTGCATTGCAGTAGTCGAGGCGAGACATGACTATTGCTTGGACAAGGAGTTGAGTGGCTTCTTTTGTCACAAATCTTAGTCTTCCATCCATATATGTAGTCTACACATATCCTACTCTTAGCTAATCTTAAAGAATATGCCACGCTCATATTTTATGTAGTCTACACATATCTTATACTTAGCTAATGTTAAAGAATATTCCGCCGATATATATACTGCATCATATAATTCTTTTTGATCCACTTTTTCTCCCATTTTCTATTTTTTCTCCCATCCCAATTTTCGTATCATCCAATTCAACCCTCCCATGTCTTTGAACGCTGTTTCTTGCCTCCCACCAGCCGGCTGCAATGTGGACTAAGTCATACATAGCACGAGTCCCCTCCGATACTCGAGGTAACAACAGTCGCATCTTTCCACCTGCACGGCTCGATCTTTCAACGTCAGGGGTCTGGGCTTTCGAGGGGCCCCGCCACCGTCGCTTCCTGATTCTACTGCGCAGGCGCACCAACCGACCTGTAGGAGTCGCTGTCCACAACGCCCGATCCCCACCCATCAGTTTCCCTCCCCCTAATACTGCCAATGTGTATTAGTGCGGACGACCAGCTAAACTGAAAGCAATGTGGAGCGCTGGGCTCGAACAGGGAGGCGAACCTGTTCGAGCCTAGTCTCCAGTATTCGTGGTGAGCGCCTTGCCCACTGCACCACATAGCCGCACTACTGCATCATATTATTAACTAATCTTAAATAGGCATAGTCTTCATTTTTAAAGTAATCTTTTATATAGCAGTATTCTTTTTTTTTATCCACTTTTTCTCCCATTTTTTCTATATTTTTCTCCCATCCCAATTTCGTATCATCCAATTCAACCCTCCCCTGTCACGAACGCTGTTTCTTGCCTCCCACAAGCCGGCTGCAATGTGGACTAAGTCATACATAGCACAAGTCCCCTCCGGTACTTGAGGTAACAGCAGTCGCATCTTTTCACCTGCGCAGCTCGATCTCTCAGTGTCGAGGAGTAACGCGTGGGAGGCTCACGCTGCCCCCGACACTTCCTGATTCTACTGCGCAGGCGCACCAACCGACTTGTAGGAGTCGTTTGTTCACAACGCTCGATCCCCACCCTTCAGTTTCCCTCCCCGTAATACGGCCAATGTGTATTACTGCGGACGACCAGCTAAACTGAAAACAATGTGGAGAGCTGGATTCGAACACGCGAACCCAGCGTCTCCACATTGGTGGCGAGTGCCTTGCCCACTACACCACCTAGCCGCCCCTATATAGCAGTATTCTTAACTAATCTTAAATAGTCTTCTACCCACATATTTGATTTAGCCTATCACATTTAAATGTATACCTCTGCGGAAATGGAGAGTGCAGTGTGTCTCTGCGGTGCTCGCAGAGGCTGCAGAGAAGGCTCTCAGGTGTGCTGTGCAACTACCAAGCTAAGCACTGTAGATGCCACAGAGGTAATAATTGGGCTTTAGTGCAATGAGGCAGGATTTCCTGGAAACCACACAACCTATAATCTGTTTTTATCAACAAAGATGAACCTGTTTCAGTGGAGGCTGGCAAGGCAAATACTGAACCACCACTTGTATTATGCAACCGTCAAAGATTATAAGAGGAACATCAATCACAAACATCATTCACAAATAAAAACATCCTTAATTATACAAAAAAGATGATCATGCATCTATATCAGGGGTCTCCAACCTTTTTTAGGGTGAGAGCTACTTTAAAAAAAATAAAACAAGTCGTAGTCGTAGTTATACTTCTACTCCTTATTTTTGTTTTGTTATTTGTTTTTGCTAAGTACATATTTAGCACATTATTATATGCTTACCCTTAACTCATTGGACGTCATCGCTTAAGTGCGCGAGAGGGCGCTAGAGTGCCACCGCTTTAATCAATGGGAGGACTGCGAGATTTGCAAGAAATTATGGCTATGAGTCTAATACACCCGTCGATTATCAGTGAGTTGCTTCAGTGTCAACATGTACAAAATGGATTTTTTTCATCTGTACATTTCCGTTTTATACCATTTTGAATACGAGTATAGCTCGCAACTCAGGCGCCTAAGGAAGTTCCAAGTCAGTCAGAAGATCCTTAGGAACTTCTACTCATGTACAATCGAGAGCATCCTGACTGGCAACATCACCTCCTGGTTTGGGAATAGCACTGCACAAGACCGTAGCAGACTACAAAGAGTGACACGTTCAGCCGAACGCACAATTGGAGGGGGGCTTCCCACCCTCCAGAACATTTACAACAAGCGGTGCAGGGGGAAGGCTAAGAGAATCATCAAGGACTCCAGCCACCCGAACAACTGCCTCTTTGAACTGCTGCGGTCAGGCAAGCGATACCGGAGTCTTAAGGCGAGCACAGAAAGACTCAGAAGAAGCTTCTATCCCCAGGCCATCAGGCTGCTCAACGAACAATAAACACTATGCAACAACCATCAAATGCACACAGCACACACATCCACACGCACACACTCACTTTAAACAAACAACTCACTGCAGCACCCACTTTACACACTTTAGAACACCTAAACACACTTTACACTTTATATTTATTGGTAAAGGATTTGCACTACAACTCGTACACCTTACTGTAAATTGTACCTAAATTGTACCTCATCCCATTTCTGCTCTGCACTATATAGTATTGTATATTAGTACATTGCATAGTATATTGTATATTGTATGGTAACTCAGTTACTTCTATTCTGCATCAAACATTGTACATATGTCTATACTGAACACTGTGACCTCTATTTTTACTTCTATTTTACATGCTATACTATTTTATTTCATACTTATCTTGTCTAACACAGTCTCTGGAGCGTAACAGTGAGAAGCATTTTGTATAAAAGTATTCTGTACTTCTGTATGACAACTATTAAAGAAACTTGAAACTTGGTGATTTCTAGTAATTCCAGAGAAAGACGCGATAATAGCCCTTTAGTGGAATACACAAAACTCGTTGTCATTTTTCGGCTGATTATCAAATCTTCTTGAAATCAACGCTAGATCATCATTATTATCCTTCCTCGTGCAATCATGCAATGTGGTTTAGCCATTTCACTGAAGACGGGACATTGTCCGAAACATGTCTGCTTTTTATTCAGGCTGCCATTAAAAAAACATTGAACCTGTGAGTGCTGGTCCGGCTACCCTGCTTTTTGATATAGTGTTCTTACCTTGTATCTGATGTAATGCAAAAGAAAGAATCCAATTATCTGATCGCCATTTGAAGTACGCGGAGGTCCGTACCACGTTCAACAGCATTGCATATTGAGGGGGGTGGGGGGGGGGGGGGGCGCAGCCTCGCAGATGTATCGTTGAAACAGGTTACCTCGCCTGAGTATTTAAACCACGCCCGCACAGCTTGGATCGTCCCAGAAAAGAAACTACACCATTCCCAGTGGAGTGCAATACCAGCGATGGCGAGTTAACCCGACTATCATCGTGACTGGCGTCCAATGAGTTAATGAGATTTCTGACACTGCATGCTGTCGAGCAGGGCATTGTAATCTGGTGTGTATCCCGAAGTTCATTCTGATGCAGTCATCCAGGTGAGCATCAGTGAGAGTTTGGAACTTTGACTTGATAAAGTTCATGTCAGAAAAGGGAGATTCACAGGTATGTTGAGCCAAACAGGGCAGCACATTCCATGGCTCCTGTGCTGATGTCGGGGTGCTTATCTGCATCCACACGCTTCCAGAAATGAGCAGCAGACTTATGTGACAGTATGTCCACATCCATGAAGGGGTTTGAAATAAATATGGCACAGGGCTCCAGCCTCACAAAGTCTGTGAATCTGTCCTCAAACTCCTGACCCAGCCTGGTCAAGAGGTCTATGTAAAGTAGCATCATTTTCTTCCAGCATTTTGTGCACAGAGGGGAAGTGCTGCATTTTCCTTTTCTTCACTTCTTGGAGAAACAGGCCCAGTTTTGCCTTGAAAGCCTTGACAGGCATCATGTCGCTGATTGTCCTCCCCTCCCCTTGCCTTGTAATTCACTGTTCAGGTTGTTTAATTTATCTGTCACATGTGCTCAGTGGCGGCCGGTGTGAACTACATTTGGGTGGGCGCGGGCAGCTGACCAAGCTGACCAAGCTGACCAAGCGAATACTGACTCATAACGTTACGCTGTGTTGAGAGAGCGAGAGAGAGAGCGAGAGAGCGAGAGAGAGAGAGAGAGATAGAGAGAAAGAGAGCGAGAGAGAGACAGAGAGAGAGAGAGCGAGAGAGAGCGAGAGAGAGAGAGACAGATAGAGAGAGAGAGAGAGAGAGAGAGAGAGAGAGAGAGAGAGAGAGAGAGAGAGAGAGAGACAGATAGAGAGAGAGAGAGCGAGAGAGAGAGCGAGAGAGAGAGAGACAGAGAGAGACCGCATTAACTCACTGTTTAGTTGAAACGTGGTCCAGCCGGAGGGCTTGATAAAGTGTATATGTCCACTGTCCCACAGTCCCAGACTGTTGTTGTCGATGTATATCCACTGTCCAGAGTGACTGCATCACAACACAACAGCATTGAGTAACTAACTAACTAACTAAGCCTAACCAGAAACTGGCGTCGGCCAATCAGAGAGAGCGTCTCCGAGAAATGCGGCTACGGAAAGTACTGGCGTCAGCCAATCAGAGAGCGTCTCCGAGGAATGCGGCTACGGAAAGTATAGACGCTGCTTGCTTAGATGATAATATATCGCTTGAAAAAGCGACCGGAGGTACTATCCAAAGAGGGGTCCGGGAGGGGGGGGTTCGAGCTGGAGCATATGTGTGTAGGTTTTTAGATAACAGGTATTAGGGGTATATCCTGTATAAGACATTGGTATAAATGGTAATTTCGTTGGATATACACTGTATATTAATGCTTGTGTATCTTATCGTGTGTTGTCATGTTTGTTTATATGTGTGTTTAAAAAAATTATAAAAAAAAAAAAACGCCCGGCTTCCATCATAATACATCATATTTCAACGCACAGCGCGTTACGCACTGATTGGCTGCGACGGATACAGCGATGAAACCAGTGCACGCCCACTGTAAGGCGCTATTGCGTCTAGCCCGAGAGAAATGCGGCTACTGAAAGAATAGACGCCTATTGCGTCTAGCCCGAGAGAAATGCGGCTACGGAAAGGAATTACTTCCTGTTAATGAAAACAATTATTTATATTTGATATATTAACGTTATATTGTGCATTGGAAACACAAACATACTTAAAATGAGTAAATATTATTCATTTTAAACATGTTTATTTTATTTATAGGGCCCAAAAAAAAAAAAAAAAAAAAATCTTCTTCTTCTTCTTTTAACCAGGGAGGGCGGCGCTCTAGCGCCCCTATCGGCCAGCCGCCACTGCATGTGCTAGAAATGCCAGGTCCAGTAGCCATTCAGTGTCAGACAACAATTGTATCCAGCACCTTTGCGGGCCATTTTGTGATCTTTGAATAAAGAATCAGCCAGGGAGTCATTGCGTCATTAACAAAACCCCCAACTGTAAAAGGTTTTTTATTCTTTGCTAAATGATGGGTCACTTTCAATGACGTTTCGGTTGTAGCCTCGGCTCTCTTTGTTGGTTTGGTGAACAACGATTTGCTGCTTTCAACTCACTGATCGCAGGCTGCTGCCACAAGGAGAATAAGTCAAACTTCTTAATAAGTGTGTTGAAGTGCCAATCCACAACAAGGCTGGCCCCCAAATCAAGCACCTGTCTTTTACTCTAAATAAATAAATAGTCAGTCTCCCAATCTTGATGGAAACGGTACACATTCTGTTTTTTCTTCGATGGACCTGCCTCACTCATTCTTTATCTCCAAACTGTACAGATGCAAAACTGAAAATTCAGATCCTTTCTGCTGCTCTTCTGCTACTCCTCTGCCACTTTAGAACTAGCACTCAGGTGTTATATTTCGGGGGCTGGTGGCTGGCTCCCAAAGTGAACAAAGGGAGGGTACTTAACTTAAGTGCTCCCCCAGGGAGGGGGTCGGGGGCTACTGCCCTCAGACCCCCAAGATAATTTGTATATGGGGAGTCTGACTTGGGGTACTGCCCATATATTACTGTTGCAATGCATGATAAGTAAACAGTGAAAAAAGCTAAGGAATCCGATGGAGCTGGGTCGTTTGGGACGAATACAAATTTAAGATGAAAAAGTCTCCCCAGTGGGAGGCAGTGGAGGTGTGAAATCTGGCTAGGTCCAGAACAATAGGAGTCACGAAATCAGTTTGGCCCGTGGAGTGGTGGAGGAGCAGCAGAAGAGCAGCAGAGGTTCGATTTTTCAGTGCTGGATCTGTATGTTAGCTTCGGTCACGTTAAATTCAATTGCATTCAAGTTCGGCTCTCTTATGTTCTGCAAAAATCTGATTTTTTTTTTGCAATATATACTTATTTGTGAAAACCTAAAAAGTTTTAAAGATAATTGGAATATGTAATATATATACTTATTTGTAACATGTACAAATTTGATACAATATATATTACTTATGCCTCTACCTTCCCCTAGCGGCCTTCACTAATAAAACATTATTTTACCTGTCTGCCTCCCTGTCTCTGTGTTCATTCAATTATATGCAGCAGCACAAAACAAACCTAACAGTTGTTGCATGTTTGGACAGTAAGTCTGATATCTGATGTGCCAGAAAAACTCTGTGGAAGATACCAAAGCATCCTTTGTCAGTGGTTTGGCATCTCTGCGGATGTAATCTTCCAGGCTGCTTTTGTATATAATAATTTGTTCTTAATGGCTTGCCTGGATAAATAAAGGTTAAATAAAATAAACAAATTGTTATGGTTTGAAACCGACCCCAATCGCACAACACAAGACAGGTATGAGAGTAAGCCAAAAACAGGGCAATATTTATTTATTTACAAAAAGCGGCACAGTCCCTTTAAGGGAGAACACAAAAACAACTAGAGTCCATGAAGATATGGAAACTGCGGCACTGTGCCTTTAACAGGCGAACAGGCTAAAGGACTAGGGGCACTGGAGAGGGGGACAGGGACAGAGGCCCGGAGAGGCGGGCTAGAGACAGGGACAGAGAACAGGGTTAAGGCCTTGGACAGGGCCAGAGCTGCTTACAGGGACGAGGACAGGGTTAAGGCCTTGGACAGGGCGAGGGCCAGAGCTGCTTACAGGGATGAGGACAGGGTTCCGACGGCGGAGGCCGGGCACGGGGACAGGGGCCCGACGGCGGAGGCCGGGCACCGGGACAGGAGCCCGACGGCGGAGGCCTGGCACGGGGACAGGGGCCCGACAGCGGAGGCCGGGCATGGAGATCCTTTTCCCGTCCCTACACCGAGTAGGGCTCTGCTGCTCAGGAAGGAATCCTCCTCCTCCTCCTCGGATGCTGCAGACGGGCAGCGCAGAACAAAGGGGGTCCGAGGGGAAACGGGATGGGCACACGCCATCCTCCCGTGGAATACTAGGGAGCGACGGCGAGCCGGGGTCCGAGGGGAACGGGATGAGCACACGCCATCCTCACGTGGAATAATAGGGAGCGACGACGAGCCGGGGTCCGAGGGGAACGGGATGAGCACACGCCATCCTCCCGTGGAATAATAGGGAGCGACGGCGAGCCTCACCCCAGGAACGAGGATCACGAAGAGACGCCTTCCTCCCATGGAATCGGGAGCGATGGCGAGCCGGCTTGACGTCTGGAGTGGGAACACTGGAAACCTCCCGTAGAGAATTAGAGAGCGAAGGCGGTGTCCCACTCCAGGCAAACGGCGACAGGTGGTGATGGCTGGCACGTCGTCTCACGCCGGAGACGCGGCAGGTGATGGTAACGTACAGAATACAGAACGAACACAGAGTCCAGAACACAGAACGACCCGACCCGGACTGGAGGGGAGTCTGCAACCTAAGTACTCTCCCGAGCTGATTGCAAACTCCCAACAGGTGCGTGAAGGTAGAGGAACAAGAATGTCCAAGGGTGGGGGCTGGTGAAGAGTAGGAGACAGGGAAAAGTTCTCGCAAGGGTGGGGGCTGATGAGGAGAGGAGACAGGGAAAAGGGGTCCAGGGACAGGCGAATCCTCACAGTACCCCCCCCTCCACAGACGGCTCCCAGACGTCAAAAGGGACCGTCCGGGAACGGGCAGGACAGGGGGCCGGGAGAACACAGGGAGAGTCCGGGGGAAAAAAAATCAGGACGGACAAGGCCGGGACGAGCGACACCGGGGCAGGGGAGCGGCGACAGGAACCCAGGAGGGGCAGAGGAACGGGGCCGGAGAAGGGAGAGAAAAAAAAATCAGACAGCGGGGCAGGGGACAGACAGAGCAACCAAACAAAAAAAAATGGGCCATGCTAGCAGGGGAAGCTACACCTAAAGTGGGGCTAGCAGAGGGACAGGGTAGCTGCCAGGGCATTGCTAGCTACAGGGCCTATGCTAGCTGTACTGCTACATTAACATAGAGGCTGCGCTAGCTGCCGGAGCTAGGCTAGCAGACAGGGCTGGACTAGCATGAGAACACATGGGGTAGCTGCAGGGGCTAAGCTAGCAGACGGCTGGACTAGCTGAGGAGAACAAGCTAGCTGAAAGGACAGTCCTAGCTGTCGGGAACAGGGTAGCTATCAGGCCTGGCACGGGGACAGGGGCCCGACAGCGGAGGCCGGGCACGGAGATCCTCCTCCCGTCCCTACACCGAGTAGGGCTCTGCTGCTCAGGAAGGAATCCTCCTCCTCGGATGCTGCAGACGGGCAGCGCAGAACAAAGGGGGTCCGAGGGGAAACGGGATGGGCACACGCCATCCTCCCGTGGAATACTAGGGAGCAACGACGAGTCGGGGTCCGAGGGGAACGGGATGAGCACACGCCATCCTCCCGTGGAATAATAGGGAGCGACGGCGAATCCTCACACAAATGTAAATCATATGCTAACCTTAATAAAACATTAATAATATGTGAATGCTAGAATTGCTAAAATCTATTTTTTAAGACATTTTGTTTGTTGATCCCCCATGTAAGAATATACATTGTTTACTCTGCGCCACAATAACCAGCACTGCTTAACTATACAATACAATTATTGTTCTAACTAAGACCAGCTGAAAAAAACAATCATTTTCCTGCATACATCACACTAGCAGATAACAACATGAGAGAACCTACACATATGAGACATTTCTGACAGCACAATATTGATGTAACTAAGAGATGGGAAAAAAACTATTTGTATGCATACAGTATTACACAACTTGAGACTGACAGATGCCAACACACCAGAATGGCAGAATCTTTGCAACTGTTGGTGGCAGATAACAGAACAGCACTTCCAAGATAAATTATAAGATCAACACAAGAACCCAGTGGAAGCACCATCTATTACTGGCAGAAGAATGCTGTTAGTAATACTTTGCTGTACTGTATCTGTATATATCCCTCAGACACTGTGCTACACACACACTGGACGGGGAAATACAACAGCAACTTGTTGCCTAGTAACACAAGGTCAATACAGAAGAAAGGTTGATAAAGGGTATCTCTCTCTATATATATACTATCTCTCTCTCTCTCTCTCTCTCTCTCTCTCTCTATATATATATATCTATATATATTTTAAGGCTGTCAAAGTTAACACGGTATTAACGAGTTATCCCGATTCTATTAACACCACTATCTTTTTTTAACTCACGATTAACTTTTACGATTTTTTTAATTTTTTACACTAGACTTCATTATTGATGCTCTCATTGATACTATGTTTGTTTCTGAAGTGTGTGTGTGTGTGTGTGTGTGTGTGTGTGTGTGTGTGTGTGTGTGTGTGTGTGTGTGTGTGTGTGTGTGTGTGTGTGTGTGTGTGTGTGTGTGTGTGTGTGTGTGTGAGATATAGAGAGAGAGAGAGAGGGGGGGGTGAGAGAGATGAGGAAGAGTGTGTGTGTGAGAGAGAGAGGGGGTGTGTGATTACTCAGCCCTTGTGTGGGTGAATGCAACAAGTTCCTAACGTTTTATTTTCCCCTATTATTTCATGCACACTTTATTCATTGTTTAAAATTATTATTTTCTGTTAAGTTATTACGTGCATCACTCTGTTTTGAATTTGATGCGGTGGCAGCCCAAGCTTGTCTCGTCTATGTCAACCTGAGTGAGAGAGCTGTCAGGCAGTATGTGTGTTTGTGTGTCTGATTGTGTGTGTGTGTGTGTGTGTGTGTCTGATGTGTGTGTGTGTGTGTGTGTGTGTGTGTGTGTGTGTGTGTGTGTGTGTGTGTGTGTGTGTGCGTGTGCGTGTGTGCGCGCGCGTGTGTGTGTGTGTGTGTGTGTGTGTGTGTGTGTGTGTGTGTGTGTGTGTGTGTGTGTGTGTGTGTGTGTGTGGTTCGGCTGTGGAGGTGAGTTTGATGAGAATTGGCAGGCAGATTATGGATGTGGCATTTGGGGTCTCACCACCGACGGCGGCTTGTCCACCCTGAAGCAGCCGCCGGCCCACTGCAGCACTCTGTGTTGTCGGATGACTGAGATGTACCAACTGACAATGAGAGCCCTCAGGGCACAAGTCTTTCCCCCATCTTTTTACCTGACAGTAAAGCTTAATTTTGAGCTCAAATCTCTGTCAGTATCTACTTTCAAATGTTTTGTGTCTAACTGCCTCATAATTGTGGGTTCTCAATTTTGCACAGAACCCTGTATTGCGGTGAGACAATTCCTGTGATGGCAACATTTGAAACACACAACAAAATTAAAGAAGATAAATTGTGTGCAAGTAGGCTCTGTAGGCTTTCACAGTGACGTTGATGCAGTCGACAAGGTGTTGGTTTGACATGTAATGCAGCCATTCATTGAAAATAATTTTCTTGGGATCCCATTTTCTGAAATCCAAAATTTTTAATATTTTTCCTTCCTTCCTTCCTTCCTTCCTTCCTTCCTTCCTTCCTTCCTTCCTTCCTTCCTTCCTTCCTTCCTTCCTTCCTTCCTTCCTTCCTTCCTTCCTTCCTTCCTTCCTTCCTTCCTTCCTTCCTTCCTTCCTTCCTTCCTTCCTTCCTTCCTTCCTTCCTTCCTTCCTCCATCCCTGCCTCCCTTCCTCCCTCCTTCTCAGCATTTTTACATTTTATTTTGCAGCCTCTCCAAGGAGAGTTTCACATAAGAGCACCAGATGGGGGAGCTCCAGTAGCTCACCACGTACCGCGAGTGCCATTTCGGCGCCGGGGACAACCGTGCTCGTCACGGATCTGGGGTTTAGCGAGTTCGAATCCCGGACTGCAGCCGTGCCTTTCCCAGAGTGTCTTCCCCCCCATCTGAACCCTTTCAGCCTGTTTCTGTCGGTCATCCTTGACCAGAATAAATGCGATAAACGTATAAAAAGAGCCAGGGGAATGGCCAAAGTTTAAAAAAAAAAAGAGCACCAGATGAATTCAAGATGCCTCTCACATGGGCCGGCTAAGTGGCGCAGTGGGCAAGGTGCTCGCCACTAACGCAGGAGATGCTGGGTTCGAGCCCAGCGCTCGGCGTTGCTACCGGCTTGGCTGGTTGTTCATACTAACACAATTGGCAGTGTTAGGGGTGGGAAAGCTGGTGGGTGGGGATTGGACGTTGTGGACAGCGACTCCTACAGGTCGGTTGGTGCGCCTGTACAGCAGAATCAGGAAGCATCTGGGGCAGCGTGAGCCTCCCACGCGTTACTCCTCGCCACTGAGAGATCGCGCTGTACAGGTGAAAAGATGCGACAGCTGCCTCCTCGTGTACCGGAGGGGCTTGGTCCTCACTGCAGCCGACCAGTGGGAGGCATAGTCTAGCAACGTTCGAGACAGGGGAAGGGAGAATTGGCGAGGCGAAATTGGGATGGGAGAAAAATAGAAAAATAAGGACAAAAAGTGGATACAAAAAAAGGATGCCTCTCACATCTTGTCGGGGCAGATTATGCAGGGAGCAGTGCAGGAGGAGTATATTCCTGTGTCACTACCAGCAACACATACTACTGTGCAGGACCTCTGCCGGCTGTAAAAGGCACACTGTACTGTCATCTTCACAACATAGTCATCTTCATTTCTCAAGGGCCTCACGCCAGCGCTTCTGTAAAGCGTGCAGCACTTGAGCAGCATATACAGGCTCTGGCATGGAGGATCAAAGGGCAAGTAGGAATTGATTTGGATGCGCCTTTGCTGCCTGAAAATAAAAGAGCTTGTAATGAAGCGTGTTTACTGGCAGGGTGCTTCACGGATGTCCCTGAACCATGTAATGTCTAGAGAATGGAGAAGGGCGGTGTTCACTGTGGCACGCTTCCTACCCATCACAGTTGTTTAAATATCATGCTGCTGAATTTAATCCTTCAAGGCTATCCTACTTCGTATAAATACTACAGTAAAAAAGACACAGAGAAATACGCTGGGGGGCGAGATCCAATAAGAGGAGTAGCACAGGGCAAACTATGAGGTGGTGAGCAAATCTATGGTCATTCCACTTATAATTCACAAAAGCGGCAGCTAATTATGCAATTAGTGTAGGGAAACTCCGCTCTGGTCGCATTATGTGCATTATGTGCATTATGTGGATGAAGCAAGCGGGAGTTCTGCTTGCTACCATGACAGCAGGTACTTAGACTGTACCTAGGTAACGGTTGTACTTTAGATTGTATATTGAACTGTATATTGTATATGTATATTTAATAAACAAACTTGAACTTGAAACTTGTTAGATGTAAGCCAAAGATGAAAGGTGTTCATTTCAAAGGTGACTATTTGCAGAATATTCAGGAATATTCCTTGAGGTGAATCATAATCAGTTTTATTATTTATCAATGGTTATTGACCAGTCAAGTTGCTGGGTCAGATCTACCTGTTGTATGACCAGCATTCACCTACACTGATATGATATCAACATAAACATTGAATATTATATACATCAATATTAACACTATGATCGCCGGGGACGAGTTAAGACGTCATTCCTAGCCATGCTCATTCTGCCGAAGACGCCGTAACTCGTCTTTGATGTCAATATTTCAAAAATCTGTCATCGAAATCATATTTCCTTTCCGGAGCCCTGAGATGTACTGGTGAGCTCCACTCAACTGTCTAACGGTTCGAGAGCGCCATCTGGTGGCCGATCGGCAGATCGGCCAAGAGGGAGGGGCGCGCTAAACAGGAAGTGCTCATCCATATGTGCTCCGGGCACTCGCGATCGGTAGCCGGACTCCATCTCAACACACTGGATGATCAATCGCTCGCCCTAACTCAATAAACAACGTTATTTGGACGTATATAGTATTATACAACCTGGAAATGGTTCATCAGGATCAACATCCCATAATCGAAAACGGTCTACTCCACGCTGATCGTCCAACGGCGCGAGGAACATACGGTAAGATTCAGCGTTATTTTCTAACGTATTCCATATAAACTGCTATGATGAACATATGACCCACTCTGGATGAATCATCTAACTCTGCCCACGGAATTATAAACGATCCCCCGCCCATCCGGTCATCATCAGATCATACGTAGATCATTCTAGAAGTACGTCCAGTTGAAATTTTTCATCTCGCACAGATTCCTACCAAACTGTATTTGATCATCAATATAATGCATTTAGGGCTATAAATCACGTTCTGAAGAAAGCTGCAGAAAACGATAAAAACATACTTATACTTTAGACCATATTTTAGTATGAATATGTGAATGAAAAAGTTTAACGTTGCTACACCCTGAACAATACATATAGGACATTGAATGGGCCATAATAATGGCAATGTAGCAATAGAATTTAAAAAGTTATAGCCCTGCAAAGAAGGGGAACTTCTCCATAGACAAATAGAGCTGGCGAGGGATGGTAAATTATGAATTTAACCCATGGCGATTAAAGTGTTAAAGAAGCCTATTTTCATTCAGCTGAAATCGCTAAAATTTACACATTAGTCAAGTCAAGTCAAGTCAGTTTTATTTGTATAGCACGTTTACAAATGACTAACAGCCAAACCAAAGTGCTTCACAACATGATAAAAAACACATACAATGCAATAAAAATACACTAGAAAAGAGGTCGAGTACAGTACAGTGCAAAGTGCAAAGTGCAATAAAAGAGACAAGAAAATTTGATAAAAATGCAGAGTGACAGCTGATGTCATGTATAGATGCTGGGCTAGCTCTGGTCAAAGGCCAGGGAGAAGAGATGTGTTTTGAGCAAGGATTTAAAAACCTCCAGGCTCTGGGCAGATCTTATGTGGAGGGGGAGGCTGTTCCAGAGTCTGGGGGCAGCAGCAGCAAAGGCTCTATCTCCCCTGGTTTTTAGCCTGGTCCTAGGCACCTCCAGCAGCAGCTGGTCAGCAGACCTTAAGGCTCTGGATGGGGTGGGGTGATGTAGGAGCTCAGCTAGGTACGGTGGAGCCAGCCCGTGTAGTGCTTTAAAAACAGTCAGTAAAAGTTTAAAATCAATACGGAAACGGACGGGGAGCCAGTGGAGAGAAGCCAGAACTGGTGTAATGTGGTCACGTTTCATGGTACCGGAAAGCAGGCGGGCAGCCGCATTTTGTACCAGTTGCAGGCGACGAAGCAGCAACTGGTCAATGCCGATATACAACGCATTGCAGTAATCCAGCCGGGTCGAGATAAAGGCATGGATCACCCTCTCCAGATCCTTCTGGGAGAGGTATGGTTTGGTCTTGGCTAGGAGTCTGAGGTGGAAAAAGCTAGTTTGGACCACCGAACTAACCTGCTTATCAAATTAAAAATTTCTGTCGAAGATTACTCCAAGGTTTCTGACAGAGGAGCGGATATTTGAGCCCAGGGGGCCTAGGGCAATGGCTGTAGGGTCAGGTGAATCATTACTAAATAAAATTATCTCTGTTTTGCGCTCATTTAAGTTGAGAAAGTTTGAACTCATCCATAATTTAATATCAGCCAGGCAGTCTAGCAGTGGTTGTAATGTGACCTTGCCTTTTGCTTGTAAGGGTAGATATATCTGCACATCATCGGCAAAACAATGGAAGGACATGTTGTGCTTTGCAATGATTGAGCCTAAGGGCAACATATATAATAAAAAGAGGATGGGGCCCAGTATCGACCCCTGGGGCACCCCACAGGTAAGTGGGGCCGCTGAGGAGAAGAATTCTCCAAGCTGGACTGAGAAGCTCCGGTCAGTCAGGTAGGACTTGAACCAGCTTAGGGCGACGCCTGTGATGCCAACATGTTTTTCCAGGCGCGACAGTAGGACAGTGTGGTCTATAGTGTCGAAGGCGGCTGTAAGGTCTAAAAGCACGAGAATGGCGGGATTTCCAGAATCTGCAGCTAAAATTAGATCATTTTGGACTCTCAGGAGGGCTGTTTCAGTGCTATGGCGCGGTTTAAAGCAAGACTGAAACTTTTCATGGATTTGATGAACATCTAAAAACAGTTTTAACTGGAGGTAAACTGCTCGCTCCAGGACTTTTGACAGGAAGGGTAATTGGGAAATAGGCCTGAAATTAGATAAAATAGAGGGATCAAGGTTTTTCTTTTTTATCAGGGGTTGAACCACAGCGTGTTTAAAGGCAGTTGGGACACAGCCAGAGCTGAGAGAGGAATTTACCAGCAACAGAATAGTGGGCAAGACTGAATCGAGCACTTCTTTTAGAAGGCGAGAGGGAAGGCTATCTAAGGGGCAGTTTGTGGGCCGTAAGTGTTTAATTATGTCAGAGAGAGAGGAGGGAGAGACTGGCTGGAACTGCTCAAAAACAGCAGGCAGGGAGTGTAGGGGAGAAGGGGGGGGGGGGGCTGGGAAGGCTGTAATGAGAACTGGTCTGAGAGCAGAGATTTTATCAATAAAAAACTTTAAAAAACGTTCACAGAGAGCAGATGATGGCACAACTGGGGAGACATCACGGGGGTTAATGAGGGAGTTAAGAATTTTAAAAAGAATCTGGGGCTTGTGGCAATTTGTAGAGATCAAATTGGAGATGTATTTGCATTTAGCAGTTTTGACAGCATTTTGATATGCAGATAGGCAGTCACGTAGGATTTTGAGGGAGACGTGGAGCTTATCCTTATTCCACTTTCTCTCTGCACGCCTACATAATAATTTATAATTTATAATTTAGGACCTGCTCCGAGGTCATCAATTGGCACACATGCGATGCATGCATGCAATTCGTATCTGCGATTAACCCATCCCGTCCTCCTTCCCCCCCAAGGGCAGCCGGGAGCAGACAGGCACAACGTGAGCCGCGCCAGGGGACCAATCCAAGTGCTCCTGTCCGTCTTCGTCAAGGACGCCACAGCGTTAACGATCTTGTTGTTGTGCATGTTTTTCCATTGGGTTTTATCTTATCGGGGGGGAAACCCTTGCGAGCACGGGGAGAACATGCAAACTCCACACAGAAAGGCCTGGGAGATACCCCACCTGGGTAACTGGCACCATGGAAACCTGGTCCCCAAGCGGGATTCGAACCCTGGACCTTCTTGCTGTGAGGCGACAGTGTTAACCACTACACCACCGTGCCGCATGTGCGTCTGAGAGCACGCGTGGAGTCATTTAGCCATGGTGTTTGGAGTGTTTTGCTGCGTTTGGACCTGAGAGGTGCAACAGAGTCTAAAATATTTTTGCAGGTCGAGTCAAACATTGAAATTAAATCATCTATATTAAAAACACAGTTTGCGCCCAAGGCGTGAAGTGGGGAACCGTTAAAAGCATCAGAAAAAAGCACAGCAGTCAGGGGGCCCAACGTGCGCGAGTAGCGCGCAGGGGCATGGTCGTTCTTATGTAGGCACGGGGCTATTAAGGTAAACACAACAGGTGAGTGGTCAGAAAGACCTGCAGCACAGATGTCTGTTATAGAGACAGATATACCAAACGATAACACAAGATCTAACGTGTGACCTTTTTCATGTGTTGGGCCAGTGACTGATTGTATCAGATTAAATGAATCAATGAGATTCATAAAGTCCCGGGATAGGGGTAGCAGCGGACAGCAGACATGAACATTAAAATCACAGCAAATTAAAACGTGGTCATATTTCACCATGATCCCAGCGAGAAAATCGGCAAAGTCTGTGATAAACTCCTTGTTGTATTTGGGTGGACGATAGACAACAGCACAGAACACGGGGGATGACAGGTGCAGTTCAAATGTTTGCAGCTCAAAGCTAGAGTAGCTTGCTACAGGCTGGGACAGGCGACACTGGAAGCAAGATTTGAACACGGAGGCTAAACCTCCACCTCTACCGGAGGACCGGGGGGAATTAAAAAATGTACAGTCAGGAGGGAGCAGTTCGGAGAACGGTGTACAGTCACCAGCATGGAGCCAGGTCTCAGTTAAAAACATAAAATCCAGTTTATGGAAGGTAAAAAGATCATTTAGAAGAAATGTCTTATTTAAAATCGATCTAGCATTTATAAGAGCCATATTGAGAGTGATATCTGGCGTCACACTGGACGCAGCACGTCGCAGCGGGCGCAGGTTGGTGTGGACAACACCATTGCCACGTGCTCTCAACTGCCCAGGCAGAGGCACGGCCGTTGATTTTGTAGTGACGACAGTGATAATCCGATGTGGATGGCCGGGTCTGTTGGTAGATCTGCTGGTGTGGCCTGAGTTAGGCCTAGTAGTGGAGCTACTGCTATGGCCTGGGTTAGGAGTGTGCAATAAAAATAGTCAGTCATGTGGGAGATTCTGTATAGTGTGCTGCACATTTCCCGCTAGCGTCTGGCTACTTAGGTGATGGGAAAAATTTGAGGCCAGGACTGCAATTCCCTTCTGGTTGAGATGCAGGTTATCACTTTTATATAGATCAACCCTATTCCAAAATGAATCAAACTGGTTAATATAATCAAAGCCACATGCCAGGCAGAAATTTTGTAGCCACTGGTTGGCGCTGTAGAGGCGGCTGAACATCTCAGAGCCCCGTCGGAGGGTAGGGATTAAACCTGAGAATATGCATGTTTTGCCTAGGCTCTCGATCGTTGCTGCCAGTAGTTCGTAGTCATCGTGAAGCTTGACTGATTGTCTACACTTGATATCATTTGTATCCACATGGACAATCACGTTATGGGCAGCTGGGTGAAGGTCGATGATGGTGGGGATATATTGTAGTAGATCGAGAATTTTTGCACCTGAGAATGAGTATGAAATGCTATTAGGGACAGCAACGGATCTAACGATTGAATCACCTATGATTATACACTCTGGAGGTGGGAAAAGAAGGCGGCTGGCATGGTGAGTTATGCTCGCTGTTGGAGCAGCAGGTGGACGAGTGGGGCTGGGAGAGGTGGAAGAATTTGACGCTGGGTTTACTCTGGATCGCTTGCCGGAGGGGGAGGCGGCCGGGGAGTTTGAAGTAGTGCTGCCAGGTGAAGATCGCTTTCTACGGGAGGATGGACCAGACCCAGCATGGTCATTTCTCACCGATGATGCCCAGGAAGATGACCCGAACCGGAGCCGAGAGGGGGAGACCGCAGGCATCGGCGGTCCAATTTCGCCATCGTCCATACTCAGTGGTTCAAAGTGATTAAAAAGTTGGGGCATTTCACTGTCCTCTTCGCTCAGTGGATCCGGAAAAAGAGGCATGGCTAACTTTTTTCTGCTTCTCAACACCGTGGTCCAGGAGGTGGAGGGAATTATGGAGCAGTCACTGGTTGCCGACTCCGAGGCGGGGGGGAGCCTGTCCCTGGTCAGCTCCACGCCCGCCAGCCGGAGACTGGAAATAATCTAGGACTGCCGGTGCAGGAGTTCATGGATGTGCTTCTCCAGGGAAAGAAGCTCAGACTTGAGGCCTGATAGTTCATCTGTGGCCACCATGACCAAGCCCGGATAGCCTATCTCCAGGCTAACAACAACGGGTAAGTTAAAGTCTCTCAAGTGTACAAACAGTGGTGTTGCGTATACAACTAAAAGAGTAATAACAGCGATAAAAACAGCGATAAAAATGTGTGGTCCCGAGTGTAACAGGGTTAGGTTATTAGGTTATTTAGATAGTGCCATTACAAATTCGATTTTAACTTCTATATACTGTATCTATTATAATATATGCTGTAGGGGCGGGTGTGTGTGCCAGTTGCGCAACAGCTGTTTATCTGTAGTCAAATTGGTAAATGGTTAAAAAAAAATTACTAATAATAATTACATGTCATAAAGCCCTCATTGACCATTTGCCCTCAGGACACTGCTGAAGTAAAAATGCCAATGTGCAACCATTATACCTCAATTTAACAACATTTATCAACAAAAATCTAATGATCAAAATGTTATGCTTCTGTAGCATGAAACAGTAGCAGAATTAAACAATCCCTCACTTTGACGGGCACCTCTTGGAACTCCCTCAACCACCCCTGGGAAATTCCCTCAAAGACTTTGGGAAACACTGTCCTAGGACCAGAAGTAGGTAAAATAGGCAGTGTTGCCAGAGGATGTTTGTTGAGGTCCTGACATCGTCACGGCCAATTAAGCCTGCTGATGATGTGACTTAATTAACCATGTAACCCTAACCCTAATGCACTGGTGCTCTAAACAACTACACAGAGCAGAGCAGAGCAGATAAAAAGAGAGGCGGAGGAAGAGGAAAGAGAAAGAGACAGATTTACAGAGAGGGGGAGGAAGAGGAAAGAGAAAGAGAGATTGACAGAGAGGGGGAGAGGCAGTAAGAGAACTAGTCTACATGGTGGGACGATCTTACTTTCTTACAGAGGAAACCATCCGTACGGGTAATCAACTCTAACTTGCTACAGTAAATGGTTCAATTTAAGTCGGCCTTGCTCCCCGTTGTCATTTTGGTCCTGACATTCATTCCAGTCGTCCCCTCAGTCCCCCGGAGCCATCTTGTGATCATTAGATGAAAACCCTTGCTGAGGTCAGGGTATTGACTGAAATCAATTATAGCCCCATTTACTTAATGAGCTTGGTCAACATCTGTGTCGGTGCGACTGGCGCACGCCACACTTGATTGGCTGGATGCTGCTGATGTCTGGGGCAGAAATGGTGATGGGTCGAAGAAAACACTCTTTAATATTAATTAAGATTAAACTGGACTTTGAAGAAGTCTTTTATTCATTGCACACATTGACAATGTCGTCATGCAGTGAAACACACATGCGATGGGCGGCACACACATACACATACAAATAATTTTCTTTTTTTTGGGGTTGCCATTGAAATTGTCCTCTGCGTTTGACCCATGTGTAATATGTCATATGGCCTGTGATATAACTGTGATAGTATGTCATATGGCCTGTGATATAACAGTGATATTAATATAAATTTGATATATTATTCAGCATTTATTGGCAGACTATTGGTGTAACGGATGGTATCGTGAAGCGCAGTCACGAAGGGCTGGGGTGAGTAGCGGTGCTATGGGTTAAACTCCCTCTCATCCTCAAAAGACACATAGACACGTTACAAAGCAGTGAGTTCACTTCTTGGTATAGCGGTCTGTGTTGTTGCCCGCGGCGTGGGAGACCAGGGTTCGAAACTCCCTCGGGGCATAGAAGTTTGAGGTGACTATGGCTACGTTTAGACGGAGAGAGTCTGAACAGAAACCGCAAAAGTCGTCTTGCGGTCTCACTTTTAATTTTGCGTTTAGACTAGCGTTTTGGGATGGAATTCTGCGTGCAGACGACGCTGTAACGACTCGAGACGACGGAGCCCCACTGTCACACGATTGGCGCATATGTCACATGACGTGCTGTGAAGACCCGCCCTACTCTGCCTCTGATTCGCAGACTGTGGGTGGGGAATGTGATTGGACCAAAGCAGAGTCACTCACAGACAGTGGGTCCAGTACTAATAGTTGTGATAGCCGCGGGACAGATTCTTGTGTATTTAAAAGTACTGCCAATGTAGCCTTCAGGTGATCGCCATGGATAGAATCAGACATGCTTTGTTTACGCTTCTAGGCTACTGGCGCATGCCTGTGATGTAAGCAGTACGCGCGACGAGAGCCTTGACAACCCTTTCGTCATCGTTTTATGCGGTTTGACAGTTTAGATGATAGCGCAAAGGTTTATCGTTTCTAGGAATTCCACCCTGGAAGGTGGTCTCACTTTTTTACGGTTTCCCCCCCGTAAAAACGCAGTTTCCGTATAAAAGAAAGGCACATCCAAAAAAATATTTTTGCGGATTCACCTGCTAGCGTTTCCGTCTAAACAGGGCCTATGTCACAACCGTTACATTGGTATATAGACTGATTTGGGCTGTAAAAAGCAGAAACAATTGTAATTTTATGATTGACTGTTGACCGATTGCAGAATTTACATTAATGTGACTTTTTCTTTACTGGGAGTGTGTTACTTTATACAGGTGCAATGAATTCTAATCACAATAATAATGTGAAAGCAAAGTTGGCCATGTGATACCAGGATTATGACACATCATGTCAGCACACAGGGAAGCATGTGAATCACGTGTGAAGTGTTCCAACATTGGAAACCCATGGGATAACGTGCATTTTTCACATGTGAAATTCATGTCACCTTTTCTTTAAGGAAGGGTCTATCAAAGCTAGAATGTGAACCCACCACCACATGGATGGATGTGAACCTACCACCACACGGAGGGATGTCAACCCACTACCATGCAGAGAGACGTCAACCCATCACCATACAGAGGGATGTGAACCCACCACCACACATATGGATATGAACCCACCACCACACATATGGATATGAACCCATCACCACAAATAGGGATATGAACCCAACACCACACATATGGATATAAACCCAACACCACACGTATGGATATGAACCCAACACCAACCAGAGGGATGTGAACACACCACTATACAGATGCATGTGAACCCACCACCACACAGAGGGATGTGAACCCACCACCACCTAGAGGGATGTGAACCCACCACCACCCAGAGGGATGTGAACCCACCACCACCCAGAGGGATGTGACCCCACCACCACCCAGAGGGATGTGACCCCACCACCACCCAGAGGGATGTGAACCCACCACCACCCAGAGGGATGTGAACCCACCACCACACAGAGGGATGTGACCCCACCACCACACAGAGGGATGTGAACCCACCACCACCCAGAGGGATGTGAACCCACCACCACACAGAGGGATGTGAACCCACCACCACCCAGAGGGATGTGACCCCACCACCACCCAGAGGGATGTGAACCCACCACCACCCAGAGGGATGTGAACCCACCACCACACAGAGGGATGTGACCCCACCACCACCACCCAGAGGGATGTGAACCCACCACCACACGGAGGGATGTGAACCCACCACCACACAGAGGGATGTGAACCCACCACCACACAGAGGGATGTGAACCCACCACCACACAGATGGATGTGAACTCACCACCACACAGAGGGATGTGAACCCACCACCACACAGAGGGATGTGAACCCACCACCACACAGATGGATGTGAACTCACCACCACACAGAGGGATGTGAACCCACCACCACACAGAGGGATGTGACCCCACCACCACCCAGAGGGATGTGAACCCACCACCACCCAGAGGGATGTGAACCCACCACCACATGTAGGTATGTGAACCACGTGGACGAGAGCCACCTGCCCCACACGCTGTATTGTTCCGTCTCACCCTGGATAAATTGCCGGCTACATTATGGCTGTACAGGGAGATGATACTGGAAATATCGATGAGATAAGGAACATTATCTCCCGACTGAGGGCTCATGGACACAACACAATATGTTCATATTGGTAATACTAGATGCATATCACACAGACATGAGGGCAATGGCTAAAATCATTTCCAATATGGTTGAAATCAAGAACGATTGAGAGAGGAAGGAGAGAAAAAAGAAAAATACTGTATGCGAGAGAGAGAGAGAGAGAGATAGAGAGAGAGAGAGAGAGAGAGAGAGAGAGAGAGAGAGAGAGAGGCAGCCAAATAACGAGAGACAGAGAGACAGAGAGAAAGAGAGAGGGAAGGAATAGAATAGAGGACTAAGTGCTAAATGGTGTGAATAATTGAGTTGGAGGTGGCAACTTAATGATGTGAGCGAGGGAGTGATCACGGAGGAGGCTGAGACTCCCAATGTGCCCCCCCCCCCCCCCCCCCCCCCCCCCCCCTCCCCCAGCAGGGCTAGCTGACACAGCCTGGCACACGCT
>NC_140170.1:133241230-133347454 GCF_963971535.1 Notolepis coatsorum | reverse complement strand
GCCAAAGCAATAGGTGGCGATGTGGTTCAAACATGAAGGCCTTTTTCAACCAATCAGAAGGGTTGAACGTGCCACTACACGTCCTGCTCAAAACAGAAACACGCCATCTTTAAATTACCTCGCGTGAACATTAGCAACATAGCATTTATTTGCAGCAAGAAACAAAGTGCAATAAAAGTGCAATAAACAAAAAAGGATACATTCACTGTGTGTTCTGCCTCATTTGTTGATGAGACAAAACCAACATCAACACAATTTACCACCAAGAGCGGAGAGTTTAGTCTCACAAAAAGATTGCTGATGTTGTTAGCTTACATGCTAATGTGATTGGGTTTTTACCATTATAATAGTTATGCAACCGGGGTGAGCCCAAAACTACACCCTGGACTCCAAAAACCCGGTTGCGTGTGGACGAACAGTGCAACAGCGCACATTAAATCATGGTTACATAACACCCCGCGTTCGTGTGGACAAGGCCTAAGATCAAGGAAAAACCAGCAGTGAGGTTGACTCTAACACAAACACACTCACACAGTAGACTAAACACAGTCGAAGCACCAGTGTGTTGGAAGTGGGGCGAGCTGTGTTGAAAGGCTGGGAGGGAACATCTTACTAGATGAGTACAGGGGACAAGTGTGTGTGTGTGTGTGTGTGTGTGTGTGTTAGGGGTGCACCGATATGAAAATTGGCCACCGATACCGATACCGATTGTTCAACTAACACAATCGGCCGATACCGATACCGATACCGATAATTGTGGCAAAAAATAAGTATTTTAAATTTTTTTTAATATTTTTTTTAATATTTTTTTTTAATATTTTTTTTATTTTTTTAATGAAACTACTGTATATTTGTATGTGTGTTTGTATTTGTAGGCCTCTTTACTTACTTAAAAAAGGAAACATCAAGAAATATGTTTATGGTATCACTGATCCCTCTCCCAGTATCGTCTGGCGGCCTGCAGAGGGATACTATTTTCTCAACCAGAGCTTTCAACCAATGCAATGGAACCATTCTGGCGGCCTGCAGCGGGATACTATTCTCTCAACCAGAGCTTTCAACCAATGCAATGGAACCATTTTGATTGACAGTCGATTCGGCCAATTACGCCACACCGCTAGCACCCACCTCCTGCTTACCACCAAGCGTTTATTCATTTTTCTACTTCGGGGCATGCCGCCATTGATCTGCTTGTGAGAATGCGAGTCAAACTCAGAACCACAACAAGCTAATAAGTTAGCTGCCCGGCAGTGCCCGCCGACCAGCGCGCTCCACAGGATGGCCAAACGAGACACAATGATTTTACTGCAACAAATGTTATAATAAAACAAAGCCTTTCTATATATTTGTCTGGTTGAAAACTTTATTAACAGATTGCAGAATGTGTAGTTGGGTACGGAATGAGCAACGGAATGTAACCGAGCTATGCACGGCTTGCTTGCTATCTTCGGGTAAATACTATGCTGATGTAATTGAACGTGTAACTAACTATAATAACGTTAATGCCACAAAACGAATGTTTGTGTCATTTTAACAGCAGATACTTTCTTAAATGCCATCCTCCCGACAGAGCGGTGTTGATGGGGAGCTCTGATGGATTCGCTTGGTTGTGTTATACATTAGCATTGAACAGCTAACCGAAAGCTAGGGTTAACTAATGTTAAAGGTTTAGCCATAACGTTACGTTGGCTAAAGTTGGGGCTATTCTTAATCCAGTAATAATGGCTGCAGACCTGCAAGCAAAGTACAGCAAGTTGGCAAAGGAGTATTCCAACGTAAATCACATTTTCACCAGTAACGTTAGTCGTCTGCCTCCCGGCTATGAACGGACTCGGAGTAATGCCTTGCTGCTATGGGTAATAATAATATGCTGATGTTATTGTCCGTGTAACACTAACTATATAACGTTAATGCCACAAAACGAATGCCTTGTTAATCATAAATAGTAACTTTGATGCAGTAGCTTGTGTGTGTGTGGGGGCGGACGGCGGGCGTTGTGCAGGTAGGTCGCGAGTGAACTTCTTTTTTTTTTGCCTTTTGACGCTACACAAATGGATGGTTAGTTATCGGCGACTGCTATCGGCACATTTGAGCTTATCGGCCGATAGGCCGATAGCAGTCAACAAGGCACTTATCGGCCGATACCGATACCCGACCGATATATCGGTGCACCCCTAGTGTGTGTGTGTGTGTGTGTGTGTGTGTGTGTGTGTGTGTGTGTGTGTGTGTGTGTGTGTGCGTGCGTGCGTGCGTGCGTGCGTGCGTGCGTGCGTGCGTGTGCACTCTCTCACCTATTGTACTCTTGTCCCATGTGGTGTGTGTATGTCACACTTTTATCTGTGTGTGTGTGTGTGTGTGTGTGTGTGTGTGTGTGTGTGTGTGTGTGTGTGTGTGTGTGTGTGTGTGCGTGGCTGTGCCTAAGTGTGAATTCATACTGAGTGTTTTTGTCATAGTGTGTGCTCTCACTGGGTGTGTTTGCATCCCCTGTGGTGTGTGTGTGTATGTCTCACTTCCAGTATGTGTACGTGTTTGTGTCTCATGTTTTGTATATGTGTGAGTGTGTGTTTGTGTGGTGTGCATGTGTGTGTGTGTGGGGGGGGGTTAGCTGACAGAAAGAAAATGGGTCATGGTAGCAACAATAGCAATTTGGAGAAGAAAACAATAAAAATGACAGTTGTGGAGAAAACATTCGCTTAACAAACTGCAGGAAGAATCACTCTGAACCGAATGAGCTACATTGATGTGGAATTTATCACCTCCCACTCTAGGGGGCAGTGTAGAGTTACACCTCTCTCTCTCTCTCTCTCTCTCTCTCTCTCTCTCTCTCTCTCTCTCTCTTTCTCTCTCTCTCTCTCTCTCTCTCTCTCTCTCTCTCTCTCTCTCTCTCTCTCTCTCTCTCTCTCTCTCTCTCTCTCTCTCTCTCTCTCTCTCTATCTCTCTCACTGAAAATAACATGAAGCCAAACCTCTATCCCTCCCCTCTTATTGCTGTCCTAAAAGCCAGTGTGATTGTACCTCATTGATTCCTTTATTATTGCGCGTCTCGTGATGACATTTCCCATTTTGTCCGTTCAGCTTTTTTCCTCCCTTTGATTTCAATTGCTGATTATTCCGCATCAGCCGGCCCTGATTCAATGAGGGAGGCAGCAGAGTTATTGCTTCCCTCATTCAAAGTTATTGCCCCCCCCCCCCCAGACTCAGCAGCCAGACCCATCCTGTGTGTGGAGAGTAGAACAATGACAGGGGAGAGAGATAGAGAGAGATAGAGAGACTGATAGATATAGAGGATGAGAGAAATAGAAAGACAGAGAGAGACCAAGAGAGATAGAGAGATAGAGACAGACCAAGAAAGATAGGGAGAGACTGAGAGAGATATAGAGATAGAGAGGCATTTAGACATTTCTGCAGAAGGCTGTGATTGACAGAGCAACTGAAGGACTGAGAACACCTTGCAGCCAGACGTCTGCCAAAAATAATGCAGTGTATATATTTTCCCTGTCCCATATGTGGGATGGCACACCAACATAACTGAAAGCTCCATGAAAACTAAATCTGGAAAGATGTAAACGATGCCGATCATGAGAGCACTCAAGGGCTTTTACACAGTACATGGAGATATGCTCTGGGTCCGATCAGTAACATTGCTATAAAATAAAGCTAGAATCTGTGTGAAACCTCAAACAAACAGCCTATAGGAGCCCAGGAGTTCAGTCTGCCATTCAAACAAACAGCCCAGGCACGTGCACACATAGAGGCCAAGGGGTGCCTGAGCACCTGCCTTTTTGAGCCTCATCAAAAAAGTGCCATTTTTGGAAAAAAAGATGTATACTGTTACGCATATAGACTGCCCTTCCAACTGAAAAATGTCAGGATAAAATCAAAATATTAGGTAAAGAGAGAGAGATGCCCCATATTCCATTGCAGTTTGCACGGCCTCCTTAGCATGCCTCTCCGCGGACCTATATATTTTATGCATAGCGTGGGTGGTGATGATGATCATGATAGAAACCGCTGTTGAATGCTGGTATTACACTCATTGAGGGACACAAAGAAGTCAAGTCCGATGGGATTTGGGAATCTCAAATACAAATCGGGATTGGAATAAAAAATGCATTTATATTAAACAATACAGAATATACAGCACTTCTTGGGGTCAGTAGGGTAAGCACTTATTCCCTCCCCCCTGAACATTTATGGAGATGTATGGGCCTTTTAAGTCAGTGATAAAAGTGTCTTTCAAGGATAAGTGAGCTCCTGCACTGATTATTATAGTTCAATATTCAATATTTGATCACCAAAACCCCCCCAAAAAGCATAAAAAGGGGGCCCCCCGCCCGAAAAGGGCCCTTAAAAATCGTGCTCGCGCGATACGCGCGCTCGCTTAATATATACACACAAGTGTAGTGCCCTTTTCAGCTTTTGAGCACCTGCCCCTCTAAAGTCCTGTGCACGTCCCTGAAACAGCCTATAGGAGCCAAGGAGTCCAGTATGTCAATATGTCACTGGTATTCCTTTCCCAGTGTTGTGTGAGGGCTGGGTAGGAACTGCATGCTTCCCAACGAGGGGGCGTGCCGAACATTCAGCTCACGCACCTGAGAGTGGTTGGCATTCAGCTCGTCGGGAGACTACAAGAACTGCCGACTGCCTTCCACTCATGGCCAGGTCGTTCCGTTGCTACCATCTACCGCCACGTCTCTGGGGTGCGACGTCGTGCCATCTACTGCCCTACTCTCTCTCCGTGGGCCTCGTTCCTGGTGTGAGACATCGTCATCGCTCTCTATGCTTCCACGGGAGGATTCCTATGTTCTCACTCCTTTTTCGTGGGTCCCGTTTGCTGAGTTGCACGTCGGCAGTGTTCTGTGGTGTGAGGCATCGTCATCGCTCTCTATGCTTCCACCGGAGGATGCCTATGTTTCTCACTCCGTTTTCATGGACCCCGTTTGCTGTGTTGCCTGTCGGCAGTGTTCTGGTGAGTCTGTCCAAGACCAGACTCAGAACCTTCATTTTCATTCATGGACTCTAGAAGTTTCACCAGTTTGTTCTCCCTTAAAGGGACAGTGCCGCTTTCTGTTGTCATAATAAATTACGCCCTGTTTTTGGCTAACTCTCATACCTGTCTTGTGTTGTGCTATTGGGGTCGCATACAAACCGTAACATGTTGCTCATGAATGAATTAACATACGGTAGACAGCTATCCGAATCCTTTGAGCCCAATCAGAGAGCTATGAATCTCAACTGCTGTCGGAACTAAGCAGCATCCTATTGGCCGATGGTACTGTCCGTCTGGCCTCTGGTCAGGCCTGATGATAAACGATCTCATTTCACATTATGGCTGGCGAATCAGGAGAGGTACATATTAATACCAGGAGCTACTGTGTAAACACTGCATTAATCACAGAGGGGCCACTTCATTTCCTGTCCCCCTTTACACACAACAAGTACAACACAAGTGCACACACACTTGCACACACACTCGCACGCACACGCACACATTCAGTGGCTGTACTCGTCCTGTCATTTCACGCTGTGTGCGCCTGCCAATTGAAGGCCTGTGCTTTGGGGACAGGGTTGAGGAAGCTGTGTGTGTGTGTGTGTGTGTGTGTGTGTGTGTGTGTGTGTGTGTGTGTGTGTGTGTGTGTGTGTGTGTGTGTGTGTGTGTGTGTGTGTGTGTGTGTGTGTGTGTGTGTGTGTGTGTGTGTGTGTGTGTGTGTGTGTGTGTGTGTGTGTGTGTGTGTGTGTGTCTGTGTGTCTGTGAGGGAGAGAGAAGTGTAAAAGTAGGCCAGCACTGGGACCGGAGGGCATGCAGCCCAGCCCCAGGGACACACAATACAGACAGCAGGGAGGCTAAAGAGGCAGTGTGTGTTTGTGTGTGTGCATGTGCATGTATGTGTATGTGTACGTGCACGAACATTTGTGTGTTGAGAGAAAAAGACAAAGACAAAAAGAGAATGCCTTTGTGTGTGTGTGAATGTTTATGTAATTGTGGTTGAGGGAGAAGGTGAATCTACTATGTTGGCGTGAGTGTGTGCGTGCATACAGGTGAGTCTACCTTTTCGAAGTATATTATCACATGACAATGCTCTCTCCAACTATATTATATTATTACAGTACACACACCGTACACACACCGTACACACACCGTACACACGCACGCACTCACGCACACACACACACACACACACACACACACACACACACACACACACACACACACACACACACACACACACACACACACACACACACACACACACACACACACACACACACACACACACACACACTGTACACATGCACACACCCACCTACACATACACCCTCACACACACAGCTGGATTCCAAACTAGGTGTAAATGACTAAATAAAGGCTTGCTAAGCTAATGAACAGTAAACAAGCTCCAGGAAGCCTGTTACTGTTCCGCAACTGTAAGTTACTTCCGGGGTAGGCCTGATTGGCCCCGACAGGCACGTGACAGGCGCGGCCACGCCCCGCGGCAGCCTCAGGACGCGCAACTTTCTCTGCCGCGCGGCACGCTCCGCGGCAGCATTATGTAGATTATGTAGCAGTAATACGCCCTTTTTCACTATCCAGAAATAGCTCAATTGGCAGCGCTGCATTGGTGTGGATCCTACCGTCCGTTGCTGGCAAGTTCGATTCCCTTAAATTTTTTATTTATTTTTTAACGTGCATTCGTTCGCCGTTAAGTTTAGGCATGTTAACTTTAAGCATTGTTACGGAGTTGGTTAAGGTTAGGCATTGTTTCGGAGTTGGTTATGGTTAGAAAGGTTAAGTTTAGGCGCTGTTAAGGAGCTGGTTAAGGTTAGAGTTTGTCTTAGAGAATGGCAATATTCTTTCGGAGTTGGTTATGCCTTATGGTTAAGGTTAGGCATGGTTAAGGTTAGGCATAGTTTCGGAGTTGCTTAGGGTTAAAGGGTTAAGTTTAGGCACTGTTAAGGAGCTGGTTAAGGTTAGAGTTTGTCTTAGAGAATGGCAATATTCTTTCGGAGTTGGTTATGCCTTATGGTTAAGGTTAGGCATGGTTAAGGTTAAGGTTAAGGTTAGGCATAGTTTCGGAGTTGCTTAAGGTTAAAGGGTTAAGTTTAGGCGCTGTTAAGGAGCTGGTTAAGGTTAGAGTTTGTCTTAGAGAATGGCAATAGACAGCCTATTTCCGCGTTGCAGCGCGAGGCAATAGACAGCCTATTTCCGCGCGACAGCTCTCAGCAGCCTCGTTGCGCGTCCTGAGGCTGCCGCGGACCGTGGCCGCGCCTGTCACGTGCCTGTCGGGGCCAATCAGGCCTACCCAGGAAGTAACTTACAGTTGCGGAACAGTAACAGGCCTCCAGGAATGTTTTTCATTGGACGGCGGTGCAGCAGTTTTGTAGAATGAACTTCAACGCCGCTGGTGGTTTCAGCACATGTGGGATCCAATAGGTAATAATGTATCCAGCTGCTTCCTGCACACACGCACACGCACGCACGCACGTACGCACGCACGCACGCACGCACACACACACACACACACACACACACACACACACACACACACACACACACACACACACACACAGAGAGAGATACACAGACACACACACAGAGACACCAACACACACACACACACACACACACACACACACACACACACACACACACACACACACACACACACACACACACACACACACACACATAATATCTTTATTATATGTGTTCACATTTTAGGCAAAACTCCTTAAACACAAACAAGTCCTGGAATTACTAGAATCTAATAATAATTAATTTGATTTATATAGCGCTCTTCAATAACGCTTTTCAAGTCGAGTCTATGGATACGGGAAGGATCTTGAGGACGTCACAGGAAGGACCTGAGGACCTCACAGGAAGGACCTGAGGACCTCACAGGAAGGACCTGAGGACCTCACATGAAGGACCTGAGGACCTCACAGGAAGGACCTGAGGACCTCACAGGAAGGACCTGAGGACCTCACATGAAGGACCTGAGGACCTCACAGGAAGGACCTGAGGACCTCACAGGAAGGACCTGAGGACCTCACAGGAAGGACCTGAGGACCTCACAGGAAGGACCTGAGGACCTCACATGAAGGACCTGAGGACCTCACAGGAAGGACCTTGAGGACCTCACATGAAGGACCTTGAAGACCAAGTCAAGTCAAGTCAAGTCAAGAGTTTTAATTGTCACGGCATACAAGTATACAATGAAATGCGGGTGGTCTTGCCAGCGACGATGTGCAATACAGTGGTACAACATATAATAGAATCCAATAAAAATACAGTGGTACAACATATAATAGAATCCAATAAAAAACAACAGTGCAATAAACAGGTAACATGGTGTGACATCTCGGTATCTGTACATAGTATTTACAGATCATATAGGACATGCTAGGTAGCTTTAGTAGTGCAATACACTGTTCCTGTTGTTATACTAATTTAAAGTGGCCTTTCCTCTTGGCCATAAGTGTGCGTGTGTGCGGCATGAGTGTTAAAGTGGCTGCTAGTGTGTGAGCGTGCTCAGCGTGCGTGTCGTGTGTGTGCTTGTGTGTGCTTGTGTGTGGATAGTTCAGTTTCTGTGGCCTCACAGGAAGGACCTTGAGGACCTCACAGGCATTGCAGCAAGGCGCCGAATTGTGGGATATGATCTGAATGGCCCAATGTGCTCCACTCCTCCAGGCTTTAGGGCCCTTTCTCACTTACGTTTGGGGATCGAATCACTGCTCCACGGGTGTGGGGGGCGTGACACACACAACGTCGTTACTGTCATGCTTGCTTGAATTTTGGGCAGATAACACCACACAACAACAACTGGAGAATACCCTCAAAAACGATATTTATGGGCAATTTGAGAGTTCAGACCTCAACCAAAAACAAGTGGATGAAACATGAAGCCACGTTACAAACGCACAGCACTTCCCTGGCTCGCATTAGACCTGGCAATTTTTGTTTGCCATGCTATTTTCTATACATTAGTTTCTTGTTTGAATGCATTTATTTCTATTAGACCAGTGGTGCCCAACCAGTCGGCCGTGGTCGACCAGTAGATCAATGACATGTAATATAATTACCACGAACGATGGGATAATGTTAGCTGCTAGACAGGCTAAGCTAACTAGCGTTAGCTGTTAGCTTAGCGTTAACGTTAACCCTGCAAAACGCTCAAAAGCGGACTCTACAACAGAGTTCCATTCGTGAGAAAAGAGGCAGAACACACAGTGAATGTATCCGTTTTGTTTATTGCACGTTCTTTGCTGAAAAGAAAAAGTGCTACAGGCTATACTAGACTAGGCTAAGCTAACTAGCGTTAACCGTTAGCTTAGCGTTAGCCCTGGGAAACGCTCAAAAGAGAACTCTACAACACCATCCATTCGTGATAAAATGGGGTGGGTTATATTGACAAGGCTTGACAACAGAGGTTCAAATATAACTTCATATTTATTGCTTATTTATTCATTTTATATCAGCATCCAATCTCCAGCGCCATGTTAACACTTTGGTTGCCTAAGGTTAAATGAATGATATACCATAGATTGCCAGCGCTATTTGTCTATGGAGAAAGTCCCCTTCTTTGCAGGGCTATAACTTTTTAAATTCTATTGCTACATTGCCATTATTAGGGCCCATTCAAAGTCCTATATGTATTGTTCATTGTGTAGCAACGTTAAACTTTTTCATTCACATATTCATAGTAAAGTATGGTCTAATGTATAAGTATGTTTTCATCTCTTTCTGCAGCTTTCTCCAGAACGTGATATATAGCCCCAAATGCATTATATTGATGATGAAATACAGTTTGATGGCAATCAGTGCGATATAAAAAATTCCAACTAGACGTACTTCTAGAAGTTACTACACGTCATCTGATGTTGACCGGATGGGCGAGGGGGCGTTTATAATTCCGTGGGCAGCGTTATACCAATCATCTAATGTGGGTCAAATGTTGATAATATCAGTTATTATCGAAGACGGTAACGTTACACGCTGAAACTCACCCCAGTCTCCGCGCGCCGTTGGGCGATCATCGTCGAGTAGAAATTTTATCATTATGGGATATATTATTACCCGGTCCATCTCCAGCTTGTATAATGGTATATACGTCCAAATCATGTTGTTTATCGAGTTATTGGCAATCGATCGCTATGTAGTGTGACGAGCTAGAGTGCCGGAACCTATCCCGAGTGGCCGGAAGCAATACGGACATCTAGCACAACCTCTACTGCGCTTCCTGTTAAGCGGTTGCGCGATCGGCCACCAGATGGCGCTCCTGAACCGCCAGAGAGCTCAGTGGGTCCTGCTGGTGTATCTCAGGCCAGCGGAGGGACATTATGAATCCGATCGCAGATTTTTGAAATATTGATATAAAGACGACGTACAGCGTCCCCCGGCAACTTTAGCATGGCCAGCAAAGACGTCTAAAGACGGCTCCCGGCAGTCAAAGTGTTAACACTTCCTGTGTTTACATTTTCAAACGTGACATCATCGCCTATGGCAAGCGTAAACGCTCAAAAGGCAAACCGTAAACAGAACCCGGAACGAAACAAGACTGCAGTGTGTACGCAAACTAGAGGGGGGAGAGGGGGGGGGGGGGGAGTTCGCATCAGATCTCGGAACGGGCCAGAACGGAACGGAATAGAAACGAATAGGGTGAGTGAGAAAGGGCCCTTAGGCTCCATCTCAGGGGCCCAAGCAGCCTGCCGACTTCTGCCCACCCACCAGGCATATGTCCTGGGAGAGTCACTGCCCCCCTGCCTGCAGAGCCTCCACACAGCAGGCCAAGACACTATTACTAAACTTTACTGTGTAAAATTGTTTACAGAGGCATCATCATTTCCCACAGCGCACTGGGATACTTGTGCTCACACAAACACACACACACACACACACACACACACACACACACACACACACACACACACACACACACACACACACAGACACACACAGACACACACGTGTATCCCTTACACCTCCTCACTAATTAGAGAAGATGGTGGCAAAAGTGGGAACATGCGATAAAAACATGAGAGCGTGCACTGTGCATACACACATTTAATACACACCACCCTTCTCCTACCCGTATACACCTCTCCAACCCCCCAACACAAGTCCTTTAACACTTTCGCGACCACTGGGATGCGTCTAATATAGTGGTTGAGGACCAGCTTTTGTAAACACACCTGTGTCTTTTTGTACAGCTAAATCTATACTTTATATTATTGCTATCTGTCCATTCTCATTGTCAATTGAGTTCATAAACCGTCCCTTCAAAATGGCTTAAAGGAAAAAAAAGTATTCATCAATAGGTTGTCATTTTATAGCGCCGTGAATATAAGCATTATAGCAGATTTTGTCTCGTATATTTTCTGGGAGGCTAAAGAAATAACTCAAACTGCATATCATCGGGACTGTCCCAAAGCATGTATGTATGAAAGGGGGGGGGGGGGGGGGGCGGGGGACGTCGTTTATATTATTGATTTCCAATAACAGTGTTTGTGTAACTAGCCACATACGCTGATCGGCTGGTTGCGTATCATAGCAAACTCTGATCCGGCTGTAATTACGTGAAAAAGATCTTACCATGAGCCGGTGGGATACCCCCGAGCATTTCCCCGTTATCGATCGGCATCTGGTAGATCGATATGTCCATTGGCTGATGATAAATCCCCTTATTGCATGGTGAAATATGCGATTCGAAACGTAATCCACGGTACAGGATGCTGATTCAGAATCCGGGTACAAAAAATCTCCATTGAAAGGAGAAAAAAATAAAGTGATCCGTTCGCCCACAGGGCACATTGCAGTAGCGCGATGGCGCCCCTAAGAGGATCTGGCCGGTATTGCACCTTCTCGAATTCACAGACTAGGGAATATATGCAGTGCTGCTCCGCGACCTTGACCCGGTTATTAAAATGGAATAAAAGCAATAACAACTTGCCACGGCTTTATACATGATTCTGTCCACAACGCATGGATTCGAAACCCGTATAAACTCGTGCTCCGTCCTCAATGTGTTAATGCAGTGTGTCCATTCTCCCACTGATTGGAGGAAGCCTGTGGGGGCGGATGGAAAATACTGGAAGCTGGCAGGCAGGATGGCCTATTTCCATGAGGAGAGTGGCCAACAGGAGAGGGAGAGCTGGAAATCATGTTTTTAATCAAATAGTTGCTGATTGGAATGAAATAAGGGGCGAATGTCATCAAATCGGAGGTGAGCTTAATCAAATCAACAGCCACTGCCAAGGAGACGTGTTTACAACAATGTGTCATACTGGAAGATACATGTGACACTGAGCTGTTCCAACAATTTGATTCATCTATTCCGTTGCTGTCCTGATTGACAGGTGACTCATTGAATTGGGTGTTTCCAAAGCTCTCCTCTCGTTTATTCCTGAATTCAAGGCAGTAGGCTATGAAGGCAGGAGTGGGACTTCTTGTGCTTCATCCAAGATGCACAGTGTGAACATCTACGTTTGGAAAATTGCTAGTAGATTTTGGCAAAGCCTGTGTGAGATGGGCACTTGCTCAGATTGAAAATAATGGGCAATGATTTGCTATTTGAGTATTTTTTCTCTATGGTACATCTCTGTGGCAGAGTAGGCACACTCATTGTACGGCTTGGACAATTGGAGCTCTCCAGTTCTGTCTCCAATAATTCAGTGATTAATGATCAAGTTTGAAAAACATGCTATGGTAGCAGATGACGGACCATGATACTGTATGTGCAGTGTCTCCACTATCTTATTCATCCTCATTCATCTGCATCTCCTATTGTGTTTGCAATGCATCTGGCTGAAACACAGTGCAAGTGCAACATCAAGTTGGTTTTATACAGTACACAATGATTATGTGACTGGTTAACATATTTATTTGTAGTCATTAATTTAGCAAAAACCGTCCTTGATCGTCCTTTCTCATCTCTTTCAATGCAATTCTAACTCTTTAGAAATGTGAAGGCCTGTTTTACTCTCTAAGGCAACCAGCCTAAGGGCACATTCAGATCAGATCCGACAATCCGGCACCTCGCCGCAGGGTGGTGCGTTTGTGTGGATGGGCCATTTCTGTGACATCGTGCTGTGCGCTTTTAACCCCCTCCAAAATGTGAACGACTCTGCAAGAGGGGGGTGCGATAGGCTAAGTGGACAATTCACACACAGAAGAGCACAAATACTGAGCTATTAACTAGCTTAAATACACCTCAAGTAGGGAAAGCTGAAGGCGTCCTGGTTTGTTGAGCAAACAAAGTGAAGTTGTCGCAAGGTGGTGCTGACACTGACACTTAACCAAGATGACAGGGCGCATTTGCAAGTCACATACTGTTAAAACTTTAATTATTAGCTCAGGATTTTATTTGCTTAAATCATTTAACACAACCGGCCCTTAATTTCTTTCTAGGGCTGATCTTCGAAGCTTTTTTTGGTAATCGAAGCTTCGGGGCCGAGCTTCGATTTTAATTCGAAGCTTCGAAAAATAAAAATAAGAAATTAAATAAAATTATAATATATATATATATTTTTTTTTTTATCTTATGTTGTGGGACTTGTACAGCACTTTGGTAAACTTTGTTGTTTTTAAATGTGCTCTATATATAAAGTGGATTAAATTAATTAATTAAGTAGCCCCTTTCGTGACTGTGACGCAGCCAACAAGGTTTCACTCGGCTGCGCTGCCTGGGTGCAGTGGGGCTGCTCTCACAGCCGTCGTGTACAACGATACTTCAGTTTTTTAGGTGATTTGACAAAGTTGTTGTAGAGTTGTGATATGTCATTTTCTTCTGGCATATCTGGCACTCTGCTTTTTGGGCATTGTCTTTGCATATTTTAAAGTGTAACCACACGTCTGATGACTTCTTTGTCGACATGTCTGCTGCACATGTCCTTGTTGTTTTCAACACAGATAATCTCCACGTGCTTGTTGTAGAGAGGTGGAGTCGAGGCGCCGCTTACTTTCGTGTCATTGGAATGGAGGCGGGAAGGCGCCGCTTACTTTCGTTTCATTGGAATGGAGGCGCAAGATTTGAGGCAAACTATTTTTTTTTCTTTTTTTTTAATGTTCGAAGCTCGTGCCATCGAGCGAAGCTTTGAAGCTTTGAAGTATTTAAGACAGCCCTATTTCTTTCTCATGAAACTCTTGTTCAGCAAAAATACTATACAATTATTTAAACCAGTATGAAAATTACTTGTATAAAAATTCTAATCAAATGACATATCAATTACAAAATACATTGTGATCTCGCTGCGAGAGATAGAGCATTATGATTTTAGTGAAAACCTCACCGTACTTTGAAGGAGAGAAAGATAGAAAAAGAGAGATGGAGTAGCACTTGGCCTCTCTTTTGTCCCTTATTTCCACTCACTATTTACAAGTGTCTCCTTCAGCTCTAGGCTACTAATGGTGAGTAGAATTACAGTTGTCATTCAGGCCCCCTGTATTTCTTTGGTAAACATTATGTACTAGCAAGCATTGCGTTGAGTGTTAAATCCTGGACGATTGCTGTGTGGATGTTCTGCGGGTGTCTAGTAGATGGTATCTGAGACAGACAGAGAGAGAGAGACAGAGAGAGAGCGAGAGAGAGACAGAGAGACAGAGAGAGAGAGAGAGGGGCAAGAGAGATTGAGATGGAGAACTGCTGCGTGTTTCCTGAGTTTTGCTCAGCATTGACTTGAATTTAATTGAAAAAAATGCACCCATGGTAACCACGTAAACAATTGATTTAGACCAGGCTTCTTCTATACTAGAAACCGGCCTTTATTTGTCAAGATGTGTAGCCATACCTGGCAAATATAAGGGACTCTGGGTTTAATTGGGACTCTGCCTTTAAAGTTTTACGTTACTAGTAATAAGCCAGAAAAGTATGGGTAACCTGTGGCTATAGGAGACATAAGCCTGCAGGCCTGGAATTTGAGTAGATATTTCTACGAGTAGATATGAATTTATGGCAAACTATGCTGCCCCCAGAATATTATTCTATAGTAGATATATTTATATAATATATAATATAGATATATTATATATCTATAGAAACATTTATCTTTTGATGTGATAGGAGAGGCTCCTCATGGACTTGAGTGTTTCAACTAACGTTAGATGTCAACAAGGATCCTATAGTGGTTACTAACACCTTCCAATGGACTAGGTGATTCCGTGTGTAATTATTGTTCTCTATCGTATCAATACTAACTGTCCACCCAGTAACATATTCCATATGTATGGGGACTGACCCCACAGGGCAGTTGATGTGGATATATCTCTAACACCACTATGTGGTCCATGTGTGAGATGGATGTGAGAGCAAAAGCAGAAGGCACTAGAGTGGAAAATCTACCTACCATTGCGAGAGTAAAAGAGCTGGTCTCAAGGCCCCTCTATGGATCGCTGGGTCTTCTTTATAAAAAACGGTATGAGTAATCCTATGAGCACTGGACGGTGTATTGCAAGATAGGCTCAGCTAATGCACCTAGGTGTAACCCACTATCAAAGCCGGTCGGTGGGAGTAGTGTGGAGTCCTTCTCTGCCCGGTAGAGAACACATTCCTAACAAGTCGGTGGATGCAATGGGGCGTCCACGAGGACAGCATTAGCTGCTGTGAGCTGCACAAACTAACGTCATAGTACACAAGACTTAAAAAAGGGACTACACTGAACTGCAAAAATGGCTAGGCAAATATTTTCAATCATTCATCAGTGGCCCCCTCCTATCAACCAGGCCAGTAATGAAGCATTTTAGCAGAGTATTAGGACTGAACAGATGGCTTTCAATTGCTTGACCCCTACACAAAGTTACAGATCTGGGGAAAAGCTGGATTATACCATTTGTTACCCAACTGTGGAAAAATGCTAATAATTGGCACTATCCCCCACAACACCAGACAACAACATTGCTACAGTGAGCCCAGCAAACCATGATGACGTCCAAAAAACTCCAGTATCAGCCCCATGATCTTGCGACGGCAAGCCTGCATGCTAAGGATCCCCACCTCCAGGATTACATCCCCCACTGCCCGAGGATGTGATCCCCCAAATGCCCCCAAATCCCCACATTGTGGACTCTAGTCTACAAACTCTTATCCCTCCATCGCCTGATGTGGACTTCAAACCACAAACCCAAAACAATAACAATCACATACCCCTCGCTCACCCCCATAGTGAATACTCATCTCAAATTTACGCAATACTCCATCCTAGCTCCAGTTCCTAGCCAGCCCACAGCTAAAATCCAGTAAACCGCCATCCCCAACACGTCCCCCTCAGCCTAACGTTGCTGCTGTTTTTATATGCAATTTTTTTAATCGACTGTTAATTGGTACAAGAATCCTAATCCTAAACGATCTACTGTCTGCAGATATGTGACTGAGCTCAGGTTTTCTACAGCACCTGACCCACGCTTTAAGGATTTAAAGTATCTACCAAGAGGAGAGCGAGAAGGGGTGTTGAGTGTTGATGGACTGTTGCGAGAAGAACCCAACAGGGCCACTACAGAACCCACAGAGGAGCCAGCAAAGAAAAAGAGCCTCCTGCTGTTTGCTTCAGAGGATGAAGAGGTGGCTAACAGTGCTCTGGTCCTCTACAAGATATTTTTTAATTTTTTTACAATGGTCAACTGTTCTGGAATGTACTTGAAAGTACTATGTTTTACTCAAAAGTGCTTGAGTTTACAAAAGGTTACATTATATTATTCCTAAAATTGCTGAACTTTGTTAAAAATGGCATTGATCTGTTGGTCTGTGTAGTAGCTAATAAATACGATTTTGTTGCTGCTTAAACCTATGTATAATGTATATTCATTGATTCACTCGTATACCAAAATCCATTTGAATTAAAACATTTTGGTTTTTACATCAAATATTGATATGCGTTTAAAATGTGATTACTTTTGATGAATTAACTATAAAGTCTCAAATTTATTCACACACACACATATCTTTAGAACAACCCAGTGTGCAGTCAACACCCCATAGCAAACGTGAAGCACATCACAACTGTTTGCTTCCAACAGCTTGCCTTGTTAACAGTTCACAACTCCCTGCTCTCTGAGTCTCAGTAGCAGCCTCTTCTCCTCTTCTGTGTGTGTGTGTGTGTGTGTGTGTGTGTGTGTGTGTGTGTGTGTGTGTGTGTGTGTGTGTGTGTGTGTGTGTGTGTGTGTGTGTGTGTGTGTGTGTGTGTGTGTGTGTGTGTGTGTGTGTGTGTGTGTGTGTGTGTGTGTCCGTGCGTGCGTGTGTGCGTGTCTGCGCACCTGCCTGTCTGTCTATGAAACAAGTTCAGTCTCTATTCATTGCTGTCCCTGATCCATCAGCTATACCACTCGCAAACTCTCATCCAATCAGATGTGAGCTGCTGGGCGGACCAGGACTGTGAGCTAGGTTTGAGCCTAGGCTGTGGAGACACTGTTCTGGAAGAGGTGTCAGCATTAAGACATTTCATTTTAGCAGGGTGCTAACCTAATTAGCCCCGCTACCCCGCTGCATATCTGCAATCTAATAAGTCATTAGCATCCAGCCCAGCTCAGACTCGGCATAAGAGGAGAGGGGGGTGGGGGGGCACAGGCTGTTACTCCTGCTAGGTCGATCTGTCTATTTGTCTGTCTGTCTGTCTGTTTGTCCGTTCTTTGATCCAGCACATCCCTTACTTTAGCCACCCTCCCTCTCAGGCCCCAGCCTAACTCCTGTAGCTTTTTTGTCTCTCTCTCTCTCTCTCTCTCTCTCTCTCTCTCTCTCTCTCTCTCTCTCTCTCTCTCTCTCTCTCTCTCTCTCTCTCTCTCTCTCTCTACCTCCTAATCTATAAACCTCCTCCTCCTCCTTGTCCTTCTCCTTCTCCTCCTCACCCAATCCCTCCCTCTCACTTCTCTGTCTCTCTCCTGTGCTCTCGGAGGCAGAACGAGGCAGGGGAAGGTGAGGGGATTGTGTTCACTTTCATTCATGTAGCAGAGGTTTCTGGGAAGACAAAATAGAGGGAACAGTTCCAAGAAAACATGAGCGACAGACAGAGCCTGGGGAGATGTGTGTGGCGTGGTGGTGTGTGTGTGTGTGTGTGTGTGTGTGTGTGTGTGTGTGTGTGTGTGTGTGTGTGTGTGTGTGTGTGTGTGTGTGTGTGTGTGTGTGTGTGTGTGCGTGTGGTGTGTGTGTGTGTGTGGTGTGTGTGTGTGTGCGTGCGTGCGTGCGTGCATGCGTGCGTGTGTGTGTGTGTGTGTGTGTGTGTGTGTGTGTGCGTCTGTGCGTGCGTGTGTGTGTGTGCGTGTGTGTGTGTGTGTGCGCGTGTGTGTGAGAGAGGGATAGGATGTGAGAGATAGAGGAGAGAATGATGGGTTGAGAGTGAGTGGGAGAGACAGAAAGAGAGAGAGCTGACTTAGGGCTCAGCAATATATTGAATTCATGTTGATACTGCAAGGATGAAAGACCACTATCTGTACAGTCCATCACAAATGCTGCAATTATGGATATTTTTATTTTATTTTACATGCAATCAACAAATGTAATAGATTGAGAAGCTATGGCATACACACCTCACTCAAGCCCCAAATACTAGACTATAATACCAGGAGACAGGTCATCTAAGGACTGCTCATAGGGACATAATGCCAGAATCCTGATGAGAGTCTGTAAACATGAGCACATAATCCTCCACTCACTACATTGGCTCCCTGTCTCATCGCAGATCAATTATAAAATCCTGCTGCACACCCATAACTGTATAAACGGACATGCACGTCTCTACCTACAGGAACTCATCACTCCAAAGTCCTCCCACCCATACCTGTCTGTGGACCAGTCTCCCCATCCAACTAAGGGCACCACAGAGCCTGGACTCTTTTAACGCAGGCCTAAAAACATCTCTATTTCAAAAGGCCTTTGATTGCTAGCTATTTCTTGTGATACATTTTTTTTCTTGTGTTGTTGTTTTTACTTTTCTGTTTATACTTTTCTGTTTACATGTTTTTGACTGTTTTTTATAAAAAAAAATACTATGTTTTTTAACCCTGTAGCACGAAAAGTGCACTACAAATAAAATGTTTTATTATTATTATTTATTAATACTCACAATGTGCCATTTGCTTATGTATCCATGGATTAAACAATGCATGAACACACTTATTCCATCCGAGACATAACCCAGATATATTGTAAACTAGTACTGTAGCTCAGTCATTATAATTATAGGCTAATACAGTGACTCTTTATGAATGTATGACTACAAGACGAAGGTCAAGCTGGACTTGACTCGACGTTTGCACAGTCAAAGATGCGGCTGTTTAACACTGGCATATGACACACGGCATATGACACACAGCATTTAGAACAATACGCCCTGCAAATAATAGGCACAATACACTACCATGGTACTGCCTTGTGACACACATTATTCACAACAGTGACAAGGACACAACAAAGATGTCAAGGAGTTGTGGTGCAGAATAGTAAAGTGACATTACCCAAACAGACACAATTGGAGCACCTCTCTCCCAGCAACACAGGCTGATGTCTGCACTGCGAATATGACCCTTATGTTTGGGGGTCAGGTCATCAAGCCTGCTCCAGCCCAAATCCTACATTAGGTTAGAGAAGGAGCCTCGATGTAACCATACTGTATGTTGGCGCACATGATGTAAAAGATGCATCCAACCAGATGCAGTAAAGTGCAATAGCAATACAAAATTTACAGGTGATTAAACTGGGTATAAAATATATGCTAATCAGATGTATGTACAAAGTTGTAGTATTAATATGTACAGTGATACAGGTATAAAGACACTATGGTAGTATCTATCTATCTATCTATCTATCTATCTATCTATCTATCTATCTATCTATCTATCTATCTATCTATCTATCTATCTATCTATCTATCTATCTATCTATCTATCTATCTATCTATCTATCTATCTATCTATCTATCCGTCTCTAATTCTATCTTTTGTAAAATGACGTGTCTACAATATACTGTTATCTACTGTGTTAAAGCTGCGTTAAAGCTGTCGAGTTTCCTTACTCCTACGTTCACGGAAAAGTAGGTCTGTAACAGTATATGTGACAGAGCACAGCCTGAGCCATGTAAACAACCTCACTGTGACGTCAGATACATGGGGTTGCTTATGAGCTATAGGCGGTTTTAATGGAAATACATTGCTAGGGGCACAGCTTGGACCAAGGTGTATTTGCTGTCATCTATCGATATTAACTAACTGCAACAGGAAATAACCTTTCGCATGTTTATATATTGTCAAGTTGAAACTGTCAATTAGTGAACAGTATTAGTCCTGGCCTTCAGAACTCATTCTTCCCTGACCAAGCGACCTAACTCCCAAATGTGCACACAAACACACACACACACACACACACACACACACACACACACACACAGGCACGCACGCACGCACGCACGCACGCACACACACACACACACACATACACACACGCACAGTGAGACAGAATCTCCTGACACATTCGTTGGACTTTAGCAGGCAAAGCCACCGCCATGAAATATGCATGAGACGCACAGTGGGACGGCAAAGTACACATCTATTCACCACACCACAGCTCTCATTGTGTGTGTGTGTGTACGTGTGTGTGTGTATGTGTTTGTACCTGTACCTTCTGTAAGCATGTGCATGAATGAAAATGTGTCCTGTAGACTCATGTCCACCATGCTCACTTTCTGTTGAGCGTTCCTGGTGTGATTGTGTGTGTACAACAGGGTAGGGTGGGGGATGGAGCAGTACGTGTGTGTATTGGGGGTGGGGGGTTATGACAGTAGTATCACCATGATATACTTGCGAAGGAAAGGTAAGTTACCTTTATTTGCAATATTTGCATATTGTCAGAGATACAAAATGTGCATGCAGACTAGGGGTGGGGGAAAAAATCGATACGTAGTAGTATCGCGATACTTTGCGTGGCGATACTGTATCGATACAGGGACGCCAAGTATCGATATTTAATTATTCATTAATTATTATAATTTTTTTTTGTATAAGGAAGTTGCATTGTTCATTTCAATACCTGTAATAGTACAGTAGTCCACACACACACACACATGTGCATTCAGTTAAGTTGGAATATGTCTGTAATACAAACAGTTCAGTTTGTCAGGTACATGCAACACAGATTACAGTGTTTACATCTGTCTGCTTGAGAAAATACCATGTTCTGCAATACAAATTATTGAAGTGAGATGAACAGACTGAACTTTATTTTATTAGATAAAACATGTTGACAAAGTTTTACTTTGCAGTTGAAAAAAGGTAATAACTTAAAATTTGATCAAAAATAAAAATCTAAAAAAAATTATGTGTTCGCAATACTCAGCGTATCGCGATGTATTTAGTATCGCAATACTATCGTATCGTGACGCAAGTATCGCGATAGTATCGTATCGTGAGGTATCTGGCGATTCCCACCCCTAATGCAGACACATACAGTACATACCCACATGTACATGGATACAGTGTCTAATTCACACCTAGGATAACTCAATCAGTCATTGGGTCTCATTCTCCAACATTCCCCAAAGACTTCTCTTAGGGCAACCATCTTGTAACCGACAAGTACAGCCTGATTCACCAACACGTGGGGAAGCTGTCTTAAGTGGCCCAAACAATCCCAGCTGGGATGCCGGCGATGAGGAATGTCACTATGAACGTGCGTTCCCGTCTGGGTCATTTGCATACAAGACACGCCTCCGAAAGCTCCTTATAAGCCAGGCTCTGTGCCGTGTGCAAATGAAATCGCAAAAACTCGAGAGTTTAGACACACCTGTCCAGCTCATTAAATGCAACTGATGCGATGCAGCCGTGTAAAAATGGTGGCGGAAGCGATTTGCGACCGATCAAAATGAGATTAGATTAATGTATCGCCATCATTATACAGGCTACTACAGTTCATGGCCACCTGCTGCAGCGTGCACACTCGCACCCACGCACACACACCCCCACACCCCCCACCCCCCCCCCCCCCCCCCACACACACACTTGCAGTACTGTATAGTCTACGTGCGTAATGAATGAACGCAGTAGGCTTATATTATTCTAATGACTTGTTTTATTAGGAAATCACAGATACTGCGCTGCCCGACTCTGGCGGCCTTAATATGTGTACTGTACTTACTGTACGTATAGGGCAGAGCATATATAGTATCTACTAAATCCTAATTAAACAAGTAATTAGAATAATATAAGCCTACTGTTCATTCATTAGACACGTAGGCTACATAGTGTATTCCAATATCTGTTCATTGATTAATGATATATTTGAAAGAATGCAGCTTATATGGGATATATTGCATGTTGGCTATAACCTGCATTCTTTCAAATGTATAATTAATCAATAAAACTGATATCTAACAAATAAGAAATACAAATGCCACAGAAGGCATTAAATAATTATTATGTTCAATAATTTCACAATAATTGCATAATTGTGTTTGAATATCTGAGTAATTAAGTAATTATACATTTGTCCAAAATAGCTGGTTCAGATATTGTTAATCCAGCTGCCCTGTGATCAGATGAATCCATATTATTTATTTTTCCGACATCAAATACGTAATTTTTATCGTACAAATATTGTCATATGTATTTGAATTATGATTAATTAATTAATTCCAAATTCCTCCCAAATAAAACCCTTAAGAACACGGAGCATACCAGTCTGTCAAGTTAAGTGTGCTCCGATCAGCGCTCGTAAATCCTGCTCTCAGTCACGGCCGAATCCAATCTTAGGGACGGTTGGGGAATCCCACAACCGGCCCTAAGATGTCTCAAATGGCCCTGAGAGCAAATTTCTTGTCGTAAGTCCGTTGGAGAATGAGACCCATTGTTCTACATTCATCTCTCTCTCTGTCTCTCTTTCTGTGTGTCTCTCCGTGTCTTTCTCTCCGTGTCGCCAAAGTGCAATACCGGCCGCATCCAGCAAGACGGGCGAGGGGAGCGGTTCTCCCGGTTCCATTGAAGCGCGTCAAATATCCCCGATCCATATGTTGTGGTGGATCATGCCGTGGACCAAATAGACATTGGATGTACCAGATGGCGATCAAACAATTGGAATATTATTTTTGGAATACTCCCGATCACAGGTAAGGCCGATCTGACGTACATTTTAGCTTGATCCTGCAATGCTTTTATACCGATCGGTATAAAAAAATATACCGATCGGTTTTTAGTGTTCAATACACAATTCTTTCATGCATTCATGATGGAACATAATACCTATGATATAGATTTGATTTCTGAATAATAGCGTGTACTGTACAGGCAAGAAACGGCAACATCTATAGTGGAATTGACGTATGAGGCTATAACTCTAGCCTAGACCGCTCTAAAACCATACTTATATTCACCACGGTATAACATGGGAACGCATAGATGGAAATATATATTATTTTTCACATATTGAACAATAATAGGTGATGTCAAATGGGCCATAGTATTGTATCCATTAGGGATGTGCATCTCCATCACTGAGGCCAATGCGATGCACATATCGATACGTTGCCAACGATATGATACATTATCGATACATTTGAAGCACCGGGCAATACGATACGATTCACCCCTGTTGAGATACAGTTAACTGTTCGATACGCTTTGATTCAACATAATGCGATTCGGGGCGATACGATGCGATTCAACACGATGCAAAATAATGATAAAATTTTATGGTATGACATGATTTGGTTGTATTCTTTATATGCAGCTTATATTATTGTTAAAAATTAAATAATCTACTGTAATACAATTTATATAAAAACTCTTGGGTGCCTAAGACTTTTGCACAGTACTGTGTTTTCTATCCACTTTAGCTAAAAACACACACACAATTTATATATACACACTACTGTGAGACAATAATAATCACACACAAAGGGATAATGGCTTATAGCAGACTTAATGATTTTATAATATTTCAGAAAATGAAATTAAATGTTTATCATCAACTATCCAGTTAGTATTTATATTGTAACGTTTGGCCACTTTAAATCATTGAACGTAGTGAGAGAGAGAGAGAGAGAGAGAGAGAGAGAGAGAGAGAGAGAGAGAGAGAGAGAGAGAGAGAGAGAGAGAGAGAGAGAGAGAGAGAGAGAGAGAGAGAGAGAGAGAGAGAGAGAGAGAGAGATAGATAGATTGATAGAGAGAGAGCGTGTTTGAGTTATGAGCGTTCTGATGTGCCGTAGCTGACCACACCATGATGGCATTTTGTCAACACAGTTGGAACCTGGAGGAAGCGATATAAAGAAACGAATTGCCAATAAATGTGAAGTTATCTTTGAACCTGTTGTCAAGCGTCTTCAATATACCCCCCCCCCCCCCCCCCCCCCCATTTTATCACTAATGGAACTGGTGTTGCGGAGTCACGTTAGTTAGTCAGATAGTTTAGCGTTAGCTGAATGGCTAACAGCAGCTAACGTTAACCAGTTGGTAAATTATATTCATGTCTCCTTGACTTCCCTGTTTGTTGATAACTGTGACGTGGCTCTCGCCTTCCGTAGTAGTGAAGCAAAGATAGTCTCTGCTGCTGAGTGCTGACAGAAGTGGATGAGAGGAAATTATATGAATGAATCGGTTTTGACTGATGCAAAGACGCTACATCACGAGTTCAACCTGAATTGTAGCCGATGCACACTTTTCCCACCGGTGCACTCACATCTTGAAAGTTTATGCCAGTGCACCGATGCGAATCGGTGAATCTTAACTCTTTCAGTGCCACGCCTGGTTTTCCGTTTTACCGCTTGAATTGCCACCATCGGCGCCAATGTTAACGTTAATATCGCCTAATCTATGTTTTAAATTATGGCTATGTGTCTAATCTGCCCATCGCATTATCAAAGACTATTTTCCAGTCAGTGCTGTGAAGACAGATTGTTTTTTTATCGCGTCGTTTCCATTTCAGAGCAGTTAGAAAAGCCCCCGTTTTGATATAAAAAACAGCTCATTCTGGAGCATTCTATGAAAATCGTCTTTTAGTGGAATATTCCACAACGTTGATATTCGTCGGCCTTTTTATGAATCGTTTTCAAATAAACGCTAGATGATCAATATTATACGTGCACGCACGCACATTACGGCCGCGCACTGATAATCGCTCCGTTGATTACCTCACGGAGTTTTACAGTGAAACCGAAAGAAGACATTTCACAAAACAGCTTATAACTTCATCAAACTTACTCCGATTATCCTACCACTGATAACATAGAGTCCTTACCTGACATCAGATGGTATCCAACTGGTATATTCCAATTCCTGATCACCATTCGAAAAAATCGATACGTGTATGGATCCAACGCGACACAGTAGATCTCTATGATCCGCGGGGATCTGAGGCTCCAGAATGAACTCTGGTAACCCCGGCTGGATCAGTGAACTGGAAAATGTGGAGTACCGGATTTTTTTCCCCATTCATTTTCATTGAGTCCATTCCAAAATCACTTATGTCATCTGGGAGACGACAGGGGGCGCTTTTTTCCACAGTGATCGTCGGCGCCCCTCGGCTATACTCGGGTGATGCAATATTTTTTCAGATCTAAAAAAATAAAAATAAAAAAAAAATACGAGAAATCTCGTGAGTGGCTAGCAACCACCTATAAAAAAACACGAGAAATCTCGTGAGTGGCACTGAAAGAGTTAACATCACTAGTATCCATAGCTATAATATAGAATATAGTTATAGCTCTACAAAGAAGGTGACGCACTCCTATAATTTAAAGTGCAGCCTAGCTACAGCAGGCCCCAACTAATAGCTGGCACTGAATGAGTTAAGGGGATGCAGACCAGCAGGGAACAAACTTAACTTTTTGACTTACCAGCCATTTGGCTGGTAGATTTTTAAAAGTACCAGCCGGGCAGATTTTTTACTAGCCAAAAATTATAAATAGCTTTTTAGTGTTATCGCCATGTGTTATTATTACATATAATACTCTCATATGCTATTTTCAATTAATATCATAAACAACATAAGGAATATTAGCATACTTTTGAGTGGACTGAAGGAATGAGTCAGCGTTAATAGTTTTAAATGCAAATAATTTATTGAAACATAGAAGTGGGGTCGGGACACACACACACACTGTGTTTCAACTCACCACCCCCACATCATATTGTAGTCTGTCTTCAAACTTCCACTCCTCTCGAAACTTTTTATATTTGAATATCAACATTATCTGTCCATCCTCAGTAATCCTCAGTTTACTATAATATACTCCTGTCCTGAGTCCTGACTAGTGACTCCGTCGTCTTTCCAAACGCACGCACACACACACACACAGGGAAGGGGAGAGTGCCCCCCCCCCTCCATTTCCCTTTCCTCAGTACTGTTTATGGCTCTGTCTCGTCTGATCATCAGGATTAGCTTGTTAGCTTACGTTAACGTTGTAGTGATTGGTACATAAACGTTAATTTCGGGCGATGTGGGCATAAAGGAATGGCGACGGTGCAAAGCATGTAGCTGCATTGGACTCGTTGTGAGAAGAAAAAAAAACATCACAGACTTATTTCGCGTCTGTAGGCGCACTGCTGTGTTAACGCTGCTCTGTTTAACGCTGCTGCTCTGTTTTCAAGAAACAACACGGAGTGGGCGGATATCATATGACTCGCGGAGTTGCTAAGGGTTTTTCAAAATAAGAGTATCATATGAACCTGAACGTTGCTAGCTGCCGGAGCCCAGATATTATGACTGGAGCTGCGCTTGGGGCGGCAATGAGACCCGCACAGGATTTTCAAAATAAGAGTATCGATATGAACTACACGCCAGCTGGCGGGCAGACTATTATTTGTAGACACCAGACGGTAAATCTACACGCATTTGGCGATGGGGTCTAGTTATTTTGTACCCTGAGACCAGAGAAAGACTTTCGTCTTGTTTACATTAGGGTCCCCCATTTCTCTCTCACATAACACATATATATATGATCGCTTCCATCTAAACAAGTCTGGTACATATGGTTCCTCTCCATGTCTCATTGGCATGGGTACGGCATACACATACAGCATATAGGCCGCACTAAGGGACATAATATTCATACTTACTCAAAGCCACAACCTAGCCAACGGTTGTATCCCTCCTGGCTTTTTTCACCCTCTATAAGTCCTCAGGCCATACAGAGGGGATCAGACCTTCAGGAAGAGCTGAACGAGTGCCAAAATGGAAGAGGCGTGCTAATCAGAGGTGAGTTACAGATCAGGCTCAGTGGCAGAGGTACCTAATGGATAAGCTGCACCAGAGCCAGCAGAGTGTCACCGTCGGACCCCATCAGCCGTCGAGTCAATCTTATTGAAGCCGGTAGAACCTGACACAATGTGCTGTGTGATTTACGACAGCAGATCTCCCAGAGTAGCCATCCCGTGTTTAGATTTCATCCTCGGTATCTCATGCACCTTTGTCTATTGTATTCTTCCTCTATAATTTCCCATTGTGACAAAAACAAGAAAAAAAAGGGAAGAGAAATAAAAGATCTGAACCAGTACGTCCCGGTAAATAATCCAACGTTGTGTGTCTAATTTTTTATGCTAAAGCTGAATTAAGCTCAATACTCTAGCTTTCCTGTAAGAGTGTGTGGTTAATTAAGCAATATCAAACAAGAGGGAGTGTTGTTATACTGAATATCAGCTGTGATTTGGTCATAGGTACGAGGCCACAGTCCTGTACATCTCTGGTCCCTCCTCGGATGCTGTCCTGAAAACTATCCAGGAGAGCTTTCTAAAAATCCAAGCTGGTTTCTCCGCACTTTGCCTGGTCCTAAACACCAGCAAGACCAAAGTTATGTGGTTCGGCCACAAGGGTGCCTCCCAGACTGGCACCATTGTAGCCGCCGATGGCAAAAAGCTTGAACTGGTCACCTCCTATAAATACCTGGAAGTGTGGATCGACACCAAACTCTCCTTCTCTGAACACCTAACTAAACTGCAGGCCAAAGTCAAAGCAAGGCTTAGCTTTCTGTATAGGAACCGTTTCTCCTTCACTACATCTGCTAAACTCACCCTGGTCCAGATCACTGTCCTGCCGCTATTTGACTTTAGCGATGTAATCTACCGCTTGGCCCGTAAAGGTGATCTAGAGCACTTATATATGTGAGGGCTGGGTAGGACTGCATGCTGCCCAACGAGGGGGCGTGCTGAACATTCTTCCTCGCGCACCTGTGAGTGGTTGGTAATCAGCTCCTCGGGAGAGTATTAGTACTGCTGGTTGCCTTCCACTCCTTGCCAGGTCGTCTCTGTACACTACCACCTATCGCCGTTTCCTGGAGTGGGTCATCGTTGTCGCTCTCTAGACTTCCACGGGAGGATCCCTATGTTCCCACTTCAGATGTCATGCCATTCAACTTTGCTACCATCTACTGCCACGTCTCTGGGGTGAGACATCGTGCCAGCTACTTCCCTACTCCCTCTTCATGGACCTCGTTCCTGGGGTGAGACCGCCTCATCGCTCTCTATTGTTCCACGGGAGGATGCCCGTGTTCTCACCCCATTCCCCTTGGACCCCCTGTTTGCTGCGTTGCCCGTCGGCAGCGTTCTGGTCGGGAAGATGCCCGTGTTCTAGAGGATTCTTGTGTACATTTTTGGTCGCCCTTTAAAGGCACAGTGGTGCTATTTTTGTGTTCCTGGACTTTTGTGTTTTTTACCCTTAAAGGGTCAGTGCCGCTATTTTTGTGTATTAATAAATCATGCCCTTGTTTTGGCTAACTCTGACTACCTGTCTGTGTCTTGCAATTGGGGTCGCATTCAATCCTTAACAGTTACGACCTGGCCATGTCGACGACCCCAGCCGGCACAGACAGTGTATTAGAGAGCCCCTGCAGCTAACCGGCTTCCTCAGCTAGTCCAGCCGTCTGCTAGTTTAGCCCCTGCAGCTAACCCCATGTGTTCTCATGCTAGTCCAGCCTGTCTGCTAGCTTAGCTCCGGCAGCTAGTGCAGCCTCTATGCTGATGTATGTGTTGCAGCTAGCATAGGCCCTGTTGCTAGTAATGCCCTGGCAGCTACCCTGTCCCTCTGCTAGCCCCACTTTATGTGTAGCTTCCCCTGCTAGCATGGCCTCCATTTTTTTGTTTGTTGCTCTGTCATATCCCCTGCCCCGCTCTCTGACATTTTTTTCCCCACCCCTGCGGGCCTGGCTGGTCGGCAGGTGGCTCCCGTGGAGGGGGGGGGGGTACTGTGAGTGCTGGGTAGGACTGCATGCTGCCCAATGAGGGGGCATGCCGAACTTTCTTCCTCGCGCACCTGTGAGTGGTTGGCAATCAGCTCCTCTGGAGAGTATTAGTACTGCTGGTTGCCTTCCACTCCTTGCCAGGTCGTCTCTGTACACTACCACATATCGCCGTTTCCTGGAGTGGGTCATCGTCTTCGCTCTCAAGACTTCCACGGGAGGATCCCTATGTTCCCACTTCAGATGTCGTGCCATTCTACTTTGCTACAGATACAGCTGGGAAAAGTCCAGGAGCAGCTGTTTGCCTGCTGTTATCACGTCGCTTGGCATGGTTAATGTTAACAATGACCAGCGGGGGCGCTCTCATACAGCTGGTGACAACTGCCAGACGCGCCGGCTTTTTGTTCATTCATTGGAGGAGCTCCGCACAGCTGGTGACTTCATTCATAGGATGCTACAACGTCCTACAGTATGTCTACAGACTGCATGAATGAATGTTGCTGAATTAAAGAATGAATAAGTTAAACGTGTGCATAATACAATAGTAATAATATATAATAAGAATCCAACCAATAGAGCGACATTGTGCAATAAACAAGTAAACAATGTGTCAAATCTAACTTCATTAGATGGCCGACGTACAGTACGGCTCTCTTTTCCATTCATTTCATCAAAAGAAAGAGTTAGTGTAATGCTTCTTGGTAACAATAGGTTTGTGTACGCAATGTTGCTGAAATAAAATAATTAAACCTAAGAAGAAGAAGAAGAAGAAGAAGAAGAAGAAGAAGAAGAAGAAGAAGAAGAAGAAGAAGAAGACTTTTGTTTTGCAACTGGAGTCGCGTTTATTTTTCAAATGTAAACTAGTCAATACTATCTTAAACAATGTCAGCAGTCAGTGTATATTTTCAACAATACGTTTGTTTACCAATAGGTTAAACTGTTTTTGGATCTTTGTTGGCACTCTTTCAACATTTGGATTATAGCTCAGTCACAGCGTTACAGACCAGCGTTAAACGTTCCAGAGACGGTAAGTTAATTTAACTTATTCTAGTCTAAAGAAACCTATATATTACTATTTGTTAATCAGAGCGTTATTTGGTTATAACACCGTGTGTGCGTCGTGTGTGTGCGTGCGTGCGCGATATATGTTACTATTGATTAATGCGTTTGTTAATATAACACTGTGTGCGCGCTTGATAAAACAAAGCATACTGTATTACTGTGTGTTTATATTGTGAGCAAGTCAAGCAAGTGTAATTGAACACAATACATGCTGACATCATGACATGCATCTTGCTGTTTGTCATTCTATTGCTAATGCCAGGTAATGTGAATTAATGTCACAAAACGAATCCCTTGGATAGGATAAAACAAAGCATCTACTGTATTACTGTGTGTTTATATTGTGAGCAAGTCAAGCAAGTGTAATTGAACACAATACATGCCTTTTTTAAATCAACCAAGATAATGGAGAAATATCAGTCAAGTCCGAAATCGACCGTGAAACCATTGGCAACGGAAGTTTTGTTGAGGTTGTTGTGATTGTTACGGTACATGTCTCTTTTATTTATTTATTTCCAATAATAATGATTTAAATTACTACTACTAGTCTTAGCAGTAGCAGTTGTCGTAGTAGTAGTAGTAGTAGTAGTAGTAGTAGTAGTAGCAGTAGTAGTGTAGCAGTTGTAGTAGTAGTAATAGTAGTACTAGTATTAAATATGAGCCTAGCAGTAAAGTTATCAATTATCTCCTCTCCTCTCCTCTCCTCTCCTCTCCTCTCCTCTCCTCTCCTCTCCTCTCCTCTCCTCTCCTCTCCTCTCCGCTCCTCTCCTCTCTTCTCTTCTCTTCTAGGCTACTGAGGCCAACCTGAACATCCATGGGGTGTATGCCTTCACCACTGCAGAGGTACAGATCAGAATTCTCGACATAAACGACAACAAACCCGAATTCTACAGGTGCGAAGATACATGTGTCCCGCAGGACACCTTCACAGGAGAGATTATTGAGCACTCATCAGGATCCATCCCCCTCGACATCACTGTCAGAGATGCGGACCAGGTCACAAGATTTTTTTAATTCTTTAAAAAGATAAACAAAAACAGAGATATTGAAAAGAAAAAAACAGTCTCTAATTTGATGTTTATTAGATTAGATTAGATTAAAATGTATTGTCATTATACAGCACAAGTACAGTACAACAAAAAGAAGTTTGGCATCTAACCAGAGTGTACCAGACTGTAACAGTTAAGTGCAATAATAATATACAATGTACAAGTAATTAAATGTGATATATATAACAAGCTACTGGTAATATATGCAACATGTATTTACAGTATAATTATATAAAGTGATACAGGTAATGTACTAAGATAAGATAAGATATTCCTTTATTGATCCGCTTGGGGAAATGCGGGCATCATACAGTAGTAGCATGGGGGGGGGGGGTACATGGGAGAGGGGCATGGTAATAGTATAATACATTAATATAGGCAATACAACTATTGTAATGATACAAATAAGCAGTGTAAACAATATAATTAACTCTGAATATAAGAATATGGTGGTAAGCCATGCTGGCCAGTGGTATAACTATTGAGAGTAGGTATGGGATATATACAGATATAGATATAATATATACTGTACATATTATTAAATTTTATTATACAGGTATGTGAATAGGGAGGGATATATGCAGACATATCCAACAATTATAGATACATATATATACAGTATATACTGTATAATATAATTATTATCACTGTTTCAAAACACTTCAATGAAAAAAGCAGAGACCATGTTGTCCTGTTGTACTGTCCAACTGTATGACACATAACAAGACCTGAGTGGTTACTTGTGATTAAGTATGAATCATTATGTTTATTGTGCAGGGAGGACAAAGCAAGCTAACCCTGGCTGGAGACGTCAAGGATGTGTTCGCCGTAGTTCCTGTGTTTACCGTTGCAGAAAGCGCAACTCAAGTTCAACTCATGGTCCAAAAACCCTTGGAGCTGGATTTTGAAAAGAAAGAATTTATGGTTGTGCAGGTAAGGAGATGGAAAATGTAAGAATTGAAATATCAAAGTTGCTTTATGTAGAGTAATCATTAAAACATCACTACTTCATACAGTATGCTGTTCGGTTGGTACTGTGTACAGTCAGTACATCACTACTTCATATGTTCTGTTGGTACTGTGTACAGTCAGTACATCACTACTTCATATGTTCTGGTGGTACTGTGTACAGTCAGTACATCACTACTTCATACAGTATGTTGTTCTGTTGGTACTGTGTACAGTCAGTACATCACTACTTCATACAGTATGTTGTTCCGTTGGTACTGTGTACAGTCAGTACATCACTACTTCAGTGTTGTAGTCGAGTCACTAAATATCGAGTCTGAGTCGAGTGTGGAGTCCCCAGTGTTTGAGTCAGAGTCCAAGTCCAAGTCACCAAAGAAGAGCCCAAGTCGAGTCCCCATTACCCGAGTCCGAGTCCAAGTCATCAAGGTTGAGTCCACTCCATTCTGGCAGTCGAAGAGCTGACATACAAATAAAAAAAGGTCTACATTATACATAAATGACACAGCGTTCACCATTTAAAATGGAGTTTATTTACTTTGTGACACAATAGCCACAATAAATAGACACAATAAAGAAATCTAACCCTAACTAACCTTACTGTCATGCACTTGTCCTAATAAACTAACCTACACTGTAGCACTCAACACTTTGATGAACATTGTTACTCAGCTGATAGAGTTGTACCCTTCCTGATGACTTGTCGTACAGAACTTGTAAGTCGCTTTGGATAAAAGCGTCAGCTAAATGACTAAATGTAAATGTAAATAGCCAAACAAATGCACTAGCCATCAATATCTTATTACAAATGATTAGGGCCTATTACCAAAAAATAACTAAATAAATAACAAAATAAAAACTAAAATAAATGTATCAATTCACAAGTCCTTGTCTGCACCTTCCGAGTCCGAATGCAGTCAATGCTCGAGTCCATGTCCAAGTCCGAGTCCTCAGTGCACAAGTCCAAGTCGAGTCACAAGTCCTGAAAATCAGTCCAGTACTCGGACTCAAGTCCAAGTCCTGGACCCGAGTACTACAACACTGCACTACTTCATATGTTGTTCCGTTGTCAAAATCTTAAGCCGTTTTGAGCCTGGGCTCCAACCACAATGGTAACTGTGCTTAGTGTGTGAGTCTCAACATGCAGCTGAGTCTCTGACATCACAAATCAGCACATTTTCAGATGACTCAGTTCAGTGAGGGTGAATATTGTGAGAGGAGAATAGGAAGAATGCGCCAATATGATAATTAGAGACATAGATCATATTAAAGGGGAACTATTTTACTATTTCTTTCACTATTTGGGCACTTTTACACAATTCCTGTGAGTCTATGGAACACCTCTGTAATATATATATTTTTTTTATTCATTGTTTTGTATTTCTAATCAAGTCCTCAAAAACAGCATTTTTCTACCTCAAGATCTTAAGCCGTTTTGAGCCTGGGCTCCAACCACAATGGTAATGGTTCTGGGGGAGAGAAAGAAATGAGACAAATTATTTCTAATCTATTTATTTTTTCTTTCGCTGCAGCTCCCACTGTTGCAGCGACCACAGACCAACCCAACAACATCCCTGCCTGTATCCTCTCACTGTACCAAGACCATCCCCATGCCCCTCTCTCCAGACATAGGCATACCAACACCACAGCACATCCAGAGCTTTGATCTTGAGGAAGCAAGACAACTACAACTGCAAATGACGGGACAGGCTGCATGTCCACTGTGGCACAAGGAGCGAGAGGGCAGGCTGACTGCATCAGAATTTGGCAAGATACTAAAGAGAGAGAATTTCAGATGCCTTCATACAGTCCACATATTACCCCAAGCCCTTCACTGCTACAGGCTCAGCTGAAGGAGAAGGAGGAGGAGAACAGGACAGGCAGCCCGAGACCCAGTCTTGCAGGAGGGTTAAGGGGGTTAAGCGTCTTGCTCAAGGACACTTACATTGGAATGCGATGGCTGCAACCCCCACACCATTGAAATGCTAATTGTCCACCACCTAGTATTTATCGTTGCCATTTGAGAGTTCACACTCTACCATAGCAGTCATCAAAAAGGATCATGGATCATCTTTAGACAAATAAATTGATACTAATAATAGATTACTTTGAACCTTGCACCTTATTAAACCTTGTCTAAAGATTAGATTAGATTAAAATGTATTGTCATTATACAGCACAAGTAGGTCCATGCAGGAGCAGCAGCAGGCCACCACCCAACTCTTCCTGCAGATGATGGGGACTTTTGCAAGAGCCATATTGCCTCAATCTCAGACCCCGCCGGCACCACAGTGGATGCCCACAGCTCAAATGATGCCCCCACGTGCCTGGCCCAAGACATTGCCTCCAACTAACCATGCCACATCAGTTTGTAGAGGCTTTTGGCAATCGTGTTGCGGTTATTCTGGACTGCTTTGAAATTGGCACTGAGACCATCAAATCTGAAAGCGCAGGCACAGACATATTCCCACTACAAGCAAAAGCACACTGTTAAGTACCTGATTGGCATTACACCACAGGGGTCTATCTCTTTCATTTCCAAAGGGTGGGGAGGGCGTGTAAGTGACAAGCATCTGACCGAGAACAGTGGTCTCCTCAATAAACTGTTGCCTGGAGACTTGGTTTTAGCAGACCGTGGATTTGACATTGGGGACCATGTTTCATTAATGTGTGCATCGGTGAAAATCCCTGGATTCACAAGCGGACGTGCCCAGATGGATCCAAAATCTGTAGAAGAGACACAGCAAATAGCTCACCTCAGGGTCCATGTTGAAAGAGTGATCGGTTTGGTACGCAATAAGTATCGCATGCTACATAATACCATACCAGTCCAACTGCTGGTTCCATTTGAAGGCGAGGACTTTTCTTTCATTGACAAGATTGTGACTGTGTGCTGTGCCTTAACGAATATGTGCCACAGTGTTGTTATGAAACCACCAGACCATGCGTTACCAGATAGTGAGGGAGAGACGGAGTTATCTGTTATCTGTTATGCTAAAGCTAAAATGGAAAATCAAGGCCTCTTAGTTTTACTGATGTGGATTATTTAAATTCAGTTTGTCATGTTTTCATTGTTATTTGAACAATGTTATGTCCTGTAAATACTAGGGCTGTCAAAAGTGAATGCTTTAACTGTATTTCACAGGAGAGAAACTGTATTCATTGAAAGCTATTAAAATTGCCTTTGAATCTAAATATACTTTCTGTGTTTTTACATTAATTCCATGATTTCTAAAAAAAAATATTTCAAACCATTCCAATTATTAACACCTTTACTGCTGTAGCATACGATTGGTAAAACAGTAACATATGGTAAACATTGGTACAACATTGCTAGAACAGATGTAATATAGCATTGTATATTAGTATACTGCATAGTATATTGACAAAAATAAAGAATTAAGACTCGCACAGGTTTGTTTTTCTTCTATCTATCTATATCTATCTATGAGCCGTACTGTATTGTACCCATTCTGCAATCTGTTAAATAAAGTTTTAGCTCTAATTAAGAATGACAGTGACCTAGCTGACTATTATTTGGAAATCCAGAGGTTTTAAAAACTGGTGCGACAATAACTGTCTGGTTTTAAATGTTAAGAAGACTGGGGAGATGGTGTTTGACCCCAGAGGTGTTGGGGACCACAGGCCTGTGGTCATCCACACACAGTCCATCTCACAGGTCTCTTCATATAAATATCTTGGGATTTTTGTCGATAACACACTAACCTGGAACACCCATGTAGATAGGATTTTATAGTATGTCTGCACTTTATGTGCTCATTTCATCATTCATCAGTTTTGTGTCAGTCTTGTTTATCTGATCTTATTTCTGAAGATGCATTTCCATTGGCTAATGGTCGAGATATAAGTCACTTGTTACTTGATATTACTGTAAATCATTTGACATCTATTGCTGACTGTTCATACATTTGTTACAATAAAGATGCAAATAATTGTTATCTCTTGTCCAATCAGAATATTTTTTTTATTACAAAACATTGAGATATCAAACAGAAAAATTGTCTTGTTTACATCAGGTTCACAGGTTGGGTAGGAAGAGTGGGTGGGGGACACTGTACAACTGAACAAGCAAAACTGTACATTGGAATATTGACTCCCTCCCAGCAGAACTCCGCACCGCCCCAACTCTGGACTAATTTAAAAAACTGCTCAAAACCCACCTCTTCAACTTGGCCTTCAACCCCTAACTTTCTCACTTTATATGTATATGTTGTGTCTGTCCACTATGTTTGTTAATTTGTCATCTCCCCCCCCCCCCCCTATGTAAAGCGACCTTGGGTCCTCTGAAAGGCGCTATATAAAACGAAGTTATTATTATTATACTTGGTCATTTACTGTACATTGGGGGGGGGGGGGGGGGGTTGTGTTAGGACATTTACAGGGGCCAGTTTAGAATTGCAGTCTCCCGTAGGTGTTTTTTGAGAGTGTTTTTGAAAGTGGGAAGTATTTTGACATGTACATGGGTACTTTGGTCGTGTAGTGTATCTTGTAGACCAGGCCCATTGCAAGTTGTGTCTACTCTAAGCCATCCTAGGTTGTCAAAGTGGGCAGGGGTGAGGTGGGTTCTAGGAGTAAGGTCAAGCAGTAGTCTGACCAGATTGTTTTGAGATGTTTGTAATTTTGTTTTTGTTTCTGACACAGGTTCCCCTCAACTACAGTATAGACTGTTAATAGATGACGGGACCTAAGATGGGTTTACACACTGTACCAGGAGAACTGTAGACCAGGAGTTGTGTTACAAGAGAAGTGATTCAAAACTAAAACTTTGTTTGTAATGACAGCTTCAAGGATGCTTTCTGTATGATCACCCGTATGATCACCCCCCCCACCTCCAATGTACAGCCCTCACCCAACCCACCCAACCCCACCCCACCCACCCAACCAACCTCCTCCAATGTACAGTTTCTACGCCAAATGTATATACACTCTTTTTCTGGACACTTTTGTATCACAAACAGTACTGTATTTGCAAATCTGATATGTCATAAATGTATAGATGTAGCAGTACTGTCTATCTGTATGTCATGTATGTCATATATGTTATGATGAATTGAAAATGGGGGACCCTGATGTAAACAAGACGAAAGTCTTTCTCTGGTCTGCATCCCCTTAACAATTGTATGTATTGAGCTGTACTGTACTGTACCCATTCTGCAATCTGTTAATAAACTTTTCAATCAATCAATCAATTATTGATTATTTTTTTTATATCACGTTAACAATCAAATGGCTAGCAAGCTCACCTGTGACATACTGTACAGTGCAAAATACAAGAGTACAATCTTAGTCAACTTTTATGAAAACAATACACAAGTTGGAACAGTTTGAACGTTTTATTTTTACTTTCGTCTTGTTTACATCAGGGTCCCCCATTTTCAATTCATAATGACATACATGACATACAGGTAGACAGTACTGCTAGTGTACATCTATACATTTATGACATATCAGTTTTGCAAATACAGTACTGTTTGTGATACAAAGTAGTAGTAGATAGTAGACATAGCAGCATAGTGTAGGTAGTAGTAAATAAAACGATATGCAAAGGAACGTGACGCGTCGCTACTGTAACTCCGCCATCACAACCATTGAACTATTATAACTCTGTTACACCTATACACGGCTGGCCCATAGTAGGTAGTAATAGATAGTAATACATACTGTACTGTAGTCAGAAATAAGACGTTACCAAAATAATAACGTTTAGGCAAATCACAGACGCGGATACACAGTGTTGAATGAGGAAGTCAATAATCAATAGACCGCCGCCGCGCCGGGCGACTTTGCGTCTCCTGGCGGCATAAAACAGAACAGCACCCTGGGTTCCCAATTAATTAAAACGACGTGATATAACCGTGCGCGCGTCGCGGCAAAGCGCCCAGGAATACTAAACGCTTCATCTGTACCATCTACCGCCGCATCTCTGGGGTGAGACGTTGTGCCGGCTACTACCCTGCTGCCTCTTCATGGACCTCGTTCCTGGGGTGAGACCTCGTCATCGTTCTCTATTGTTCCACAGGAGGATGACCGTGTTCTCACTCCATTCCCCTTGGACCCCCTGTTGCTGCATTGCCCATCGGCAGCGTTCTGGTTGGGAAGATGCCCTTGTTCTGAAGATATTCCTGTGTACCTTTTTGTTCGGCCTTTAAAGGCACAGTGCTGCATTTTTGTGTTCATGGACTTTAGTGTTATTTCACCCTTAAAGGGTCAGTGCTGTTTTTTTGTGTATAATAAATCATGCCCTTGTTTTGGCCAAATCTGATTACCTGTCTGTGTCGTGCAATTGGGGTCGCATACAATCCCTAACAAGATATCCTATATCACTCTGCCATTCGCTTCACTACCAATGCCCCCTACAGGACCCACCACTGCAAGCTATACTCCCTAGTAAACTGGCCCTCCCTAGAAATTAGACGCAACATCCACTGGCTGGCCTTTGTATAAAAAACACTTCTAGGCCGTACTCCCCCTTACCTTACTCGCCTAGTCCACCCTCGTCCACTCCCGAATTACCACACCCGGTCATCCACACATATCCTGGTAAACGCCCCCCATGCCAACTCCTCACAAGGCCGTTCCTCCTTTCAGTATGCAGCAGCTGATTGGACCCCAGGAAGACTAGCTGCCGCTAAGGCATCAGCTAATGGGGATCTGTTTAAATAAACAAATAAACAAAGCTGATAGCTGGAACACACTACAAAAAAACTTAAATATGGAAACGTTTATTTCAATTCGATTGTTGATTGTGATGATGATGGCGCGGTAAAGACTAGTCGCTGTTGGGTCAGCTCTGCGACGATTTTGTGTACTTTTTGTTATTGTGTTTATTTTTTGTACTTTTTTTATAGAAACAACACTGGCATGGACGAAATATGATCGCCAGTCACTGATTGACTTAAACTCCGGCCTGAAAGACGGGTTTAAAAACACTTTTTGCCAAAACTGGCCACCGGAGATTCGACGCAACAACAACAACAAAGACAATGGCGGTGCGATCAAACGGAAACATAGAGGACGCAGAAGTGGAATTAAGAAGAGACTGAAAAGTTCTCCTTACCGGCCGGGAATCCCTTCAATTCTGCTGGCAAATGTCCGATCGCTGGAGAATAAGATGGACGATCTCCGTCCGAGGGTCCGCTTCGATCGAGACGTGAGAGATTGCAACATTATGTGTTTCACGGAGACATGGCTTAAAGCAACTACTCCAGATCACATCATCTCTCTGTCGGATTCCTTCTCAGTCTTCCGAGCGGGCCGTACAGAAGAATCCGGTAAGAGCATTGGAGGGGGACTATGTCTTCTGACCAACAACAACTGGGTCAATCCGAAGGAAGTAAAGATTCTTTCCCGTTCATGCTCACTGGACCTTGAACATCTGTCCATACAATGTCGCCCGTTTCATCTCCCCAGAGAATTCACCACCATAATCAGCGGCGGTGTACATTCCACCACAAGCGGATATCGCCAGGGCCCTGGCGGACCTACAGGGACATCTAAACAAGCATCAGATCAAGCATCCAGACGCAGCCATGATCATAGCTGGCGATTTCAATCAGGCAAATCTGAAGAAAGTGATGCCAAACTTTTTTCAGCACATCGCTTGCACCACCAGGGCAGAAAATACGCTTGACCATTGTTACACCCCGTTTAGAGCCGGTTACAAGGCAGTACTGGCCCCTCCATTAGCTGGAGCAACAAGCACATCGGATCACAACGCCATCTTGCTCATCCCCACATATCGGCAGAGATCACGTGACGCTGTCGTGTCACGTGAGGTAAAGAAGTGGTCCGACCAATCAGAGGCCACGCTACAGGACGCACTCGATGACGTCAACTGGGGAATGTTCAGGCGAGCTCCAGTGACGTCAGTGAGTTTGCTGATGTTGTTGTCAGTTTCATAACAATACTAGCCGATAGCATTGTACCCACGAAAAAGGTTTGGGTCCCGAACCAGAAACTGTGGGTTGACAATACTATCCGAGTGGCTCTGAAAGCTCACACCACTGCTTATAACCTGGGCAAAGCGTCAGGAAATATGGACGAGTATAAGGCTACAGTCTATACTCTGCGCAAGGCTGTAAAGCTTGCTAAGAGGACATACGCTGGCAATATAGAGGCACAAATGTCCAGAACGACACAAGAGGTTTATGGCGTGGACTACGGACGATAACTGACTACAAAGTCAGCGCCCCCTCAATGTGGAGTGCCGACGCCTCTCCCGCGGATCAACTCAACTCCTTTTACGCACGGTTTGGTGCAAACAGTAGCGACGCTAGCTCACTGGCTAACGACGTCACTGACGCACCGGTCGTCGTGGAGGGGGGGGGGGGGGGGGGCATCCGTGGGGGGGTCACTCTCTCAGTGACGGAACACAGTGTGAGAAGAGCATTTATGCGGGTGAACACCAGAAAAGCAGCTGGCCCAGATGGGATAACAGGACGGATACTTAAGTCCTGTGCCAACCAGCTAGCCCCAGTGTTCACAACCATATTTAATCTATCCCTGGCGGAGTCCGTGGTCCCTGCCTGCTTCAAGGTGTCCACTATAATCCCGGTACCAAAGAAATCCTCCCCAGCAGGTCTTAATGACTACAGACCGGTGGCACTCACCTCTGTGGTCATGAAATATTTTGAGAGGCTGGTTAAGGATTACATTTGTGCCTCCCTACCCAGTGATATGGACCCTTTGCAATTTGCATACAGGCCAAACAGGTCCACTGACGATGCAGTCTCTCAGGTACTACACAGTACCCTCTCTCACCTAGACTGCCAGAAGGGGGGCTATGTGAGACTGTTGTTCATTGACTATAGCTCAGCGTTCAACACCATAGTCCCCACCAGACTGGTGGACAAGCTGAGCGAGCTGGGTATGAGCTCCGCTCTGAGCGCCTGGATACTGGACTTTCTGAGTGAGAGGCCTCAGGCGGTCAGGGTGGGGGGTCAGACCTCCAACACCATCACCCTGAGTATCGGGTCCCCCCAGGGCTGTGTTCTGAGCCCCCTGCTGTATTCACTATACACACATGACTGTGTGGCCAAGTTCAGCTCCAACTCCATAGTGAAGTTTGCGGACGACACAGCGGTGGTGGGGCTGATCTCTGACTACGACGAGAAGGCCTACCGGGAGGAGGTTGATGCACTGGCACGCTGGTGTCAGGACAACAGCCTGCTCCTGAACATTGGTAAAAGCAAGGAGCTGATCGTGGATTTTAGGAGAAGACAGCAGGGGACACACACACCATTGTGGATAAACGGGGCTACCGTGGACAGGGTGAGTAGCTTTAAGTACCTCGGGGTCCACATCTCAGAAGACCTGACATGGACAACACACATAGACTCGGTCGTAAAGAAGGCGAAGCAGCGCCTCTACCACCTGAGACAGTTAAGGAAGTTCAGAGTATCTGGGAAGATACTCCAGTCCTTCTACTCCGGAGCTGTAGAGAGCATCTTGACTGGAAACATCACTGCCTGGTATGGAAACAGCAAGGCACAGGACAAGAAGGCCCTACAGAGAGTGGTGCGCTCAGCTGAGCGTACTACGGGTATTGCACTACCACCCCTGCAGGTCTTATATAACAAGAGGTGCAAATCCAGAGCCTGCAGAATAATGAAAGACCCTCACCACCCCAACAACAGCCTGTTCAAGCTGCTGCGGTCAGGCAAACGCCTGTGCACACCAGCAACTAGGATAGAGAGACTTTGGCTCAGCTTCTTCCCCCTGGCCATCAGAGTCTTGAACACTGAACTCTCCACACACAAGCACACATGAGCACACACACAACACACACACTGTATATGCTCGCTCACACACTAACAGTCACTTTAGCATGAACACACACACACATGCTGCACACACTCACACTCAACGGTCACTTTTACACAATGAAAGGTCACTTAAAAAAATAAAAAAGAACGGGAGTGGTTCTTGTATAGTAAATAGATGGATATAGCAAGATAGCATAAGGATATATAGTATAACTGTAGATTGTATAGTATAGCATTGTATAGTAGTGTACATACGACCCAGTGCCTCATCCGTAGCTAACAGTGTCTTGCACTATCGCAGGACCTTAGCATGTCTTACCATGCTTTTTGTAAACTTTATGTACATTATACCTGTTATGTCTTATTCTTATTACTTGTATTATTGCACAAATGTCTTATTCTCATTCCTATTCTTATTACTTGTATTATTGCACAATCGCTGCAAGCATGACCTCCCGCATTTCACTGTATGCTTGTATGCCGTGACAAATAAAACTCTTGACTTGACTTGACTTAAGGAAACTTTAACAAACTCCCTAGAGCACTCATGTAGCTGCTTCTCCGCTAACACCATGCTGCCACTATTGTTCTGTTGTCTGTCAGTTGTTGTTGTTCAGTTCAGTTGTTGCTCTGTATGTATGTCCTGCCTTTTTAATAATGTTCCTTTGTGTTTTATTTTTATTTATAAAATTGTATCCCCCATCCCCTTTCCCCTAGGCAGCTTTTTACCCCCAAATAGGCCGTTATTGAAAATAAGAACTTGTTCTTAACTAACCTGCCTATACAAATAAAGGTTTGATGATGATGATGATGACAGGACAAGTGTGATTTGTAGGGATGCCCCGATCACGTTTTTTTGCCACCGATACCGATCACCGATCGTCGTGATCCATATCGGCCGATACCGATCCGATACCGATTGTTTTTGATTAAAAAGAAATTAAAAATTATTTTATATATATATATATTTTTTTTTTATAAAATATATATATTATATAATTAGACTTGTACTTGTATTATCTGCGACTGCGAGACATCGCCACCACGCAACAAGTCAAAATGCTCACTATCTGCAAACAGCTCCACTGTCTGTGTGTACTCTAGTAGCCCAGCTCAAAAGGATTCTCCGGCGCTGCAGCGGGACCCCATTGGTAACGTTAAGTGCTTTGGTCATTTCACATTCAGCAAGCCCTCAGCTCGAATACGCATTAAATCAATGTTATAAGACATTGATATCAAGAGCTATCTGTAGCTACTGCTAGCCGGCTAGATGACGTTAAGACAGAACTTTAGTTCAATGGGACATTTCGTTTTGAACAGTAAACGAACGTCAGCTAACGCAAGCTAACTGAGGTATGAACATGAACTACTAGACTTTCTGGATCATTTGTTGATATCAGGAGCTATCGGTAGCTAGCCGGCTAAATACCGTTAGACAATGCCTACTAAACGTGAATAGTTGACTGGGTAATTTTGTTTAAACAGTAACGATAGCTAGGTAGCTAACGTTAGCGCAGGTCGAATGCAGTGCACTACAGACTCGAGCAGAGGAGCCGCACCTCTTTGTTTACAAACTCTACACGGGGGCGGGCGGGGCTAGGGAGGAGGAGCAGCGGCAGTTTGCAGGTCGTGTGTGTCTGAGACAGACAGCGAGTGAGAGCTTCGCTTGATCGGTTTCCGCTATCGGCGAATATGACTAATTATCGGAATTCACAGATTGCATATTTATACTGAGTATCGGCCGATAACGATCGGTGGCCGATCGATCGGGGCATCCCTAGTGATTTGGTGTATTTATTTAGCTCCGCCAACAAATAGTTCCACAACTGTGTTCTTGAAGTTGGACCGTTGCCAGGCAAGCTGACCATAAACATTTTCCTGCACAGCTTGCTACTTTGTATAGGTCTACACATGTTAATGCTGGATGACTGCATTTGTTTTACCTTTCTTCTCAACCAAAGGTTGCCTTTCTGTCATCCTCTACAAGTTACCAAAGACGTTTCAAAATAACTGGAGAAACACGCTGTGGCTCCCTCCTCCATCTCGAGCTGAAACCACTGTTTTGGCATGGGGGGAGGGGCGGAGTGCACCGATGTGAAATTAATGGTTATTAATAGAACATATGTGCAGCTTAAAAGTCCTGAATATCAGCACTATGATTATACAGTACTGAATATAAGCACTCATGGAATGCCTATTCTCCAATAAAATGACTTAGTTAAAACTAACTGTTAATGAAGCATAATACTAGCATTCCTGTAGTGTAAGAGTGTGTGGTTAACAGTTGCTAATACCGGTAATAACCGGTCTTGGGGCCATTTTCCCATTCAACTGCACAACCACTGAAGTGTTGATTCCTGGCAGATGACACTGTCAAAGGCAGCACTGGTAGCATTTGATACTATGACTGTATTATCAAAAATTATACCGGTTTGCAAGCAAAATCCTTCCAAAGACTTCTCCTCGATCACATTCCGAGATCACTTTGTCACAAAAGGTGTCGCCTTTTCGCGAAGCCCTTTCGCAACGCCTGGGCTATCAGATCCACCCGAGGGATAGACGAGTGTTCGACAGCACACTTGGTTACGTTACAGAGCCTTTATCTGCACTCGATCTGCGCAAGGTGTTCAAGAAACAACCCTTAAGAGCACCGGAGTGACACGGCTGTGGAAAAGCCCACGGGGGTTTGTGAGAAGGCATCATACGCCTGACAAGCTGAGAGAGAGAGAGAGAGAGAGAGAGAGAGAGAGAGAGAGAGAGAGAGAGAGAGAGAGAGAGAGAGAGAGAGAGAGAGAGAGAGAGCGAGAGAGAGAGAGAGAGGAACAAGTTAACAGGATTCTACCTTCTCTTTCTGTCTGAAATGTGTCAGCTCAATTTTGAAGGGAGCTTCCCTGCTCTCTAGGTTCCCTCCCTGTTTCTTGCTAAGCTGCAGTATCTTTAGTTTTCTAATGACTTTGATGTACTGAGGAGATACAGACAGCACCCCATGTGCAGAACCACAGGGCCCTAACCTTAACCCTACCCTTAACATAACCCTAACCTTAACCATCAAACTGCAATACCTTGTCGAACAAAATCAGGACATCAAAAATGTCCTCGTTTGGTAGTGTGTCCTGATTTTGTGAGTGGGGAGTCTCGAAATGGTCCAGAACACACACATGCACACACACAGGCCAGACCAATTCACTGAAGCACATAAAATAACTGATTCCCCTATTCGTGTCTGTCCTCCTGGTGTCATCTCATAAATCAACCATCATGCTTCCCAGGTCCCGCAGCACGGGGCCACCTCGCATCTCACAGTGTTTCAATCAATTCTTCAATGATTCTGGATCCCACCACCCCACCCCCGACACTACAGTATCTCTCCCTCTCTCTCACTCTCTCTCTCTCTCTCTCTCTCTCTCTCTCTCTCTCTCTCTCTCTCTCTCTCTCTCTCTCTCTCTCTCTCTCTCTATATATTTCTCTCTCTCTCTATCTCTCTCTCTCACTCTATCACTCTCTCTCTCTCTGGCTGTGAAGTGAAATTCGTCTACAAAGCACTTCACTTTTAGTCAAAGTGCTGAGTGTCTGTGCCCGTGTGATCAGAAATGCAGGCCTCCAGTCTGCCATTGGCCCCCGAGCCCTGTGTCCCTGTGTCCCTGTAAATTATGTGAATTAACAGCATTTGAGATAGTCAGACTTCAGGAAGATCCTACCCTCCACTATAAAACAAAAGCTCTTGTGCCAGCAGGACCATCATTTCCCGTCAAACAGTTGGGAAAAACAGTCACAGATAGGAATTGTGGTCCTGTTTTAACTGTATAGGAGAGAGAGTCGAGTGTTTAGTTGACGACATGAAGCTTGATGTAATCTGTGATGTGTAGTGTAATCTGTAATCTGTGAAACAGAATGTCAATCAATTAAACATAAAAAAAAAGTTTAAAAAGCTCCCTCCTACCTTTGGTCAACTACACACCCTCAAGACCCCTCCACTCTACATCTTCTGGCCGCCTCAGACCCACTCCTATCTGAGCTCTAGGGGGTCATAAAAAAGAAGCTACGTTGGTTCTGCTTAAATAGGTGTAAACACGGGCTGGTTCGCCAGAAAGCACCAAGGTCCAGACTGGCTCCAGAATGGAGCCGGAGCCTGAACCGGAGCCCTGCCGGCAGTGTGAAAGGGAGAGTGTGATTAGGGTCCAGTGCTTAAATCCAGCAATGAAGTGATGTAGGGTGGGAGATCACCAATAATAGCCTCATACAGAAACAGATGCCAATGCAAGTCATGTCTATCCAACCGTATCATATAGGATATAATGATACAGATGCAGCCATGAATTGTCTGTCGACCGACGTTTGGGCACCGTATTAACGGTAACGATGACCAGTAGGGGCACTCGAATACAGCTGGTGACAATGGCCCGACGCGCCGGCTCTGTTTGTTCATTCATTGGAGGAGCTCTGCGCTCGACAAAGCTTGAGTTACATTCAGCTCGATTAATGGCTCTAACGTTTACAGGTAGCCCTATGTTTAATAGTGGAAGTGTTTTTTTAACCAGGGAAAACGTCTCAGAGTAAATTAGTCTAGTTACATTTTATGTAAAAGTTCTTTGTCATCAGTTAAAGTTAGATTGATTTAGAAAATCGACAAGCATACAAAAGCATAACTCAAGGGGTTGTTTTTGCATCGCACATTGTTGTGTGATATCGAAGATTTGGGCAGCATATTCATTTTCACAATGAATAAATCTATGTTCGTTTTTTTACAACTCGACTCAATCAGCTTTACTCAGCTCATCGTTTCTTCTCTTAGAGTAATTTCCACGACAATTAACATTTTATTAACAGATTGCCTGGCCTGGCCTCCACGTGCAGCCCAGCAAGTTAGCCCAGCCTACTGTCGGTAGTGTGATAGTAAAGGGTTAACCTTCTGTAGTGTGGCAGTGAAAGGGTTAACTTGCTGTCGTGTGGCAGTGGAAGGGTTAACCTTCCGTGTATTGTCGCAGTGAAAGGGTTAACCGTTTGGTAGGGCGGCAGTGAAAGGGTTAAGGAGAAGAGAGTTGAAACAGTCAACAACGGTCTCAGCCAATCATAGTGGACTGATGTCCGCAGAGGGAGGGCGTACAGAGTAAACACACTGGCTGTGATGACATGTGGCTAATGACTTACAGCTGACAGAGTTTCTCACTTTCTCTGTGTGACACTAACACACACACTTCCAGCTCCTGGTCTATCTCTCTCTATCCTTATGTTTCCAGACACTCTCTCTCTCTTTCATCATACCTTCTTGATTTTATGATGGTGTTTGTAAAAATAAAAAAGCATGAAAAGTGTGGAGCAGTTGTTTTTCAAGAGGAGAAGTCATTGTCACACATATGATGATGTACGGTGAGGTCAGTGGTTAGAGAGGCACTGTTATGAAAGGCAGATTTCCTCATGATGAACCGTGGTCATAACAAAATCATTTGACTACAATTTGACTACCTCCAATACAGCAAAACAAGCTCTGATCACGACAAACAGCACATTTGCTACAAGCCTGTGTGCCTGTGATAACAATCAAGTCATCTATTTGTACGGTCTATGGCTTTAGCGGTCGCACCGAAGTAATAGTCTTTTAACTCAAACCCCCAATATAATTTCAGTGACATAGAAAATAAAGCACACTTGAGTCATACCTCTTCCACCCGACGGGACCGGTACCGGTCCCGAAATGACATCTGGTCATAAATCAATATTTTTCAGACTGTTGTATAAAAGTAGCGATTTTTATTTCAAACGTATTCAAGTATAAACATCATAAACATGTAACAACAGAATGTAGAATGTATATTATCATCAATGCGTTAGTTTAGCAATAGGTTAAAAGTGTTATTAGATAGATTTTACTTTTCGATTTGGTCAAGTCTATTTGGCGAGGGCGACCATTTTGGATATTTTGAACCATGGGAATTGTAGTCTTTTTGCTGCCATTTTGTAGCAGACTTCCACAGGTTTGGTTCTGCGTTGGAATTTTGGAAAACTACACTTCCTGTAAGGTTATATGGGGTTCAAGGTTCAGAGTTCTGTATGAATTATGAATAACTGTTATTATTCAGGATAATAAGCCACAAAAGGTAACGTTTTTGACAAATATTTAAAGGCAGTTAGTTTCTCTTCCCTATTGTTAACATGTAGGAACAATTATATCTAAAATTAGTTTCAAAACGGTTGCACTGTGGGGGAAATAAAAAAGTACAGTAGATTACAGTAGATTTAATTATCTGTTCTTATGCACGCCTGGTGATACTAAATCCAAATTGAACTTGGGCATTTGAAAGATAATTTATGTATATATATATATATAAATGTGCGAATTGGCTATAATAAGGTAATTTATAAGCCTCCTATTCTATATTATATAATAATGTTTCAAATAGCATTGGTCCGGATGGGATAATTCAGTACTGTATCTACAGAACCTTCTGTTTAATCATCTTCCCTTTATTCATTTCCTTAGATTTTTTTTTTACACATGATCTCAAGAAGGTACTGATTAATTAACTGACTAATGTTTTGTCATTATTAGCATGGTGTTATTCACTGTCAAAGATGCAAAGAAAAATCATAATTCATATTCTCATTTGTTTCATCACAATTTAAGCAAGCCTAGTAATAGACACAATATTTCTGACACTGTGAATACATTTCCTGAGGTCCATAGATGTCCCTAGATACCAAGAATATGCAAATGGGCCTTGTAGAAGTGGAGCAATATTCCATTTACCTAGGTATATATTTTAGGCGGATTTTCAGAAAATATACCACGGGTGGAAGAGGTTAATTACATTGGAAAGATGTAAAAGACGTAAGCCAAACAGTCCTCAAATATTACTGGGGTGTATAATTACCAGGTTGCAGAGACCAACTATGTTTTCCATACTTGGTGCTGCAAAACTATTCAATATTTATTTTGGACAAGGCTCAGTATCCCGCACGTAACTAGTTATAAGCAAAGATGCTCTGCTTGCTGTTGACACACAGACAGGCCTCTACCCTGGAATATATCCCACATGGTGGTCATTTATTCCAGATTTTTAATAGCCCTTGATCTTGTAGTCTCGGTTGTCACTAAACGGTCAAGCCACAAAGTAAATGGTAAAATGGTAAATGGTGCATTTATATACAATACAATACAATTTTTGTTCCTCACATTCACCCATTCATTCACACATTCACACACCGACGGTGGAGGCAACCATGCAAGGTGCACTGCCAACCTGCCCATCGGGAGCAATTAGGGGTTAAGTGTCTTGCTCAAGGACACTTCGACACAATGCCCAGGAGGAGTGGGAATCAAACTAAGAACTAGATAAAGTAAAACAATTATTCAGAAATTGCTCACAAAATGATTACTCTATTGTAGGTCATGGTGGGATGTGATGTCTCCACAGAGGTTATGGTCAGGGTTAAGGTAAAGGTAAGGGTTAAGGCAAGGGTTAAGGTATGGTTTAGATTTATAAACAACTTAGGTGAAAATGATGATGAGTTCTCTCTCTCTCTCTCTCTCTCTCTCTCTCTCTCTCTCTCTCTCTCTCTGCGGTCAGATGACACATGCCGAGTCAGAGAGTGATTACCGTAATTCTCAGACTAAATGGCCAGTTATAATCTGTAAATGGGCGAACAGTGGCAATGTTTTAAATAAATGAGGAAAATAAATGTTTTTGGAATTGACGGTACTGAAATGAACACATACAGTACATACATTTTCAAATACCTTGGTAGGGTTGGGTACCAAACTCTTTACTTTTAAGGGTAGGGCCTACCGACTGAATTACGTCTGTACTACCAAGTAGCGATTCACGTTAGATCAATTGGTGCCACATTTCGGTACCTAAGACCCGCCCAGTTAGAAAATTATCCGAATTCTACTGACACACTGACACTGGCAATTGTCATTTCATTATAGACACAGACCAGTGCGGACCTTCAATGACTGCAATTGTTATTTCATAATAGACACAGAACAATGCAAGCAATGGGTCCAATGTGTCTAATTATGCTTTGTGTAACGTTCTGGGTTAGACCTGAGATCCCAGCTACCATTCTGTCACCTGTCACTTTACCTCTCTGATTGCATTATTGTTTGTCACCTGGGATTGGCTGTCACTCTGTGGAACGTGTGGAATGTCTGGGCCTCGTCGGCTCTTCACTCTCTCTCAGAACCAGTACGCGGCGGTACCAAGAACAAGTGCTGCTGTTACTTGTACCCCTGTTTGATTGTTTTCTATTATTTAGTTTTTCTTGTTTTTGCTTACTCTCTCAGTTGACGCCCGGCGTCTTTCTTGTTTACCTGGCTGCTCTAGTGCATTCCTGAATAAAGATACACGTATTGTGAAGAGCAAAACCTACTCTCCGTCTCCTTATTGCCACCACTATTGGAACTATCAGTACTCTCTTACCTGGCACCGTCATAACAGAAGAGCAGACCATGATGAGTTCCATGGAGGCAATTTGGGCGGAACTCCAGGCGCAGAAGGACGATCTGCGGGTGGTGACGGAACGTCAGAGGGAGGTGGGCAGCGAGCTGGGTCGCCTAGCCAGTATATCCGATACTGTCCAGAAGACGGCGGATTCAGCCCTGGCTTCAGCCAACATCGCTCGCCAGGCGGCTGCAGAGGCGAGGGCTACAGGGGATCTCTCGCCGGAGGATGCGGCTTCCAGCAGCGAGAGGGGGCGAACGCATTCTGCGTTTCCGGAGGAGGTTCGGGAGCCAAGGCTGACGGAGGAGCCCCGGAGGGTTGTCGGGAATTTGTCACCCAGTGTTCACTTGTGTTCCAACTCCAGCCACGTTAATTCCCCACCGCCATGTCCCGTGTGGCCTACATCATTACCCTCCTCACCGGCTGGGCCCTCTCCTGAGCTACGGCAGAATTTTATATCATTGGAAAGCCCTAGTTGTTAGTTTCAAAATGGTACCAAATATGAGGTAGTTTGATTTGATAGTATACAACTGAGTTATTTGGATTGATATGATGAGCCAGGAGACGAAGGTGAAGTCAATCGATGGTATTTATTGACACAAGAACACACAGAACGAGGAACAGTCCTGGGCCCTCATTCATCAATAGTGTGCGTAGAACATTTCTATTTCCACACGTAAGCACGGAATGTAGAACTAGTGTACGCACAGGGAAGTCGGGATTCATCACACGGTGCGTACGCAGGCTCTATGCTCCTCCGTGTTGATGAATACCACTTTGTTCTACCGTCAATGCTCGTGCATGATTATCCATATATGGTCATGAAAATGAGGAAACACCCCCCATGGGATGTGAAATAATGGACCGACCCGAGCGGGACTCTGAGAAACTCCACGGAGAATTCACTGCTGTCGAACCAAAAAGACACTATCGCGTATTATGGGATAAATAAAAGGCGGATTTGTAAACGGTGATGTCAGATATCAACGGCTCCCTAAGACCATTGCTGCAATTCTGCCTGGACAGCTCAAAATACTAATAAAGACCGTTCGTTGACCACTGTTTGGCGTTGGTTGTGTGTCATTATAACCGTGCTGTAATATGAATGCCTTTATTAGTTGTGTTCGATTGGCTATATGATTTTTAGAGGCATCTATTTTGTTGTCGGCTAATAAAGACCGCGCTGGAATATGACTGCCTTTCCCCGTGTTGTTTGATTAATACCAGGGATTAAAGTTCTCCTCAATTTGATTCCAAATCGCGATGGATCTCCCGTCAATTTTCTACCTGCTGCATATGATTTCTAGAGGCATACTACAATCCATTTTGATGTCAGTATTGGGTAGCCTACATAAACAATAATACGAGCTATACAAGAACAATGAATCTTACTGCCATGTATGATGTAGCCGATACGCCATGTGTAGCCTGCCTATATGTGATCAATACAAACATGAACTTGAATTCCATCATGTCTGTGTGCGGGTCACTGCGGGAACTCACAAGGCTGTTGTCACAATGTAAATAAGAACGTGCACTGAAAAGTTACAGTATGTAGTTGGTTGATCATTTGTATGACAGTCAGTAAACCCTTGCAAAAAGTATCCGTTTTATTTAATGAATTGAAAACATTCAGCATCGCCTTCCTCCCGGCATCCAGCAATAACATGTATCAGGCAAATGCGCATCGCAACATTGACTGAGTGGAATCCCTTTCTATTCACATAACTGCATTTGTGATGGAGCTTTGACAGCTACAGTAACAGTCTATTGGTCGATCCATCTCCAATATCACGATGGACCGTGCCGCGGTGGCAAAGACCCGAGGGTGGAGAGGATCTTGAATGAATTCCATCATCATATATATATGTTGTGTGTCTGTCCACTATGTTTGTTACTTTGTTATTCCCCCCCCCCCTATCTATGTAAAGCGACCTTGGGTCTCTTGAAAGGCGCTATATAAAATGAAGCTATTATTATTATTGTTATTATTATTATTATTATCATCACATCTGTGCGGGAGCTCACAAATAGACTGTTAGTCTCAGTGAAGTTTCAACGGAGGTCATCTATTCTAACCAACAAATTGAAGTAGAAAGCATTTCGTGACCAATCTTATTTGGAAACATGACACACAAAATAATTTGCTTTTTATTTGAAACAATATCTAATCGCGTTTGGAGGTTGGTGTTTTGCGTCTGCCCCCCCCATGCCAAACAAGCAGGCCAACCTCTTGTTCGCGTGTGAGCCCGTTATAATTACACTACTGTCGCTATTTTACAATGAACTATAATGAATTACGGGTCATACAGAAGTTGAACACTAATGCACGGAAGCTTATTTCCGCCTTGAAACGAATGCAGGACTGAGGAGTGCTTATGCGTAGTAACGATATTCTACCACTGGGCGTCAGGTACGCCTGGTCTGACCTGTGCGTAGATGTAAGCACGGAGTCAAGTTCAAATCGAAATTGATGAATCCCACTCTTTGCTTAGAAATGATCGTACGCACAGGGTAAGCACAGATCTGTGCGTAGAACACGTTGATGAATGAGGGCCCAGGACTTTGAAATTAATTCTAAAATGTATAGTGCAAGGAGGCCAGAACTGGAGTAATGTGACACCTTCTGCTTGATCTGGTCAGCAGTCTTGCAGCAGTATTTTGGATGAACTGGAGGCGGTCTATGGATGATTTATTGAGGCAGGTGAGAACCGAATTGCAGTAGTCTAGACGAGAAGAAACGAAGGCATGGATGATCAACTCTAGGTCAGAGTGGGAAATCATCGACCTGAGTTTAGCAATATTCCTGAGATGGAAAAAACAGGTGCGGGTCACCGACTTGATATGGGTGTCGAGGTGCATGGTCTGATCAAAGTTTACCCCAAGGTTCCTGAGGTTGGGGCTCACATTAGTTTCTAGGGGCCCAAGGCAACCAGCCACCCTAGATGCAACGCCATCAGAGGCCACGATGAGCACCTCGGTTTTGGCCTCATTTAGCTGGAGGAAGTTGCTAGCTAACCAGGCCTTAATGGCCGACAGACATTCATTTAAAACAATAAAATTAGAATTAAAATCATCAGGGCAATCAGGGTTAAAAGAGCAATACAGCTGGATATCATCCGCATAAAGGTGGTAGGAGATGCCTTTAAAAGCGTTAATAATGTGTCCTAATGGGAGCAAATATAGTGAAAATAAAATCAGACCAAGTACCGAGCCCTGGGGGACCCCACAGGAAAGGGTAACAGACTCAGACACATGGGGGCCTACTCCGACTGAGAAACATCTACCTGAGAGATAGGACTCAAACCACTCATGTGCACTCCCTGTGACACCCACCCAATCTCTGAGCCTATTTAGCAGAATGTTGTGATCCACAGTGTCAAATGCAACACTGAGATCCAGTAGCACTAAAATCAGAGTAGTTTGATAGTATATATAGTATATATAGTTTGATAGTATATAAATAAATGTATCATATCATATCATAGTATTTACTGAGGTTGGCCAGATAATGTTAAAAAATAATAATACATAATAAATGTATACATGATCATGCAACATAAAAAAATTGTTGTACAGTAGGAACGGTTTGGGAGAACGTGGTAGGGAGGGGTTTTAGTTTGTGTGGTGTGATAACAATGTTGAAATTTAAGTTTAGACTTTAGTTTAGTTTTACAACTGAAATTAAAAGGTTGTTATTACGGACTGCTCTACCTCCTAAGCCACTGTCGCCCCAATAGTGTGTGTGTGTGTGTGTGTGTGTGTGTGTGTGTGTGTGTGTGTGTGTGTGTGTGTGTGTGTGTGTGTGTGTGTGTGTGTGTGTGTGTGTGTGTGTGTGTGTGTGTGTGTGTGTGCATGTGCACACACACACTTCCGTGTCACATTAGCTATCATGGATCCAGGCCTTTCTCCATTGACTCCATTACCCTTGGCAGACTCAGTCGGACGGATGGAGACACAGATCCCATTACGGCAGGCAGTGCATTTAATAACACATTGAACACAACACAACACATTAAAGACATTGTCTGTGCCATCACTGTGTTGGTAATGCCATCTGGAGTCCATTAGAGTGGTGACAGTGGCATGCAGTAATATAAATGGTTGTTAGTGAATTGCGTGTCTTTGTAAGTGGAACCAAGGAATATGTTTTCTGTAGTGTCCAGAACGTCTAGCCATAAGGAGGACTGTCCATAACGCCTGTTATGCAGCATATACAATTGGGAACTACTGAGTTGAAACACAGTGAATGGTATAACCTTGTTTTAAACTTCCAACATTTAAATTTACCAAGTTAACTGAATGGGCGTAAAACATAAAATATGGTATTGCAAACATATTCTATCAGGGAGTTTGAGCAAAAGACACATTGGACCAGGATATTGTTTAGTATTTCTTATTTAGGATTGCTGATGAATGAGAAAGATGGGGGTTTGCAATGAGAGAGATGGTGCAACAACAATGTCAGTAGACTGACACTGTGGCGTGGATACACTCGGAGCCTTTGCCCTCAGCCGGCGCTGAGGTTAAGCACTGTGCTCCAGCAAAGAGCTCACGCTTCACCTTGGGGCTTGGGCAGAGGTTGAGATCACACTTCATCATGGGCAGAGGTTGAGATCACACTTCATCATGGGCAGAGGTTGATATCACACTTCATTATGGGCAGAGGTTGAGATCACACTTCATTATGGGCAGAGGTTGAGATCACACTTCATCATGGGCAGAGGTTGAGATCACACTTCATTATGGGCAGAGGTTGAGATCACACTGCATCATGGGCAGAGGTTGAGATCACACTTCATTATGGGCAGAGGTTGAGATCACACGTCATCATGGGCAGAGGTTGAGATCACACTTCATCATGGGCAGAGGTTGAGATCACACTTCATCATGGGCAGAGGTTGAGATCACACTTCATTATGGGCAGAGGTTGAGATCACACTTCATCATGGGCAGAGGTTGAGATCACACTGCATCATGGGCAGAGGTTGAGATCACACTTCATCATGGGCAGAGGTTGAGCACACACTTCATTATGGGCAGAGGTTGAGCACACACTTCATCATGGGCAGAGGGTGAGATCACGCTTCATTATGGGCAGCGGTTGAGATCACACTTCATTATGGGCAGAGGTTGAGATCACACTTCATCATGGGCAGAGGTTGAGATCACACTTCATCATGGGCAGAGGGTGAGATCACACTGCATCATGGGCAGAGGTTGAGTTCACACTTCATCATGGGCAGAGGTTGAGCACACACTTCATTATGGGCAGAGGTTGAGATCACACTTCATCATGGGCAGAGGGTGAGATCACACTGCATCATGGGCAGAGGTTGAGATCACACTTCATCATGGGCAGAGGTTGAGCTCACGCTTCATTATGGGCAGAGGTTGAGCACACCAGTGGTGGCTGGTGAAAATCTTTCTAGGTGTGGCTGTGCCATATTCACTCAGTTTCACTAACTACAGTATAACAGACCTGCAAACTGAGAAATTCTAAAATTCTTCCCGACCTAGAATTCTTGCCCCTGGAATATGGCGTACAATGGCCAAGCCGGTAGGCAAGGGTGCTGGAAGGAGATGAGGTGGGAAGTTTCTCTGGTCATGGACAAGGGGGTAACTGGCCCTCTGCCAGGCTGGAAGTGATGGCTTGACTGTGCCCATAGGCTGTCCAAGGCCAGGAGGGACCAGATTCTAACACACAATGATGGAATGGAGGGCAGTGATGAGATGGGCTCTTTGATGCAAAGTGTGACGGAGAGTAAAGGGGAGAGAAGGGGCTTATGACTAAGAGGAGGCGGGAAGGTGACTGAAGGGAGAGACTGCATTCTAGACTGGCCATGTATATGCACGATACACAGGGAGCAGTTCTAGAACTCACATTCTATATTCGTGGGTATACCCTGTAATCAGGTGCAATTGGCTTTGTGTGCATGTGTGTGCACTCTTGGAGTGAGAAAATTAAGCAGGGTGGGACTGTGATTATAATTGAGATATAATTCCATGGTTGATAGAAGCAGTTCAAATGATTTCAACTGCAAATGAGACTGTGCAGGTAATTCAGTTTGTTTATGTGAAATATGGGGAAATTACATTCTGCATTCTGTAACTGACCCTAACCTTCCATCACGCAACAATAGCTTGTCAAGTTAAATCAGGGCGTCAAAAATTTCCTCATTTGGTAGTGTGTCCTGATTTTGTGAGTGTGGAGGCTTGAAATTGTCACACACACGCACGCACGCACGCACGCACGCACGCACGCACGCACGCACGCACGCACACACACACACACACACACACACACACACACACACACACACACACACACACACACACACACACACACACACACACACACACACACACACACACACACACACACACACACACACACACACACACACACACACACACACACACACACACACACACATACATATTCACTATAGAAGAAGAAGAAGAAGAAGAAGAAGAAGAAGAAGAAGAAGAAGAAGAAGAAGAAGAAGAAGAAGAAGAAGAAGAAGAAGAAGAAGAAGAAGAAGAAGAAAAGAAGAAGAAGAAGAAGAAGAAGAAACAAAAATGCATGCATGGAATAATAATAAATAATATCAAACAGGAATTTAATAACTTTAAATTCTAACCCTATAGGGCATAGGTGTCAAACTCACGGCCCGCGGGCCAAATGCGGCCCGCCACGTCATTTGATGTGCCCCCCCAAGAGCTCTAGTTAAAAAAATAAAAATAAAAATGCGGGCCCATAAGCTGCATTAATCTTGGGTTAGAAAATAGCGGTGTTAAAATAATTGTGGGTTAATGCGTTAATAAAGCTTTGACAGCCTTAGTTATTACACATTCTTACACATACATGGGTGTTGAACATCTGAGGTATTGATGAAGTAACAAAGGAAAAAAGCCAAAAGCACTTACTCCTCAGACATTCTTTGACAATTTTACAGCCCAAAATACAAAAAAGATCCAGGCGGAATAGGTAACAAAGGGTTGAAGAAATATTGTCTGAACTGTCAGATGCAAGCTGGCTGTGTGACATAACCGAGCATCTCGCTCAATTGAATAAGAAGCTGTAGGGACGCAAACAAGTCCCACCCAAAACTTGACCAATATAGTTGTGAACTGAGACAACCCTTATTTTGTTATTTTTGAGTACAGTTACAGTTGTGTGTTCATGCAGACACATAATAGCAATTTCATTACGAATTGAAAATGGGGGACCCTGATGTAAACAAGTCGAAAGTCTTTCTCTGGTCTGCATCCCCTTAACAATTGTGTGTATTGAGCTGTACTGTACTGTACCCATTCTGCAATCTGTTAATTAAAGTTAATTAAACTATCTTCCATTAGTTGGATGTATGGCCTCTGCAAGGTTGTGTGCAGCCATTTGTTTTTGTAACATCTGCTACATCTGTCCCACGTGTTCTTTGCAGCTCACAGGTGTTAGTTCTGCCCCTCTTGACTGTGACAAAAAGGTTTTGAACAAACTTAATGTCATAGCTTGTATTTGATGATATTCTTCTTTGTTATTTACTTGAATGGTTTGATCATTGATTGATGGAGTAATATGGGGTTCTGATAAACTAAAATTATTTGTTAAAATAACATAAGCTAACATATATTTTTACATCTATGCAAATGCATATGCAATATGTATAACTTGAATAAGTAATAAATACAGAAACAACATGTTTAACAATATGTAAATGAGTAGCTACATTTATTTTACATTACATTAACATTTATACGGTCTTTGGCCCTTTGAGGGCAACCATAATGCTGATGTGGCCCTCTGTGAAAATGAGTTTGACACCCCTATAGGGTGTTGGTGTTTACCGTAGTTAGTTTACATTCCATTTTCAGGACCCTTTTCATCCCCTGGCCACTCACAGTACAGTAGGAGTAGGAGTTCACTCAAGCACATGAGTGCAATGAAATACACAAACAGGACTCAAAGACGCATGAAACAGGCTTTAGCACACACTAATGCACACGGAGAAAGGTGCAGATAGCCTGTGTGTGATTCACCCAACTCGCATGTTGCATGTTCTGTAACATACACTGTGGAAAGCAAGGGGAGAAGAAAGAAAGCTCTATGCATTAACCTGATGAAAGATACATGTAGTATATTGTTCTCTTTCAATGTTATCTGCCATTGTCTGGTAGGGCCTGGGACAAAAATGGCCTTTTCCTGTTTTTGAGGGAGGGGGTCCCAATGCACGTCCTCTTGTTAGCCTACAATAAGAAGCAGCGGGCTACGTGTTTGGAGCAAGAAAGAATGAGACCGCTTCATTGACGCTGCATGCGTAAACACGACCATATATAGATGTTTATATTCGGAAAGCCATCAAGGGGGTTTTCTGATGCTGGGGTCGTTACAAAAGCATGTTTTATGATGGGGTTCGGTAAAATAGACGTTACCTTTGTCAGCAGGTACTCCACTCTTGCTCCAAATGACTTGGATCAGAACAGGATCAATAAATATAATGTTAGGTGGCCCGCCAGCAGCGCCAGGGTAACGTTAAAATCAGATAACAGCCTGTCTGAAAATACTAGAATCCAACATAGTCTGGTGAAAACGCACCTTATCATCCATAAGTGCGATCGTTTTGTCTTCTTCATAATAATCTCCAATAGTTCCAATAGAGGTCGCCATTACTGGTAAAGTCCTCAAGCCTCGGAGTGCTTGGGCCCGGCGCCGACTATAACACGGAACAGAATAGGTTACCTCCTCGGCCGGTTTGACTATAGTATTTCTATGATTTTCCAGAAGTGCTGAGTCCAATGTAGTCTGGTGAAAACGCATGTTATCATCCATAAGTGTGATCGTTTTGTCTGGTGAAAACGCATGTTATCATCCATAAGTGTGATCGTTTTGTCCTAATAGTCTCCACAAGTCGTGATCGCCATAGCTCACTGCTGCTTGCTCTCTAGTGCTTTGAGTGCTAGACACTCCCCACACTAATGTGGCCCCACACTAAACTAGCCCAGTTCAAAAGGTAGGTGATACTGCCACCTGTCGGAATTCGATCGTCATTTCAATTCTAACTTAATCAGAGGTGCCAGGAAGGTCTGCGGGACTGTTTAGAATAATAATCAAAAAAACGAAAAACGAAAAAAAAAAGAGATATCTCATTGTTGGCGCTCAAGCGTTGGCTTTCAGAAACGAGATATCTAGTTGTTGGCGCTCAATGAGTTAATAGAGCCTTTTGTTGATTTTGCCGATAATCCATTTTCCCAATGATAAATCCCTATACGGGTGGACCTCACGGGCGGTCCAAAGTGATGGCAGACTACACCTCCCTATTGGTGTCTTATTAACATATCTATTACTGTAACAATGTAAGAGAAACATTTTAGCACTGGTACACAGAAGAGAAATGAGGCCTTGCCTTTGAGTTATTATCAGTCTTCCAACATGGCGGCATGACATGTAATCACTGCTAATCAATCTCCAAGCTTTTGTGCCAGGCTTCTGTTCCGATTGGCTGTATATGACACTGTCCCCTCCGGTTCTTGCTCCTTGATATTGTCCCCTGTGCTGGATGTCTCTCTTCTGCTTCACTAGTTAATGCCATCTCCACGGTTACATAACTGTTGATAGGGAGTGTAAGAATTCTTTGAACTATTTATCCCCCCTGTTATTTCAACTAACCAAAGGTCAGTCTGTCTAGAAAGTGGCTTATTGTACAGTGGGCCAAGGGGGGAAAGCAAGACTCATGGAAGTTTAAAAAATCTCAGATGCTTCCACCTCAGTATTTCACAATTAATCACAATCTTAAGCAACACCATCTTTTCTTGATTCTTCAATCACAACTGTTGCTTTCCTTGGGAAAAACAATGTTTGTCTGAGGGAAGCACCAGTACATTTTGCAGAGTAAATTTTACTCAAACTGAGTCCATTTGAGTCCAAGTGAGTACATTTTTACTCAGTTTGAGTAAAATGTACTCAGTTTGAGTAAAATGTACTCAGCGAAATTTACTGTTGTGATTAGAGGATCAAGAAAAGAGAGCGGAGCTTGGGATAGGTCAATATTGCCTTTAAGTGCTTTCAACAGGTCAAGGGGACCAATTTGACACTTTTTTTTATTTGAAAGCAATAATGGGAAAACATAATAGATAGAGAGCCCAAAAACCTCTGCTTCCAGCATGCCTAGCTGTGTTTGAATTGTAGACTGAGTCAGTAAGACAGAGTTAAACCTCAGCATGCAGACAGACAGACAGACAGACAGACAGACAGAGACAGACAGACAGACAGACAGACAGACACACAGACAGAGAGACAGACAGACAGACAGACAGAGACAGACAGACAGACAGACAGACAGACAGACAGACAGACAGACAGACAGACAGACAGACAGACAGACAGACAGACAGACAGACAGACAGACAGACAGACAGACAGACAGACAGACAGACAGACAGACAGACAGACAGACAGACAGACAGACAGACAGACAGACAGACAAACACACATGAAAGATGTGTAAGGACTCGGAGACTCTGGTCCTTCAACGTGTACAACAGGCCACTGTAGTCATTTTACCAGCGTCCTCTTTTTTGCTGTGGTATGCTGAGGGGGCCTTTTTTGGTGTGTTATGATGAGGGGCTTTTGTTTAATTTTTGCTCTTGATAACAAGTTCTTGAAACAATTATAGGCAAACTAATTAAATAGTTGAAACAGAGATATTATATGCTGGATGGATCGCATATGCTTCATTCCAGGCCTCTACATCGAGGTTTATGGATTAAGCCCTTTCCAAAAACACTAAACTAAGCTGCTTACTGGACAAAAATCATCTCAGATGAAGATCGAAATCCAGATGAATTAAAAAGGGTCGGCGAAATGCCAACAATGCAAAATGAAGGTTATGGATTTATGGCTGGCTGTCAGAGCATAATGTATCTGTCCTCTGTCCTCTGATCCATAGGCAGACATGACACACAAAACAGCTGTGTAAGGGAGCGATGTTCAGGTTTCTGTCACATGCTACACATATGCTCCCTGTCTCCCACTAACACACACACACACACACACACACACACACACACACACACACACACACACACACACACACACACACACACACACACACACACACACACACACACACACACACACACACACACACACACAGAGTCTCTCTCTTCCTATCTATCTCTCACACACACAAACATACACACACACACACACACACACACACACACACACACACACACACACACACACACACACACACACACACACACACACACACACACACACACACACACACACACACACACACACACACACACACACACACACACACACACACACACACACACACACACACACACACACACACACACACACACACATATCCCACAAGGACACACAGACTTCAATAAAAAGGTGGCGCCTCCCCTGGCTTTAACAGAGTGCTATTGATGAAAGCCATGTGGTAGAAACACAAACGGGAGAATAGGATACGGTCCACGGCACCTCATCGACAGCCAGAGAGAGAGACTCTGCACAGGAGCAGGCCTGCAGAAGAGGGGGGTAGGTGAAGGATGAAAGGTCAAACGCTTGTTTGTCTGTATCCACAGGAGATGTGCCTGCTGTGCAGCGCTGCAACTAAACACTTTCCACTGGCACAGGAGATAAGTGAGGTGGTATCAAGGATGAACATGATAGATATTGAACGCCATCCAAGAGAAATAACTCTGGATGGGCTGCATAGACAGAAATGTACAGAGAGACACTTAAGCCTTTTTACAGTTACAGCTCCCTGCATTGTGGATACATTAGTCCTAGTCAAGTGGATACATTGTTACAGTAAATGTTTATATGGGGTCTTAAACGGTTCTGTTAAAACCACTCACGATCAATAAAATCCATATGGAACGTATTGTAAAAAGAGAAACGCTGGCACCTAATGGCTTGGCAAAAAACATCCCAGTTAATATGTGCCAGTGAGTGGTCGCTAAAAGCAAGGGTGCAAAACCCACCATAGCTGCTGAAAGAGGGAAGCAACTTTTCTGGCCCTTGTAAATGGTAGATGGACTGCATTTATATAGCACTTTTATCCAAAGCGCTTTACAACTTATGCCTCCTCACATTCACCCTCAGGCTCAGCGGAGGCTACATGCAAGGTGCCAACCTGCTCATTGGGAGTTGTTAGGGGTTCAGTATCTCGCTCAAGGACAGTTTGAGACGCTGCCGGGAGGAGGTCGAATTGAAACGGGAACCTTCCGATTACCAAACAACCACTGTACCTCCTGAGCCACTGCTGCCTTTGCTTGTAAAAGCATATTATACTGTAGGTAGGAACATTATTGGGCATCACACATTTCAGAGAAAACGTTTGAGAAAGCTATAGGGTGTTAACTGGTTAAATGTCATACATCCCACATTAACCCATAATAACCCACACTCATTTCTCCTTCAAGGAAAATTATGAGGGGCATAAGACTGACTAAATAGACTACAAAGAACACATTTCAGATAATTTTTTTCAAAATAGCACCCCCTAATGGCAAATATCTGAAATGTTACATATATGTCACATTGGGCATTAATGGTTAAACTTAAATGTTATATATGTCACATTGGGTGTTAATCATTAAACTTATTCCTCATTGGAAAATAAATCAAGCTGACAATCTCTTTCTGTTTGTCTTTTTATTTGCATTTCCTCAAACTATAACTTCCCTTGTTCTGTTTCCCATAACTTTCCCTTCGGTTTAAAAAGAAAAACACAACATTTTGCTGAACACAACTGAACTTTTCCTTCAATTTTACAACACAACATTTTGCTGAAAACAACTGAATAAAAATAAATAAGACTGCCTCATATTGGAGGTCTTCTCCAATATGCACCATGTTTAAACCCTAGGCCAAATGGAAATATTTGAAACACTTTCTTTGGGTGGCACTACATGGTACTACAGGGTGCTACATGGTACTACATGGCACTACATGATACTACATGGTACTACAGGATCAGGGTACAAAATAGTTACACGCCCAGCGCCATTGGCTTGTAGATTTATTCTTTGGCGATTAGAATTTAAGGTCTGCCCGCCACCTGGCGGCTAATAAAATACACTGCATCTACCGCGGCCGGCAGGTAATGGGTCGTTTGTGCTCGGTGTCAATATGATGCGGCGGTGGTGAGTTGAAACTGTGTGTGTGTGTACCTTTAAATGTAAATGAGATGCGCTCTGCTAAGGGCGGCTACGTGGCATAGTGGGCAAGTCGCTCGCCACGAAATCTGGAGACGCTGGGCTTGCCTGTTCGAGCCCAGCGCTCCACATTTGCTTTCAGTTTAGCTGGTCGTCCGTACTAATACACATTGGCCGTATTAGGGGGTGGGAAACTGATGGGTGGGGATCGGGCGTTGTGGACAGCAACTCCTACAGGTCGGTTGGTGCGCCTGCGCAGTAGAATCAGGAAGTGTCGGGGGCAGCGTGAGCCTCCCACGCGTTACTCAACTGATGGGTGGGGATCGGGCGTTGTGGACAGCAACTCCTACAGGTCGGTTGGTGCGCCTGCGCAGTAGAATCAGGAAGTATCGGGGGCAGCGTGAGCCTCCCACGCGTTACTCCTCGCCACTGAGAGATCGAGCTGCGCAGGTGAAAAGATGCGACTACTGTTACCTCAAGTACCGGAGGGGACTTGTGCTATGTATGACTTAGTCCACATTGCAGCCGGCTTGTGGGAGGCAAGAAACAGCGTTCGTGACAGGGGAGGGTTGAATTGGATGATACGAAATTGGGATGGGAGAAAATATAGAAAATGGGAGAAAAAGTGGATAAAAAAAAAGAAAATGAGATGTGCTCTGCTCACAAGGTCAAGTTTGTAACATGAGACGCACATGAGGTCTTACATCACCCGTTCTTTAGCCTACAAAAAAAACCTGCAATCGTGTTTTTGATTGTGCTCTGATATTTTACTATTTCGCATTTGATTTGACCAAATATGTGGAGGCATATTCCCTGCAACAGGTTCAAAGATAACTTCACATTTATTGGCAATTTGTTTCCTTATATCGCTTCCTCCAGGGTTCCAACTTGTGTTGACAAAATGCAACCCTGCTCAGCTACGGGGAATCAGCGCTCTCTCTCTAGACTAGAAATGTGCACCCAGTAGAGCACAGATGTCCGCCAGGGCGGCAGCCACACATAATAATAATAATAATAATAATAATAATAATAATAATAATAATATTATGTTCACTGGGATCCCAAAGGCGTGTAGCTTTATGCCAAGCAAGCAGTGCAAAAATTTACCGTAGTGGCATGCAGTAATGCGCCTTTCATTTTCCGCCGCCCAGCGCCCAGGTCGTGCGGAAATAGGCTGTCTATTGCCATTCTCTTTGACAAACTCTAACCTTAACCAGCTCCTTAACAACGCCTAAACTTAACCGTTCTAACCTTAACCAACTCCGAAACAATGCCTAACCTTAACCTTAACCTTAGAAATTATATTGCCATTCTCTTTGACAAACTCTAACCTTAACCAGCTCCTTAACAGCGCCTAAACTTAACCGTTCTAACCTTAACCAACTCCGAAACAATGCCTAACCTTAATCGGCGAAAGAATACACGTTAAAAAAAAATCACGTTAAAAAATATTTTCGATGGGATTCGAACTCGCCAGCAAACAAGCCATAGGATCCACAGCCATGTGTCCTTGCCAATTGAGCTATTTGCTAGATACTGAATAAGGGGCGGTGACTTATATATATTGAGCTCCGCTCGTGTCGCATGCGCGGGCACCTCGCGCGAGCACGCCGGCGCACGCACGCACCTGAGCGAGCACGCCGCCGCCGGTGCACGCACGGTAGCATTTGTCTGAAAAGAAGGGCGCTTTACCGCACTAGCGTGCGGTGACGAATGCGGAAGCATTTTTGCACTGCTTGCTTGGCATTAACGTACAGGCATCCCAAAGTGCTACACTACATGGTTAAAACAGTTAAAAAAATACATAAAATACAGAATAAAAATAAGATAAAAATAGAACATAGTTAATTAAAAACATAGTATAAACAGACAATTTAAAAACAAAAGCGCAATAAAATTAAAATAAAAAGCTAACAGTCAAAGGCCTTTTTGAACAGGTAGGTTTCCAGGCCTGCCTTCTCTCTCTCTCTCTCTCTCTCTCTCTCTCTCTCTCTCTCTCTCTCTCATATATGTCACATACAATTTTCATGAAAATGTTAAGGTTATATGCCCGGTGTGACGAATCAGCATTGTGGAAAGGTGGTTATGGGAGCACAACATCACATGACCTGTCACATGACCCACCAGGATGTTCCACCGGTGTCCCTTTGGGACTTCATGAGGTAAAAGGATAAAGCTTTATGGAAATTCCCAGAACATGTAAAGTACATGTGACACCTGTATCACCGTGGGTCCTTATGGGTTAACACATTCAGCGCCAATCACGAGTAATCTTGTTATTGGCCGACAAGCTTGGAGCGGCAATAACGAGTAAACTAGTTTTTAGAGCCTTTGATCTTTTTCCTCTGATCCCCTTTCTAAATCATCATCCGGATCATTCTAGCCATCCCTGGCTCGTTTCCCTACGTTGGAATTGCAATGTCGAATATCACCAGGTGGCAGTATCGCCTACCTTTGAACTGGAATGGCTTGGTGTTGATACACGTTTTCCTTTTTTATAATCGCGATGGCGATGCTATCACTTGGAATTATTCTTTTTGGAATACCTTCTGGCTAATAGTCTATTTGCCAACACAATGAAACTGGACATTTTGGAACCACCAAACTTTTATGATAGATATGGATAGTATGGGTCACCAGCACTTATAAACTGCCGGATGCTAAGTTGTACATGTTGGGCAACTTTTTTTATTTGCATAAATAGCTACATTTGCATAATCACCTAAATGGACAAATCTCGGAAACTACTTGATCAATTTCAACAATGTTGGAGTGGTTTTGGGGGTTATTCGGGATGCTGAATCCATTTATGATACTCAAGAGTTTCGGAATTGCAATATTTACTGGAATTTACCAAATTTCAATTTCAAGAGAAATTATGCTGAATAATATTATGGGGAAACTTACTCCTTGCTTACAAGTCTTGGTTATCATAGACTCAGGTCTACTGTAAGCTTTAAGTCTCACATTAACACTTTGATTGCCACTCACGGCTAATCTCGGGTTTACGATAGTTACGTTGAAAGCCACGTCGCGGCTTTTCTCGGATTTATTTTTTATTTTTAAGCGATCTAAAATCATATTGCATCACCCGAGCCTACCGTTGGAAATCCAGGGGCCGCCGGCGATCAGATGTGAAAAATCGCCCCCCTATCGTCTCCCAGATGGTAAATCACCCTTTTGGAATGGACTCAATGAAAATGGATGGGGGAAAAAAATATTCCAGTCCACATTTTCCAGTCCACTGATGCAGCCGGAGTTACCAGAGTTCATTCTGGATCCTCTGAGCCGCGGCGAGCATGGGTTATACTAGGGGTGGACGGTATAAACGGTATACGGTATATTCAGTTCCTGGCATTTTTAACCAGTGGAGAAAGGTAAGAGATTTCCCTATCGTTTTTCTTATATGAATTATTCTATGTTAATAAAACATACCTGGTGATCAACTACAGTTTGCTGTCAACATTATGATATGTGTGTAGTGTTATGATAACGACGGCTGCAGTGGGAGGACGGCTGCAGCAGTGGATTTGCGAATAGCATGCAGCTGCAGAGCCGCAGAGCCAGGGGCGCTTTCAGGTCTGGTCACAGGCCCGCTCAACAGCGCCCCCCCACCCAACGGCTGAATTTGCCAATGGCTGAATTGGAGTATTGCACAGTGCAATACTCCAATTCAGCCATTGGCAATTCAGCCGTTGGGTGGGGGGGCACTGTTGAGCGGGCCTGTGACCAGACCTGAAAGCGCCCCTGGCTCTGCGGCTCTGCAGCTACATATGCTTCTAGCAAAATCCAGCATCCAGCCCCGCTGTTTGCAATGGGAGCAGCACGGAGTCTCGACTCGGGACTTATTTTATTTGGAATATAATGACTTTATACGCAAAAGTAGCCTAGTTTTAAGTTAAAATATTATAAATCTGCATGCCTTGAGGATGTCATTCTTTATATAGCCTGCCTATCAGGCAAAAAAAATATTCTAACGGAAACACTGATACCGTGATATATACCGTTACCGTCTATGCTTCAAATTATACCGTGATATAAATTTTAGACCATACCGTCCACCCTTAGGTTATACTGTACACACGTTGGATCAATATACTTATCGATTTTTTTGAATGGTGATCAGGAATTAGAATATACCATTTGGATACCATCTGATGTCAGGTAAGGAATCTATGTTATCAGTGTTAGGATAATCAGAGTCGTTTTCGAGGAGATATAAGCTTTTTTGTGATATGTGCTCTAGCTGTTTCACTGTAAAATCCATGAGGAAATAAAAGCAGCTATTATCAGCGCGCGGCTCGAACGTGCGTGCGTGCACGTATACTATTGATCATCTAGCGTTTATTTGAAAACGATTCATAAATAGGCCGACAAATATCAACGTTCTGGAATATTCCAGTAAAAGGCAATTATCATAGAATATGTTGTTTTTCACCTGAAAACTGGTGCTTTTCAAAATGCTCTCAAACGGAAATGAAGCGATAAAAAACCAATCTGCCTTGACAACACTGACTGGAAAATTATTATTTGATAAGCAACGGGCAGATTAGACACATAGCCATAATTTAAAACATAGATTAGGCGATATTAACGTTAACATTGGGAGTGGACCGTGGCATTCAAGGGGGTAAAAAGGAAAACACGGCGTGGCACTCAAAGTGTTAACAAGGTGACAAAAACATAATTCTTCCACCTTAGAAACAAAGCTAAAGTACAACCATTTATAAATCAAAAGGATGCTGAAAAACGGATCCATGCCTTTATTCCAAGCCGACTGAAGAAAATACTTCAGCTTATTCAACTCTCAGCTAGGCTATTACACTGGCTTCTGGTAACATTTAGAATTGATTTGAAGGTCCTCCTCCTTATGTACAAAGCCCTAAATGGAACCAGACCAAGCTATATTGGCAATTTTCTTGTCAACTACATGCCCCCAAGAACACTACGATCATCTACTTCTATCATCTTGTATTTTTATTTTCTGCATTGCATTTATTCTGTCTATTTTATGCTCATTTGATGTATTCTAGTGTATTTTCTGCTGTGAAGCACTTTGGGCTGCAATTATTGTATGGAATTTGTACAAATAACGTTTATTATTATTATTGCCATCCTTAGAGTTATTTGCTACCTCTATCTAGCAGGGCTAAAATTATTTGAAATGGTTTTGTTAACCCTCCTGTTATCCTCAAATTGACTTTACACTCTTTATCCTTGGGGACATTTTGACCCCAGCAGTTTAAACCTCCAGAAAATGATCACAATCAAAAGTGTTACCCACCCAAATGTATGTTTCAGGTGCTTCATGTTACTTTGTTGATTACCTAAATAACCATTTAAATAAAACATTACCCCTACTCCCCCCCACCCACTCAATTATACATACATAATATATATTATGTTGTTCAAGTGGGGAGTTGGCCCATGATAACTTTCCATTTTTGGAAAGTAACATGTCTGCTTGTGGTTGAGAGACAACAGGAGCATCTGCACTAAGGGTCTCATTCTCATCAGAGGAGGACGCCTCATAATCAGGGTCTCAGACACATTCTCTCCTATGTCACTTTCACCGTCAAATATCTGTGACAAAACTTCACTGGCAGAAAACGTTTTCTTCAAGGTAATTTTCAAATTAGAGTTTAGAAGGCTGCTATGCAAGCTATGTTTGCTCCTCCCCTATGTTGCATAAAATTTAGGTAGTCAAAAATCACAAATAACAATAAAAATACAGTCCGGGATATACATTCTAAAATATATACATTCTAAAATATGCAGCCAAAAATATACAGTAAAATTTACAGTAATAAATGTAGAATTTTTTTAATAAACATTTTTAAGTGTATATGTAAAAATAAGAAGTCAAAAGTCCAGGAAGATTACCAGAGTTTGTACTGTCACTCTGTGGTGAGGCAGTGAGGCACAGTGATGCGTTGTATACTCTGATGGTTGTTGGAATTAAGGACTTCCTGTGCCGTTCAATGTTGCATCTAGGGAGTCTTAGTCTAACACTGAACATGCTCCTTCTATCAGCCAAGTCGTGTGTATAGCGTGTGGGAGGGGTTGTCCATGATGGCTTGGTGCTTAGCAAGGCTCTTCCTCTCTGACAGAGGAAAAGACTAGCTCCACTCCCACCATGTTACTGGCCTTCCTGACCAGCTTATTTGTCACATATAAGGTACATGTACATTACAGTGAAATGCTTGGTTCTGTATGAGCCCCCTGAGATTGTGCTTCAGACAGTAAAAAAGTTTAAAAAATAAAGACCAAACACTATACAAAATATACAAACTAGTACAAGTACACAATGCAAACAAATGCAAAGATGAGTTAGAGAGGTAGTGCAAATCTTTTACTAATAAATAGATACAATATGGTGTAGTGTTAAAAAGTGTTTAAAGTGAATATTAAAGGTGAGTGTTGTTCCATACACATGGAATATGTATCTCAATACGATAGAGGGCACACATTGTGAAAACAAAGAACAATTTACTGCCTAATAGAGGCCTTTGCACAGTGTTAAGAATGCCCATTTCTCCTTCTTAGGGACCAAGCAGTGAGACAATGAGGAAACAGGAGTTGTAGATGAAAACTGGGTTTTTATTTACCCACAAGGTGCAAAACCATTGCAAACCAAGAATTTGATAACTAGGCCTATAGATGGGTTTCTCGTCCACGTCAGCAAGGAGGCCAAAAGGAATGTAATAATCCTGGTCAGAACAATGGGGCAGACTGTATAGAGGATACTTTGTAGGACATGACCTTGAGAACATTTGAAACTGTTTGGGGAGAGATTTCACACAGACACAACCAGGAATGAGGAAGATATGGATAGTGGTTTACCATCGTATCTCTTTGTTCCTGGATTGTAGCCAGCTCTTCATAACAACTCATCAACAATAGTCTTCCGGGATTCTGAAATCGGGGAGGAGATAGCGGGGGGAGCAAATGAATGAATGAGGATGAGAGCCGTGATGTAAGTGATTGCAGCTACGGCTGTGGGGGTGCTGGAGACATGATCGAATAGACTTGTATGCGCCTGAATCTCCTGAACACGGCGCGACCCATTCCTAATCGATCAGAACTAAATCGGCCGAGAAAAAGCCCATTTTTAAGCACCTATTCCCCATGCACATGCAGATTGCCCACGGATTGTGACGCCACGCACACCCGCCCTGGACTGTTCCATCAGAGGGGGGAGCTTCGGTGGTAGTGTGATTGGCTACAGACCACTGCACTTAAATATAAACATTAGTCTACCTGGAGACTCAATGAGGTAATTGTAGATGTCGCCATAAGACGCGTCTGGCCATTTAGTGGGATCATTGTTTCATTATCCTGTTCGGCTGAAAGGACACTGGCCACCGAAGCTCGCCCCTCTGATGGAAACAGTCCAGGGCGGGTGTGCGTGGCGTCACAATCCGTGGGCAATCTGCGCATGTGCATGGGGAATAGGTGCTTAAAAATGGGCTTTTTCTCGGCCGATTTAGTTCTGATCGATTAGGAATGCAACCACTTACATCACGGCTCTCATCCACATTCATTAATTTGCTCCCCCCGCAATCTCCTCCCCGATTTCAATGTAACGCGGAAGTGTAGTGGTCTATTAGGCGATCTATAAATTAAAGTTATTATTATTATTATTATTATTATTATTATTATTATTATTATTATTATTATTATTATTATTATTATTATTATTATTATTATTATTATTATTATTATTATAATTTATTATTATTATTATTATTATTATTATTATTATTATTATTATTATTATTATTATTATTATTATTATTATTATTATTATTATTATTATCATTCTGTTTACAATTGAACATTCCATGAAAATTATCTATAAAGTCTGCATCTTCTGAAACATTTATGAACAGAAAATTCATAAAAAATGGCACCAAAATTTGGTAAATTCCAGTAAATATAGCAATTTTGAAACTTTTTTCTTCTCTTAAGTATCATAACTGGATTCAGTATCCCGAATAACCCCCAAAACAACTCCAACATTGTTGAAATTGATCAAGTCGTTTCTGAGATTTGGCCATTTAGGCGATTATGCAAATGTATGCTAATTATGCAAATAAAAAAAGTTGCCCAACATTTACAACTTAGCATCCGGCAGTTTCTGAGTGCTGGGGATCCGTACTATCCATATCCATCATAAAACCTTTGTGGTTCCGAAATTTCCGGGTTCACAATGGGGCTCTATGGGATGGCAAATAGACTATAAGGTAAGGTATATTCTATGTCTATTTTACCAAACCTGAAACATGTTTTTCTAACGATCACAGTTTTGTGTTTTACCGGACGTAAAACATGCTCCACAAACACGATTACAGTGTTGAGTTAAAACGATTGATTTGGGAGTATTTGGGGTTTCAGGGGATCAACCAGAACGGTTTGCGCTTAGGCCTATTGCATATAACACGTTTTATCTCTGCTATTTCTTGGTGAGTGAGATGAACATTTGGGTTCTTAGTACTTTTTCTTTTTATGGAAAAAGACTGGATTATCTTGGAAATGCGCAATGTTTAGCGTGTAATACGCGTTAGGTTATGACTATAACCAAGTTCTGTTAATTAGGGGTGACGCTTGGCATCACACTGCACTCCCTCGCGTACGTGCATGCGCACTGAATAAATTCCACAAATGTACCTTTAATACCAGTATTAGTCTGACCACACCCCTCATCAGCTTACCTTCATAAGCAGGTGTGTGGTCACCTGCTCTCCTCCTTTCCAAGCTTTCACCACAAGGTGAGGTCAAGGGCTGCAGCGGCCGTCTGATGCCAAGCGTCACCCCTAATTAACAGAACTTGGTTATAGTCATAACCTAACGTTCTGTTCCATTAGGGGCTCTGCTTGGCATCACACTGCACAAAGGGAGGCCAAGCGGAGCCGCTGGCTGACAAATACACCGCGCTGAAGGCCCCCCACAACCAACAGAACAGGGAGGGCCGAGCCCCCCCGACCCTCCCTATTAGAGGTTTACCGAGAGGGCGACGGACACGACCGCGCGAAGAGGCACTCAAGCAACTCAACGCACAGGGTGAGCAGACCGTGGCTTGACCCCACGACTACACCCACGCACAACCCGCATGCCACCCAGGAACGAACGTAGGAAACAACCTCGTTACTGCCCCCAGAATCACGGGATCAAGGGCAAACCCAACCCTGTGGCAAGGCCGTAGCAGCGGAGCGCGAAGGAAGACCCAGACCCACCAAAAGGACTGGACTCCCTGGAATGGGGGCCCGGAGAAGTCCATGATGCCAGCATCAAGACCCCACCAGGTGGGCACCTAGTGACCCCGCCCCCCACATCGCCAGCGTATTCGGACAAAGGCCCCTCAGCCGAGCGGGCCCTGTCCTCCCCAACAGTACACCGCCTGGAACACAGGCCCTGCAACAGGCAGACAGCATGGTCGTAACACACAAGAGTTAACCAACGGAAGCAGGCAGTGCACCGGGAAAAAAGACCAGGCAACAGGCTGTTAACCCAAGCCTGGAGACTGCGGACGAGGCAGGCGCTAGAAAGGACAGCTGAACACAGCCGCCCCGGCGGAAGGGGCGTATGCTGGCGTTGTCGCATAACCAAGCCTCCACAGAGAAGGCCGATACGATCGGCAGACGTCATGAACATGCAGGGGCACCCTCAACCGGAGAAACCGGGAGTTGACACTGCAGCAACACACCAGAGAACCAACCACCTAGGCATTACCCCATGCAATGGTTGGTCCCATAACCCCTCAGGAAAGAAACCCCAAAAACACACCTGCGGCACCGCCGCAGCCCGCGTTCTGGTTTCCAACAGGGCTATCCCGGGCCCACGGGTCAACGAAACATTACCCCGGACCGGGCCCGGTGATACGGGGAGCACAGGGTCCCCCGAGGAGGTTAAAACCACCCCAACAGGCCCCTCTGCGCCAAGCGCAAGAGAAGAGCGTAAAAATGGAAGACCAGCCCCAGCACCCCGCACTCGGTATTCCCAGGAGGTCACCCAACCAAGTACCAACCAAGACCAACCCGCACAGCGGTCGAGATCCGACGAGATCGGACGCGTACAGGTCGGCATGGCCGTAAGCCATTACGACAGTGCAGAATACAACGCACCCAACAAGGGTTCCATAACGCTCAACCCTGTGACACCCGGACCGACCTAGCATTTTTTCCCCCTGAAAAAAACCCAAGTCCCTCAGGGTACCAGAACAGCAGATCTGCATCCCCAGCGGACAACGGGTGCAACTGATCTGGACCAGCGCGACCAGAACCAGTCCCGTGCCCTAATCACGCCGACCTGCCAACCCCAGGAGAAGGGGCAGATATGCGTGTTGATCCCAACATAAAAAGAAGGCGCCACCCAGACGTTTCGGTACGAACCGTGCCCGGTGGCCCACCCCCATATGTCCAGACCCATTCCGTCATCATCCCCTGACATGAACGGGAACCCATCGACAACCACACAGGGTGTCGGAAGAGGAAAAACCCCCATCCCAATTGCTTCATAAAAACGCTGTTTCAACCCCAAGCAATCAAGGCGCGCCAGTCAGCCAATGCCCCAAAAGAACATCCTGAGCTAGCACTATGTGTGCGTTTTGACATACCCACATCAACAATATGCCGTTTAGACCACCATATTGAATCCCCAAGACGCCCAGGGGAACGACAAGAGGGGCGAGATGCAATCAACTCCATGAATGAATGAATGAAAAATTTTACCCAACAGACTGCAGAAAGGGTACAACCCAGTACGGCAATACACACAATTGGTTAAGGGGAGGCAGACCTGAGAAAGACGTTAGTCTTGTTTCCATCAGGGACCCTCATTTCCAATCCATATAGACACATCCAACTCTTTATAATAATAAAGAAAAAGCATCACCCGTATGACCCAACTGCACAGCTGGGAGTAAAAAACCTGTTTTCACATGATTTTAATCCAGTCACTCTTTTTAATCAGAGTGTAAGACCAGACCCTCCCAGAAACACCTTCCCACATGAGTCCATAGTCATGAAAAAGATATGTCAACTGTGAGTCACGTGACCAATCGACTCAAGTTGACACATAAATCAGGCGCAGCAGAACTGTGAGCCCTACGCCCTAAACTCGACACCTTTAAGACACCAACTCATGGAAGGCGTCGCCATAGCAACACCGCTACAACGGGCGGGGAAACCTGCCGGCTCCTGTCATGTAATAGGAGTCGGTAGAATAACCCCCCCCCCCCACCCCCCGCCAAGACGTCCCACTGGCTTGGCCCTGACTGGCTCAGCAGAAGAGATCAAAAATCCCCTAAACCAATCAAGTGGGAAAGGAGGGATTTATTCGACACCCCCTCCCGAAAAAACACCCTTTATCCCTACACACAGAAAAACAACCGTAGCTATCTTGAAAAACCTCCGGTAGAAAGCAATGCATAGCAAAAGCTAATACAATGCCCGCTACCCACAAAAATGTGTACAGGTTTTACAACAAAACACAAGTCGCCTGTGCGTGAATCCTATACCCGTTGACTATGTCGTACATAGGAAAAAACGCTGATCGAGAGTAAACGGCTAGGCCGTGAAATGTGTGTGTACGAGTATTACTGCAACTAAACAACACAGCATTGTGAAACACATATACTTAGTTCAAGCAATGGAATAACACCAGTTTCTACCTGCATGTGGAGCATCAAGCTAATAGAACCTATTACCGAGTGTACGTTGCAGACCTTGCTTAACCTCGTAACACAACACGACTCATCCCACAACGTAAAAGGGCAGATTCATATATACACAACCCCACCATATGAATTGTTTGAAGAAACACACAGTTTGTTCGGCCAAAACACAGTCCCCCTCACATCGGGGAACTTTTTTATTAAACTAAATAAAGTGTGTCAAGGCACAAAATCATAGAGGGGCCGGGGAGGGTGTAGAGGAGAGGGGACACAGAGGGGAAAAAGTCACTTAACGGCGTCTGCCACCTCGCGCCGCTCGAGTCTTGCCACCCCGAGGAGCCCCGGAGGGACGGTAGGTTACAGTCTGCTGGACACGACGTTCCCTACCGTCTCCTCCGGTTGTGGATGGGCCGGCGGTGGCAGAAGCGCCGTTTCGTCCCCTGGCCCTCTTGGCAGGGCCAGCAGCGGCGGCGGAGGCAGTGGTAGCGGCGACGGAGACAGCTCGACGTCGCGGAAGCCTTCTGACTCCACCGGCAAGGACGGGAGGCGGAAAATGGGGTTGGAGAATGGACCTCTCCTCTGCCATCTCTCTGCATGTTGAGGACATCAACCGCAGGGCCTTCCCGAATAGGCCAGCGTCGGAGAGGGCGGCCGTCAGAAGAGGAGCTCTCTTCTTCTCTGGCACACGGGCCTGCTCCAGCCAAAGGTGACGCTGGCCCAGGGTGGCCAGGGCGCGCACTTTCCCCATGGCTATGGCCAGCACCTGGGAAAGGTGCAGGACAGCTCCCGCAGCCTGGGTGATCTGATCGCATTTCACCTCGTTCAGATCCGTGCCGCCCGTCATTATCCCCGATACAAATCTAGCCAGGTGGGCGATGTTAGACGCCGCAGCTAGCGATTGTGTACCAGCGATGAATGACTGGTCACCCCAATAAGCCAATCGCCTAGCCGATTTCCCCTGGAGTACCGGCTTGCATAGGGGTTCCCACACCATATCCGGACAGAGGAGCGCGGCCATCGGACTGTCAAGCCGAGGCACGCCCTCCCCCATACCTTTGACCAACCCCGACACCCGCGTAACTGGTACGTAGGCAGGAGTTAGTCCCATGATGTTGGACACCGCCTGACCCCGACGAACATAGGCCCCCATCGATGGGAAAAATGGGTAGACAACGTCCACCCCTTTCACTGGGGGACGCTGCCAGGGATGGCCTATGAGGTCATCAGGGACAGGTGCAGGCAATGGCAGCGGCAGCGGCACGCCGTTTGCGGCGGCGGCTACCGCCATGAGCTCGGGAAACAAGGCCCGCAGTTCCCCCTGCGAACCTTCCTCCACCGACCCCGCATCCCTCACATACAGCAGGCTGCGACTGGTCAAGGAGCCACAGTCTGATGTGGCCGACAGTAGGGCATCCTGCTGATGAGGCCAAGGTGGTTCCTCGACATCCTCGAACAGGGCGCCCCATGGAGCCATTTCCCCCCCCTCCGGGGTCTCCTGAGGAGGGATACTCTCCTCCACGGGGCCCTCATACAAAAACCCGTCCGCCTCGTCCATGAAGTCCTCAGTCTCCATTGGAAATCCAGAGCCGGACGCATCTTCGCTGGTCTCCAGCAGCTCCCCAAACCCAGGCCGTTCGCGCCTGCACGCCACCATCTTGCGACGTGAGCGGGCAGACGCGAAAAGTTTGCGTCGCAAATCCTCTGGCTCCAAGACAACCCCCTGTTCACCAACGGGCGATTCCCCAGAACCAGAGGAACCAGAGTCGAGATCAGGCCATCGCCGGAGCGACGGCACCGAACCCTCGGCTCTTCGGTGAGGCAAACTATCCACCGGCAGTCTCCCGGGCTGGGTCGGCAACCACGAGAGTGGCAACAGCCCAGCACCGAGGCGCACGACGGAGGCGGGAATGGAGAACCGCTGGTGAAGAGTAGGTCTAGCGGGTCTACTCTCCGCGGAATACATTATGACCCAACTTTTTCTTGTACAACAGATGTGAGAGAAGAAAAAATTAAGCACAATGTAAACCCGTCACAACTCTTTTCAACTAACAACACGTCAAGTGGGGTACTACCGAGGCACTTCCTTGTGGTGAAAGCGAGAAGGAGGAGAGCAGGTGACCACACACCTGCTTATGAAGGTAAGCTGATGAGGGGTGTGGTCAGACTAATACTGGTATTAAAGGTACATTTGTGGAATTTATTCAGTGCGCGTGCACGTACGCGAGGGAGTGCAGTGTGATGCCAAGCAGAGCCCCTAATGGAACAGAACTACAAACTACCGTACTTTTCGGACTATAAGCCGCGGCTTTTCCCCCCATTTTTCGACCCTGCGGCTTATATAACGGTGCGGCTTATATGTGACTCAACGTGACCAAACCCGAAAATGTAAAAATCTAAATATTGCTTTTTTGACTGCATTGAAATGTTATTTATCTGTTCCCTTATTTGCTAAACTTAATACAACTTGTAAATGAGTTAATTCTTGTTATTTGTCCGACAGTATTGTGTCCCAATGCTAATTACATATGGTAATTAAACATTAAAACACGTGCGGCTTATAGTCCAGTGCGGCTTATATATGTACACATCATTCAATTTAGCTGCTGCGGCTTATAGTCAGGTGCGGCTTATAGTGCGAAAAGTACGGTACAGTGTAGAAACAAACAATTTTTTTCATGTTGGACTACAAGTAGTCAGTGGTGTCGTGTGGGTAAAATAACAGAGGATGCCAAACAAATTGTTATTAAAAAAGTTTATTAATATATATATATTTTTTTTTTATATATTTAAGCCAAATAATATTGTGGCTAAATAAAAATGCACACTAAATAAAAATACACATTTCAAGTGTAAACAATAGATACAGCTATAGCTACTATAGTCCATGGGCCAGACCAGATATCGGCAGTGTTGTGCTAGTTACTGACAAATAGTAATTCAGTTACTTTACTAGTTACTTACACCCGAAAGTAATGCGTAACTGTGAAAAGTAACTATTTAGCTACTTTAAAAAAGATATATTGAATTGCTCCCATTAACGCCCTTACAGATTCTTACAGTCAAAATCTGTCGATCAACTTGACAGTTTCCATTAATTTGCATTCACATCACTGAACTCTGCTAAGCAATGTGTTCTATATACTATACAAACACAAAGAATGGGTACAATACAGTATGGCTCAATACAAACAACTGCTAAGAGGATTCAGACCAGAAAAATACTTTAGTCTCGTTTACATAAGGTGAACGATGAATTATCTTTTCTCTCTCTCTCTCTCTCTCTCTCTCTCTCTCTCTCTATCTCTCTCTCTCTCTCTCTCTCTCTCTCTCTCTCTCTCTATCTCTCTCTCTCTCTCTCTCTCTCTCTATCTCTCTCTCTCTCTCTCTCTCTCCCTCTCTCTCTCTCTCTATCTCCTAGTATGTCTCTTGCTCTCTGTCTCTCACTCTCCTCCTCTTTCCTTCCTCCCTCCCATTATAAGCGTCTTGCAATGTTGGTTAAGATATGAAATACTTGCCAGTAGTGTACTGCATAGTGCATACAGAGACTGTAAACAAACACGCTCACAACGACGTCTCCGCAGTCCGCACACAGGAGTCAGGACTGCGATTATTAATGGGAATAGGAATATGTCAAGATATTGCTGATATGGTAGAACATACAGTATACAGTTATTACAGTATGGCTCGGCGGCCCATCAAACCAAGCAGTCACCATGTACAGTATGGCTCTGCGGCCCGTCAAATAATAACACAGTATTACACTCTGATAACGTTAGTTAGCAACCAAGCTAGCCTATGCAGGTCATGTGGGTCGTCCTCCTGGACAGATAGATTTGTTAAATCAGAATATCCACAGTGGTGTGCTGGTCCCCAGTAAAGGTCCCGCCGGCCAAAAATAAGTTGCTGCTCAATGAATGAATCCGAGAGAGGAATCCGAATCTCCCCTATAACTGGTGCTATATGCTTCATTGCGTCGTTAATAAAGTTTTCAATCAATCAATCAAACAATGCCGTTTGTTTAGACATTCACAAGACTCGCATAACGTTACAACATAATGTTAGCTAGCAAGCAAGCTAGTCGATAATATCTCCCTCCTCCATGATTGCAACGCTATCTACAGTACTAGAGAATTCGAAGGTGCCCGCGAGGCGATGACGTTGTGGTCACGTTTAGCTTTTAATGTGATTTGATTATCCAGGGGGGGGGAAGAAGCCAAATTTGAAAAAATGCCCCATAACCTAGAACCAAGCTGGGCCGTGTTAAGGCTTAGGCGCTAAGCCCAACCCAGCTCGAATCTTATTGGCTAATAATTAAGCAATAGGACGAATTAAAAAAAAAAAAAACAGCCTAGTGTCCAAAAAGCCTCTAAATGTCAATCAAAATAATGGTACCAGGCTGGCAGACTGTCAGTCAGTCAGTATGGGCTGCGCCCCAGTCAGTGACAGTGTTAGAGAGAGTGGGCGCAGTTTCGCTCGTTCGGTTAATTTCTCCAGGAGGGAGAAAATTATTATAACACAGAGATGAAAATGTATGATTTTTTTATTATTGTAAACAATAAAAAAATTATATATATATATATATTTTTTTACTGTTTATATTTTTGGGGAAGCTTGGCTTCCATGAATATTCGCCACTGCAAGTAGTGTCTGTCAAATGAGCGACACCATTGTCTCCACAGCTATAATAAAGAACACACACAAAGCGGCAGAGATGGGGACAGCTTATGGCGCTGAAAGTGTTAAACATGTGTTACTTAAGCATTACATCACACGCAGGAGTGGTTTGTGACCAATAAACCATGCCTAGGGGTGGTCGTTAGGCCCGAGGCGCAGCCGAGGGTCGTTAGACCCCCCTAGGCATGGTTTATTGGTCACAAATCACGACTGCACGTGGTGTAAAGCTTTTATACAACTGCCAGATTCATCCAACCTTATTTCTATACAATAAACACACATTAATCGAAGATTTATTGAAAAAACCATCCGCCAGAAAAAGTAGTTCCCACAACTACAAAAAAGACAAGTTGCCTCCATGTGGAAGCAGCTTGAAGTGCATCCAACCAAACTAACACATCCAACTGTGTATTATTGGAATGATTGAGAGAAGTTGCCTCATGTGGAAGCAGCTTGAAGTGCATCCAACCAACTAACACATCCAACTGTGTATTATTGGAATGATTGATTGAAAATTTTATTACCAGATGCAGAATGGGTACAATACAGTACGGCTCAATACACACAATTGTTAAGGGAATGCAGACCTACTTTCCATAGAACTTCATTCTTAGATGCTTCTATATAAAGTAGGTAAAACAAATTAAAAGGTTTTCTTTGCCCTATAGGAAAAAAAACGTTTTCTTCGCCCTATTTTTTTATTTATTTCTTTTAGCCTAAACTTAACCAGTTGGAAACCAGGGGTACAGTAATAAAATTAGCAGTCAACCAATCAATCAATTCAATAGACCATGCTCACTTAAAACAGCGCTGCTTCTCTCTCAGTCTGACTCCCCCGCTGTTGCAGACAGGAGTGTGTGTGTGTGTGTGTGTGTGTGTGTGTGTGTGCGTGTGTGTGTGTGTGTGTGTGTGTGTGTGTGTGTGTGTGTGTGTGTGTGTGTGTGTGTGTGTGTGTGTGTGTGTGTGTTGTGGGTACGCCAGCGTCGGACAGTGTGAGAGTGAACGCTGCAGTCAGTGGGAAGGAAGTAGAAATTTAAATCAATCAATTAATCTATCAATCAATCCGCGATTTTTCTTTTGTTCTAGATTGACTCAAGACCCATCAATTACATCATCCAACATTGTTTAAAGGACTAACACATTCCCCTTGACAGAATCGCTTCATATTTAGTCGTTATGGTGCTTTCAACATAACCATTTGTTGTCCGCGATCTTGTTTTCTCCCGGAGTGAGCCGGGGAGGGTTATGTGATTCGGTTGTGGGCGGGTCCTGAGCCCAGGACCGTGGATTGTTGCCAATAAAGACGTGTGAATGGCCAATCAGAATCGAGAAATTTGCATGCCGTTGTATAAAAGGAAGTAAGCCAGGCTGTGTGTTAAATGTATGGGACAAGAGGTGCATTTAAACTGCAGCGTGGAATTATAAACAAAAATGTCAACTTGCAGCCTGTAAATATATCTACATACAATAAGATATTTTATTTAGCTGTAGCATCTGGTAGCTATGTGCTTCCCTATATGTTCCACACTATACACTATAGCACCCTGCCACAGCACAGCAAAATTCTATAAAAGCCCTGAGGGTGTCGCATCAAAGGAATGTAATATGAAAGCTTCAGCCATTTCATACAGCTCCCTAGAAAAGATGCTGCACAATTTTATCACCCAGGTATCTCCTCAAGGCAAGGCCAACCAACCTGTCACTCTCAGGACCTGGCATACGTGTGTATACAGTACCTGTACATGTGTGTTGGTAGATGAACACCACGCTGGGTCAAGGGACTGAGAGAAGCAGAGCACGTCCACAGAGAAACTGCACTAAGAAGTTTTTACATCTCTTCACCTTCCCCTGTCCTTTTCAAGTTTGCTTTTATTCGTCACGTATAAAGTACATGTAGATTACAGTGAAATGCTTGGTTCTGTATGAGCCCCTGGGAATGTGGTTCATACTAGGGCTGTCCCCGACTAAGGATTTGGATAGTCGACTATGATTGGCCAAAATTTGCCGTTAGTCGACTATTAGTCGACAAAAACCTCTGTCTGTCCCATTCACTCCCTGCACTTCGGTGAGCTGATAATCATCACGCTAATGGATCGAGACTCCACACCTGCCGTCTAATCACTGCACCACCTACAAGAAAACCAGGATCTCCATTCATCAGCGTCAGATCATACTAACCTTACTCCTGTTGTCTTTTTTCGTGTCTCCACCCGTTCCATGAATCGTGTTTCCCATTGGGAATTTTCAGATATTAACCCATTCGTGTCCGAAAATCACAATTTTTTTTTAATTTATGATATTGCATGCTGAATATAAATTGAATGCATCAAATTTACATTCTCTAATGTTTTTTCATACAAGGGGTGATGTGAGATGTAATATTAACCCTTTCAAGCCAGGTCTGTAAAACTACTTTTGTAGCAGGAGTTATTAGCAGCGAGACACAACTTAAGTTTGCATTGAGTTGGTCCATTTATTCATATGGGCAAAAAAAAATTGCAACAGGAAAAGGATTTAACCTCTTAACACATCCCACGCCGGAAACGGCTTACGACGTGTTTCAAGTTCATGCGAATTCTGCCAATCCACGGCATACAACGTTATTGAGATCATATTTCATTTTTTCGCCATGTTATTCATAATTCCCTCACAGAGCCTCGTCTGATGCAGTGGGAGCATGCACAACTCTGCAACCCTTCAATACTGCCACCTGGTGGATGATCAGCGAGTTGCCATAATGAATCAATAAAAAAAGTCTCTTTAAATTGGTTGCTTTTTCTTCATCCCCCTACTTTGGATTCACAGCAGCCAATCAGTGAATTAGAGGACGGAAGAGACAGAAAAGCGTGAGATGAGAGGATGAGACTGTCAACCACACTGCATGCTGAATCGAGCTTGATCTGATCAGATTTTAATTGTCACGCACACACACACACACACACACACACACACACACACACACACACACACACACACACACACACACACACACACACACACACACACACACACACACACACACACACACACACACACACACACACACACACACACACACACACACACACACACTACTTTCAATGATGACAACAGCCTAAAAAGGCAGGAAGGAACAGATGCGAAAGTCTGTCACAGGTAGGGAGCTACATAAAATCTGAGGGGAAAGGCAGCGATGCGCTCGGCGTGCTCAAAAGGAAGAAAGGATCTTTAAGGAGAGAAAAAAAAAAGCTTGTGAAACGGAGATGTAGTAAAGCACTTTACAGCCACAGCGCTCCTTTCTCACTCTACACTCCAGACCATGAATATTGCAACAGCCACAAGTTAACTGGGGGGGGGGGGGGGGGGGGGGGGGGGGGGAGGCAGCGGGCTTGCCGTCTCCTTGACGACCCAGGTACAAAGCTCACTATCAATGAGTGGTGACATGAGTCATGACGGGGGCCGTCCACACGACACGGCAGCTGCCACCAAGCGATGTCACCTAGCTACTGGGTTACATCACAGCCTCTCTCAACAGTCCACCTGGTCCTCCCCCCACAAGCCCTTCATTAGGTATTGTGACTGTATTCAGCAGAGGTGGGACCAAGTCATTGTTTTGCAAGTCTCAAGTCAGTCTCAAGTCTCAGTCTTGGTACTCAAGTCCCGAGTCAAGTCCCAAGTCAAGACAGGCAAGTCCTGAGTCAAGTCCCAAGTCAAGACTGACAAGTCCCAAGTCAAGTCCCAAGTCCTAACCTTTGAGTTTCGACTCCTAAACAAGTCATAATACGCGGTTCACTGCGCCACTCAGCCGCCCAACATAATCTAATTTCTATAAATGTAATAATATTCAGAATCAGGGTTAGTCTTACAACTAGATACATTTGGGCAAGAGCTGCTTGAGAAAACCAGTTCAGGAGTATATTGAGAAAAAAAAGAATAAGGATCACCATATCCATTTTACAGGTAGGATAACAATAACCAATATATTGTCTTCCCACTTGGAGCAATCATTTATTTAACGTCTGCCTGCCCTCTATACAGTCTATGGCACATGATCCATAATAGCAGACCTCAGCTCTCAAAGAGTACCTAGGGAAGGCTGCAATTAAAAACTGGCCCCTGTAAATGTCCAACCCCCCCCCCCCCCCCCCACCCAACCCCCTCAAATGTTCAGTTTCTTCCCCTTCGAATGTATATATTTCTTATGATCTATGTCTCGTATACAGTACTGTATACTTGTATGTCATAAATGTCTTGATAAAACAGTACAGTATAGCTGTATGTCACGTATGTCATAAGTGTCATGATGAATTGAAAATGGGGGACCCTGATGTAAACAAGACGAAAGTATTTTTCTGGTCTGCATCCCCTTAACAATTGTGTGTATTGAGCCGTACTGTATTGTACCCATTCTGCAATTCTGCATTCTGCATTCTACAAATTTCAATCAATAGATTTTTTTAAGGAGCAGCAGTACTGTTAGGCTACTGCTGGCCATTCATCAAGCGAGACATTGCTGATTGTTTATTTATTTTATTAGATAAGACTATGACTACCAACTGCCTAGCCAGCCGTGTATCAATATTGGATGTAATAATAACGTGACTGTGTCGATGGCTCATCGACTACTACTGTAGCTAGCAAGCCAAGTTACTTACAATTTGTGCAGCTTCAAATGTCGAACGAAGTTGGAAGTTGTTGCGTCTCCATCTGTGATTTTCGACCCGCACATTTTGCATATTGCAATTCGTTTTTTATTGACCACCACGTTTTTATAAGCAAACGAAGCAATCTTTGGTATCATTTTCCACTGGATCCGTCGTTCGTTCATAAAGTTACTTCTTCTCTCGCGCAAATTGATTGGATGCTGTCGGATTGTTTCAAACAAAGTGGGCAGTAGATATGATCTTTGAGCCAAGACACAATTTACATTTAACTAAAACGTTCTTTTCTTTGTGCTCAACAAAAGAGAAATAGTGAGAATATCCAATATCATGTGTAAAAACTCGACAACTGGGTGCCGCCATGACAGTCTAAGAAGTAAACAAAACACGCCCACAACGTGTCTCCGCAGGTGAAACAGGAGCCAGGACTGCGCGAATGAAGTGTCTATTCGCTGGAAATGAATGAATTCACGGCACATTTAATAACATAATTTTTTATCGTTGGGCATGGGGAAGGTATCCAGTCTTCTCAAGTCAAAAGGCTCAAGTCCAAGTGAAGTCACAAGTCATTGGTGTTAAAGTCAAAGTCGAGTTGCAAGTCTTTTTTGATTTGGTCAAGTCAAGTCCAAAGTCATCAAATTCGTGACTCGAGTCTGACTCGAGTCCAAATCATGTGACTCGAGTCCACACCTCTGGTATTCAGTGAGGAGAGGATGGGGAGGGAGGAAGGAAATTCAACACAATAGTATGAGCTGGGATTAGAATTCATGCATGTGTTACTAATTATTATTATTATTATTACCATCATTAGTATAATCATCAGTAGTAGTAGTAGTAGTAGTAGTAGTAGTAGTAGTAGTAGTAGTAGTAGTAGTAGTAGTAGTAGTAGTAGTAGTAGTAGTATTAGCAGTAATAGTAGTAGTAGTAGTAGTAGTAGTAGTAGTAGTAGTAGTAGTAGTAGTAGTAGTAGTAGTAGTAGTAGTAGTAGTAGTAAACGTAAACGTAAACGTAGTAGTAGTAGTAGTAGTAGTAGTAGTATTATCAGTAGTAGCAGTAGTAGTAGTAGTAGTAGTAGTAATAGTAGTAGTAGTAGTAGTAGTAGTAGTAGTAGTAGTAGTAGTAGTAGTAGTAGTAGTAGTAGTAGTAGTAGTAGTAGTAGTAGTAGCAGCAGTAGTAGTAGTAGCAGTAGTAGTAGCAGTAGTAGTAGTATCATCAGCAGTAGTAGTAGTAGTAGTAGCAGTAGTATCATGAGGAAGTATTGCGTATTGACCAGCAGTGAATCTTTTCAGGTATGTAGTATGTTAATAATTTTAATTAGCCAAGGTCAGCCTCTTGGAGTGATAACAATTCATAGAGGTGAAAAAGGCAAATCCAGTTCTTAAAATGATTCAGACTACAAAATAAGTACATTTAGTCCTGGGACCACATGTACTAGTACTCTTGTCTGGCAAGGACACATTTAGGGACCCAGATAGCGACCCACCAGAAACAACCATGTGATGGGTTTTGGGTTCGGACTTGAGAAGGCCCAAAGGAGAAAAGTAAAAACGTCTAGTCTTCCAGCTGTTGTTCTGGGCAGTATGTGACTATTGAGCAATAATGTGGCAGCCCAGCTGCTAACGTTTTGGGACTGACCTTTGCCTAGCAGCAGAGACAGAGGGGGTAAAGGCTAGGCTAATAGAACCCTCGGGTGACTTAGCATTGGGTGACCCGGCTGCAGGCTAATGTTTTTGGGTGAGCCCCGGATGTGGCGAACACAAGGTGAAACTAGGGTCCTATAGGGCAGGTCAGAGTAAAGTTGATGGTGACAAATAGCAACCGATGACATGGCCGTCTGCGGTGAGAGGGAAAGGTCCTAGACAAGTTGTGACATCACCGCCATCCATCATGTGCCAGGACAGAGAGGGAAAACCCTGACTACCCATAAATCAACTTCCTAGACCACAGCTGCTAGTGACATAGCATTATTCTGTTTCCCGGAAAGGGCAGGCTGATCCTAAAATCAAAGTTTGATAGATGTTTTTGCTCTTTAATAATGAAGGTATCTGGGCCCCTAATTGCTAATGCATGCACAATCCCCTTTTTCGCACAACTCCACGACAACCACCACCATTTTTCAAGTCTAATTTTTGAAAAAAGAAAATAATCTTGTTTTTATAAAGAAAATAATAAGTAACCAGAATGTAGGCTACCAGTAATACTACACTGAATAAAACAAGGTAGGCTCTAGGGCTGTCAACGTATATTCTATATTCAAATTATTAATCGAATTGTTAAAAAATACATACATTAGATTGTAAAAATGTATATTCTAATTGTGTTTTATAAAAAATTTAAACGGCGGTCTCCCTCTCGACTTCTCGCGTGTGTCTGAACACGCTGCATTACGGACAGGAGAGACGTGACAGCCATATCATGGGATATCACTGCCCTTTACGTGCACCTTACGTTCACACTAATAAAACAAATAGTCTATTCAGAGTCAGAGATTTTATTTGCCATGTATGGACGAATCCACATTGGAATAAAGGTACAGAGCAACACTGTGTGTCTACAACTAATCCAATACAGGAGCAGAGTAGAAACAGTACAGAAATAAATAAATACAGATGGTATAAAAGGACAAATGCTAAGGTTAAGATCAACATCCCCTAAAAGTGCATATTATAGTAAAGTGCATAATGCATAGAGGCACAATTTACAGTAAAAGTGCATATAATCAAAGTGTGTGATGCACAGACACACAGAAACAGCACTTCCAGAACCTGATTGATAACACACCAAATAAAAAAAAATGATAATATACAAATCTAGCCGTTGGAGTTATTCAGGCTGCACACAGCACTGGGGAAGAAATTCTTAGTAAACCGAGAGGTAGAGCATGTGATAGTGCGGTAGCGTCTGCCCGACGGGAGGGGGACAAAGAGGCCTGCGGCTGGGTGACCAGAGGGGTCGTTGATAATGCCAGAGGCACGGGAAAGCAGCCTGGCACCATAGATATCTTCTAGAGCTGGCAGACTAACCCTGATTGTCTTGCGTGCAAGACGCACAATTCTGTTCAGAGATTTATTCTCCTGGTCTGTAATGTTACCAAACCATATAGTACAGGAAGAAGTAAGAACGCTCTCAATCACACAGCGATAGAAGTTGTGTAGAATCACCCTGTTATTAGTGAACTCTTTGAGTTTCATAAGAAAGAAAAGACTTAGCAGCCTGGCATTTGTGTGACAGAATTTCCCCAAGGGGATCAATAAAGGAATATCTTATCTTATCTTATCTTACATCATTTACATTTACATTTACATCATGTCCGTAATAGACCAGGAAATAGCCAAGGGCTAATAGTTGGTGTGGTCGTCGAAGATAATAATCACAAGATAGTGCTGGATCTAACTAATGGATTTATGGAAAGTTCAAGACCGGACCACAACGCTTCTGGAAGGGTTAAAGAATGACATGCCACTGCGCTTCCAATTCGTACCGCGATGGTCTACCACGTATTATTTGATCGCTTATCCTTTTTTTGATCTTTTTATTCATTATTCACCTCAGGGGACCTCAGTGTTACCATAGGGAATGAGTCTGAGATCGCCAAAGTGCAATACCAGCCGCATCCATCTAGACGGCGGTATTGAGCACCCTTTGAAACCTTGTATCTTGGCCTGTGCAATGGTAAAATGTCACCAGGCTCATTTTTCTTTGTCGGGCGAATGGAGCGGTTCTCCCGGTTCCATTGAAGCGCGTCAAATATCCCCGATCCATATGTTGTGGTGGGTTATGCCGTGGACCAAATGGACATCGGATGTACCAGATGGCAATCAAACAATTTTTTATTATTTTTGCAATACTCCCGATCACAGGTAAGGACTATCTGACGTCAATTTTAGCTTGATCGTGCAATGCTTTTATACCGATCGGGCTGATAAGCGTTTTTAGTGTTCAATACAAATGCCGTTACTGGTAATCAAATAATCAGAAATGACCCCCCCTCCTTTTCTTGCACTCATGATGGAACATAATACCTATGATATAGATTTGATTTGGGAATAATAGCGTGTACAGGCAAGAAACGGCAACGTTTATAGTAGAATTGACGTATAAGCCTATTATTCAGCCTTTCGGGAATTACCCCAGACCACGCTATAACGATACTTATATTCACCACGGTATAACACGGGAACGTATAAATGGAAACATTTATAATTTTTCACATATAGAACGATAGATAGGTGATGTCAAATGGGCCATAGTATTGTATCCATACTGTAGCTATTAGAATGTAGTTATAGCTCTACAAACAAGGTGACGCACTCCTATCTTTTAAAGCGTGGCAGTGCTAGAACGGGGCCCGACTAATTCCCAGCGGTCAATTCTTTTGCTATTTCTTTCACTATTTGGGCAATTTTACACAATTCCTGTGAGTCTATGGAACACATCTGTACGTTTTTTTTCAATAAAATTCATTGTTATGTATTTTTAATCAAGTACTTTGGTGGACCACTTTCTGCCCTTCCAGATTCCAAGCTGTTTTTGGCTTGGCGCTACCCAAAGCTGTAAAGGAATGTGAATCACTACCCACTTTCAAAACCACTCTCAAAAAGCACCTACGGGAACGAAACTGGCCCCTGTAAATGTACAGTAAATGTCCTAACTCAATAATACACGGGACCCTCTTCTTGGGACCAAGTAAGGTTTCGTCGATATTCCAATGTACAGTTTTGCTTGTAAAGTTGTACAGTTTCCCCCACCCCACCCACCCAACCACCTCCAATGTACAGTACCCCCCCCACCCCACCTACCCAACCTCCTCCAATGTACAGTGTCTACGTCAAATGTATATACTCTCTTTTTTAGACTCTTTTTGTATCACAAACAGTACTGTATTTGTAAATCTGGTATGTCATAAATGTATAGATGTAGCAGTACTGTCTATCTGTATGTCGTGTATGTCAAGGTCAAGGTCAAGGTCAACTTTATTTATATAGCACATTTAAAACCAACCAAAGTTGTAACAAAGTGCTTCACAATATAACACATAGAAAATTACTAAAAATACAATACAAAACTGAGAAATGCAAAAAAGATGAATTGTAAGCTGTATTATATTAAAACAATATAAAAGACTAAGAAATACAAAACATTTCAAATACAGTATGTACACAAAGTCAGAAGCTGCAATACATTAAAAACAATCACGACACGAGCAGAGATATATGGCTTACTAAGCCTCAAAACACCAAGGAGAATAAGTGAGTCTTTAGCTGAGCCTTAAAATTGTCTAGGGTCTGAGCAGATCTAATTTGCAGTGGAAGACTGTTCCATAATTTAGGGGCAGCCACTGCAAATGCTCGGTCACCTTTTGTTTTTTGCCTAGACCTTGTCATATATGTTATGATGTTATGTTATGATTACATCAGGGGGACCCTGATGTAAACAAGACGAAAGTCTTTCTCTGGTCTGCATCCCCTTAACAATTGTATGTATTGAGCTGTACTGTATTGTACCCATTCTGCAATCTGTTAATAAAGTTTTCAATCAATCAATCAATATGGCTCTGCCCATACGCGCAATGTGCTTTGAGTGACAGTCACCCACCTGCACTGGCAGATACCTTTGGGGGAGAGAGATAGAGAGATAGAGAGGGACTAATTAATTTCGCCGCATGGGGGGGGGGCATAATCCCACGGGACAATGCATTGGTATCTTGTTTCAAATGACAATATATACCCCCGTGAATATTATTGCACGGATCGGAATACGGGCGCTCCCACACTGGAGTGTGCGCTATGATATTTTGCAACAGGTGGACGGTGATACAGCGAGTGCTGATACGAGCGAGAGCGAGAGAGAGAGCGAGTGAGCGAGAGCGCGAGCGAGAGAGCCCTCCCACCTGTGTTATCTAGTTCTCTGTGTGTGATTCATTCACTGTGTGTGTGTGTGTGTGTGTGTGTGTGTGTGTGTGTGTGTGTGTGTGTGTGTGTGTGTGTGTGTGTGTGTGTGTGTGTGTGTGTGTGTGTGTGTGTGTGTGTGTGAACAGCTGAAGGTCTCTGCTGTCGAAACCACTTCCGCATTATTTGCACTCACTGCTCATATAAACGTATCGCAGTTGATTGTGGGCAGGCTGTGGCAGATCAGAGTTCTTACACGTCACAGATCCGGTAAATTCAAAATGGCTTGGTTTAGTGGGGGAGGATCTTGTCTCAGCTGAACTGGAGGAATAAGACTGAATGAGAATTTCACATCTAGATAGTGTTGGTACAACCCCACATTGCTAGAAAACAATGCAAAACACTGGACAAAAACATTTATAAGCTAGTTCCCCTAACACTTAAGTTTGTTTCCATATGAAAAACCGTATCATTATAAATCTGGAGAAAAGGGAAAACATGTTCAATTGTAGTCAATTCTTCAATAAATTATTGAGTCTGGCCCGCGACTTTGTCCTAGTTTTTTATTTGGGCCCACTGTGTATTTGACACCATTTGAGTCCGTATCAAGTGGTATAACATTTATGACTCAGGGGAACCTACCCTTTATTTCTGGTGGAGTGTAAAGTCACCATCATCATTACCTTTGTGTGAGCATACAATATTTGACAAGACGCCCAGTGAAAGAACCTTTTTGTTTTGTTGAATAACTGCACCGTTTAACAGGGAATTATTGTTCTTTCAACATGGAAAGTTATATTTAGGTGTTTTGAACCTCCATGTCAAATTTGGTGCAAATACATTTTCTTTCCTCACACACAAACACAAACACACACACACACACACACACACACACACACACACACACACACACACACACACACACACACACACACACACACACACACACACACACACACACACACACACACACACACACACATCCATCATATAGCTCTCCTCCTTTTCTGTTGTGGGCTCCTATCAATGTCCCTATCTGCATCCTATTTAAATAGCATAGTTATACACATGAATCATCAACAGGGCCCAGTAGTTCAAAACGTTTAATCCCTATCTGATCGGATCAGATTTGGATTTTTGATAGTTCAAAACCAAAAAACAGGATTAGGATCACTTTGATACCCGATCAGATCAGACAATCAAATCCAAGCTTTAATCTGGATCAAATCTTCAAAACAGGTAGTTCAAACCAACAACACAGGATTGGGATCAGTTTTATCCCAAAAAAAATTATAATCTTGATCCCACCAGAGGAGTGAATTTCCAGTAGATTACCAGAGCAAAATGTACTATACAATATATATATTTTTTAATAAGAGTTTGTTAACGGGGCAGCGTGTAGCTTATTGCCAGCGGAAGAGTGCAAGAATGCTTCCGCATTCGTCACCGCACGCCAGTACGATAATGCGCCTTTCCTTTCGCCCCGCTCAGACAAATGCATGTAGTACATTGCAACACAACGCAGCATTTCCGCGTACATTGCAACGAATCACTTGGAGTTTGAAAGTGATATCAGAAGAAACTACTCAACCTCGGCTGTCTTTAACTATGAGTGAACACAACGCATTGTAACGTTAACGCAGCTGTCAACTGTACTTTACTATGGAATACATGTATATTGTAAATTGAACCCTTGCACTGAAGAACCATTATGAATCTGTGTTAGAAAATGTTTTATATTATCGCGACGTGTCGTCACAGACTAAACAGTGTTCTGGATTTTCCTACAATGGATTATTGATTGTAAATTGAACCCTTGCACTGAAGAACCATTATGAATCTGTGTTAGAAAATGTACACTCGCCAATGAGAGTCCACGCTGGCAGGTGAAAAGATGTGACAGGCTGCCTCCTCGTGTACCGGAGGGGACACGTGATGCAAGGCTTCTATCCTCCCTACGACCGACCTGTGGGGGGCATATGCGAGCAACATTCAAGACAGGGGAGGGAAGAATTGGCACGGCTAAATTGGGATGGGAGAAAAATAAGGAGAAAAAGTGGATACAAAAAAATAAGAGTTTGTTAACTGAAACAATACACAATTCGTAGCCTTCATGGCAAATACATTTTATTTTGGTCACGTTTGTGGTGGCCTATTTTGGTTTTCAACCAAATGTTGATGACATAAATGTTTATGCTCATAAAAGTATCACAACCAAGATTGTCAATCACAAATGTAATTTAGATTACAGAAAAAGTCCATCATCTGTCGTCACCTTCAGCAAACTGAAACCTCACTTAGAATTCAGCTCCTCAATTGCATGCCTGGATGATCCAGCTGCCTTTGAATGCACGTTGTTTTTGTTGTTACCCTAGTGGGAGTATTTTTTATTGCAATTCCATTATGATTGTATGTCCTTTATGTATTTAAAAATATAATTAGACATTATAGATGTCTCTGCAATGTGGTCTCTTGTCTTCCTTGTATTCTTTTTGATAACCACTAGATAGAGATTGGTAGGAATAAAATCACTGAAATTCAGGATCTAGTAATCTTGAAAAGTCTGGATCTGGATCAGGGTGATCCTGAATTGCTTTGAAATACCAGGACACAATATGTCAGAGTTGTCTGATTCTGGATCACAAAAAAATGGGATTTCAAAAGCTGATTGGATCTGATTGAGATGAAAGGTTTTTAACTACTGGGCCCTGAAAATGTGGTTTCATTCAAGCTGCACAATACATTATATAGTTGTCAGACCACTTCAAACCATAGCTTCAAATGCATCAAAATCTTCACTATGATTGTCATCATCACTGCCCCAGCATTCTGGCTCAGAGTCCTTTTCATTTATATTATCTGGATCACCATCCTCAACATCCAGAGCAAGTTCCAATGCTTGTTGACCATTAGACCTCTTTGTCTTTTTGCCATTTTATTGTAAAACCAGGGACAAGCGCCTCTCTCTATCCTGGTAGTGTACGTGTCTGTCTGACGGCCGATCTGCCGTGCGCATATATACTGGAGTATAGAGAAACTATAGGACTTTTCCATTGGTTCTCCCGGCCCACATGACCATTGCTAGCATTTCCATTGGCTATAAGCTAAAATTCCAGTGACAGATATACTGTAGAAATAGATAGATAGATACAGCAGATTAGATGCAGATGCCTTCGGAAGAGAAAACGACCAATCTTGAAATGTCAAGATTCTATATGCTTTACTTCCACGCACTGCCAGCCAGCCTGTAGGCAACGGAGAGATACACTTTAAGTTGTCACAAACAGTTCCAATGATATGTACTGAAAATGTTTTACAAATCATGTCTCAGCTTTAGAGGGTTAAGCTAGCGCCAAGCCAGTGGTATCATGAATCTTGAAATTGCAAGGAAGCCATTGAAACGAAACATGTCATACTTTAGTTCCCTTACTGCGACACCTCCAATCATGGGATTATCAGGGGATATTGTGCCAATATAAAACGACCCACCTTTTTCAGGGTGCTATTTGTGGCGCATTCGGGACAATACGGTATATATTTGAGTTGGTAGTGTACGTATCTATTTCTGTCTAACATCAGCATTAAGGACAGATAAGGATTTGCTGCGCTAAGCCAATATCCATGTGTAACTGCTGACATTACACATGTTTTAACAAAGCCTAGACACGGACTACGCTGTAATCTATGCGTCGGTCCAAGAATGCGTTGTGTTGGCATGGACGGCCACGTGCAGCTTCCATCATCCTTCTTACAAGCACTCACACAATGGCGGTAATATGAGGTGGCAATAAGTACCTGCATTAACAAATATGGGTCATTGCTCCAATATTATGATTTATTTCTCTTTTGTGCACCGGGGGTCCTTATTTATACACCAGTGGGAATGGAATGCTGGCTAACACCAATCTCCCTCCACACAATGTGCCTATAATGTGTTCCCTGCAAATACAGACATAACCGCACACTGAGCCATAATTGGCATGCAACATTTGCATTTGAATGGGGGAAGACACTCTCGGGAAGCTCACAGGGACGAGAGGCGCAACCAATGCGTGGCACCGAATTGGGGGGGGGGGGTAAGAGCTGAGGGGGGAGATGGAGTGAAAGAGGTAAAGGAAGACTGGATGAAAAGATGGAGGGATGTGAGAAGATAAGGGCACAGTAGCAGTGCGGAAAGTCGATGAGAGGAGAGAGGAAGATGGGACGAAAGGGGGGACGAGTGACTTTCTACATCCCTGTGGAAAGTAGGGTAAGGAGAGGAGAGGGAATGAAAATGGGAAAGAGAGAGAGAAAGAGAGAGAGAGAGAGCACAGAGCAGATGGCCAGTCAGAGGTATAATTGGCTAATGACCTGTCTTGCACCTGGCTGATATTCACAGAGGAGAAGGAGAAATGTGAATGCAAGGAGGACAGCGAGTGAGAGAGAGAGAGAGGTGGGGGGAGAGAGGGAGAGAGGGAGAAAGAAAGGAGGAATGAGAGACACTGTATGTCTCTCTCTAATGGTACAACATTTACCAACAGCAATATATGGCCTGTTACATTGACAGTGCTGGGAATAGTTGAAACAAATAACCAGAGTAATGAAAAAGCACTCATCCTGCTCACAGAAGATGAACACAGATAGACCTATTTGCTGGAAAGTGTTATTGCCTTGAAGCCCTGGTAATTTTATGGAAACAGAAGATGTTTCTCTGTAGGGAGGATTAACATTAGACAGGAGGGGAAAACAATGTTCACCGGGGAAAAGTGAAGGATGCAGAATAAGCACACATACACATAGACACAGACATAAACACACACACACACACGCACGCACACACACACACACACAGATATGCCCACACATGCATGCATACATACACATATATATATATATACACACACACACACAGATATGCACACATGCATGCATGCACACACACACACGCACGCGCGTACAGTACACGCACACAGACACATACATACAAACACATAGACACACACACAGGAAGAATCCCATGATACATTCAGCCAGCTGTTTATAAGGTGTCCTCCGAGAGCACGTCCTAACCCCCACCTCTCCAGCGTCACCTGGGCCTGTCGCAGCCAATCAGAATGGCTATTAATCACAACTCACGCACCTGCTGTCACCCCACCACCCCCCTCCAGCCCTCCTTCAGCTCCCCTTCGTATACCATCCCTATCTTCCTCTCTCTAACTCACTCACTTAGCCTGAATGAAGAAAAGAATGGTGTCTTAAGCTGACATAAAAGTTTGTCATTTCTCTCAGCTAGCTCCCTATGCTGTATCCTCCATCTCTGGGTGCGGCGGAGGATATCTGTGTAAAGTCCCTGAAGGCTGAACAGAAGCCTGGCGTTTGAATCCGGTCCGGTTTGTTTGACCACTTGGAACGCAAGTACTTGTCTTCCCCACTGTGTGCCAGCAGTAGTGACCGCCAAGCAACTGGTCGCACCACAGGGACAGCAATTGGGTAGTCTGATTTACAGGATGATGACTGCTCAATCCCAGTCTCTGAGGCTACACTTTGACAAAGAAACATTCGTCCCCTAATGCTATTTTGTAATTCAGTACAACCCTAGACCATTTTGATTGGTTTGAGAAATACAAAACAACCCAGAATGTTTTTCCCCAGAGTGATGCAATGATAATGGGTTCTGCCAGATGTCTCTCTTGTGCTGGCACAGCACTGACATAGTGTGAAGAGAGGCCTGGCTATGGGAGACTAGCCATTTGGTGACACAATATTTATGACATGTGAAGACACACACACACACACACACACACACACACACACACACACACCACACACACACACACACACACACACACACACACACACACACACACACACACACACACACACACACACACACACACACACACACACACACACACACACACACACACACACACACACACACACACACACACACACACACACACACACAGAGACTGTAGTTGCTGATGGCCCTAAGTGCTCAAGTGGTTGTGAATGCAATAAAGTAACATGCAGCTCATACCTGTTGTCCAGGAGGCAGCCAGCAGGTTCAGGGTGGAGAGAAAACCAGACAAAAGAAAAGAAAAGGATCATTAGAGTTAGACTCACAACATTATAATACTGACTGACAACATTATAATACTGGCTCACAACATTATAATACTGGCTGACAACATTATAATACTGACTCACAACATTATAATACTGACTGACAACATTATAATACTGACTCACAACATTATAATACTGACTGACAACATTATAATACAACAATATTTCAGCTCCGATTCAGACTTGAGATAAGTGCACACAGCATGGACTTTACACAAAAATTATACAGAGAATTATCCTTAGTATTAAAGGGGACATGCATTGCTATTCCTAGCACTATTTGGGCAACTTTACACAATTCCTGTGAGTCTATTGAAGACATCTGTAAGTTTTTTTTCAAAAAAATGCATTGTTTTATATTTCTAATCAAGTACTCAACACCATCATTTTTCAGCCTCAAGATTTCAGGCTGTTATGGCCTGGCTCCGCCCATAAGCACTTTGAGTGACAGTCAGTCCACACAGTCTGCGACTGGTAGACAGAGAGCGAGAGAGAGAGAGAGAGAGAGAGAGAGAGAGAGAGAGGGGGGGTGGGAGAGAGAGAGAGAGTTAGAGAGAGAGAGAGAGAGAGAGAGAGAGAGAGAGAGAGGGGGGGGGTGGGAGAGAGAGAGTTAGAGAGAGTTAGAGAGAGAGAGAGAGAGAGAGAGAGAGAGAGAGAGAGAGAGAGAGAGAGAGAGAGAAAAGACAGGCCGTTATTGATAAGGCCCCCTCTCTCCCTCCCTCCCTCTCTCTTCCTTTCTTTTCTTTCTTTCACTCGCGGGGGGGGGGGGACCTGCCGCGCGGCACACCCCCCCGAACGGGAGAGGGAGAGAGTGAAAGAAAGAAAAAAAGAAAGAGAGAGGGAGGGAGGGAGAGAGTGGGCCTTATCAATAACGGCCTGTCTTTCTCTCTCTCTCTCTCTCTCTCTCTCTCTCTCTCTCTCTCTCTCTCTCTCTCTCCCTCTCTCTCTGTCTCTCCCTCCCTCTCTATCTCTCTCTCCCTCCAGAATGCATGCAGAGGTGGGTTTCACTCTGCCGCAGTATGAGGAAGTGGTTTCCACTCGCTGTGTAGTCAGTCTAGGTAGATTGTGGGCGGGCATTAGCTACAACCACAGAGCCAATCACATCACTGTCCGCTGACGTCACTCAGGCCTTCAAATCAGGATGGCCTAATTTACTGGAGCAGGAAATGATCTGAGCTGAATCAGAGCAATCCGCCAATATGGTATTTAGACACAAAAACACATTGATACTAACTCCTATTACTATAATACAATGCTAGAGACTGAAAAATGACATTTATAATGCATGTCACCTGAATACCAGTTTCCTCCAAACGGAGATGTGTCTTGAGATACGTGGATTCAGACTACCAAAAACAAATGCTCTGAAAAAGATCGTAATGTATAGAGCAGTTGCTTACTGTATTGGAATAATATACAGATAAATATAACTATGGTAAGGAACACATTTATGTTTAAAATAAAGTTTAAAATTGCGCTCATGAATAACAAGATACATTTTGGTTATTGACTTATTATGGAAATTAGTATGGAAATATAAAGGTGATCGGTGACTTGGGAAAAGTGATGCTATATTATGAGTTAAAATCATATAAACGATTTTGATCTGTTTTGTTCTTATGGACTGATTATGGAATATGTATTTTATGGTTGGATAATTGTGATATCTGACTTATGAATATTGAGTGAGCTTTGATTCACTTGTTTTGTTTGTTGTGATATTTTCTTGTGAGTACTTCAATGTTTGTCGTTTTATATTTTTATATTTTACTTTTTTTTGTGTGTTGTTTGTATTTTAAATGTTTGGACCCCAGGAAGAGTAGTCTCACTTTGGTGTAGACTAATGGGGATCCACAATAAAACAATAAAACTTAAGTTCATTTTGGCTGCACGATACAGGCTCCTGAGAAAAGGAGTAATAAATCCTGCGCCTCTAAAGAGTAATAAGTCCTGCGCCTCTTGTGACAATTTTCTATATTGTAGAATAGACTAGAATAGAATAGAAATACTTTAATCATCCTGCGGGAAATTTGGCACTACAAAAATCGCTCACAGTAAACATTTAGGTAGACAAAACAATTTGTCACGAAAAAGAATAAAAAATAAGCCTAAGAATAAAGAATAAAATAAGCCTAAGAATAAAATAATAATAATAAAATATGGTTCGGGATTTACATTTCCTATGTTATGTATATACATTCTAATATAAAATATACAGTAAAAATATACAGAAATATACAGTAAGTGTACAGTAAGTGTAATATTGAACAATGTTGTTTTAAAAGTAAAAGTCCAGCAGAGACAGTGGGATAGAATCCAGCTGTGGTGCTTCCGGGTTGGCCGACCGTCCATACTAACACAATTGGCAGTGTTAGCGGGTGGGAAACCCTAGAGCCATATGAAATCCGTTTTATTTTTTTCCAAATTCCATTTAATTTTTTTCCAAATTCCGTTTTTTCCGTTTTAATATTTCAGAATTCTGTATTTTGCTTTGTACGCTCATTTTACCATCAGAAATAGTGTCTAATAAGTGGGAATGAATAAATGTCCACAATTTAATAAGATATAACAGTCCATTTAATAGGGCTGTCTTAAATACTTCGAAGCTTCGTTCGATGGGCATGGGATTCGAATATGAAAATAAAATTTGATTATTAAAAAATATAAAAATATAAATGATATATATATTTTTTTGCTAAATCAGCTCTGCCTCTCTTTGTTAATTACAACAAGCAATGCTGTTTGTTATTTAAGATGAGGTCAGACTCGGCACTGACAGATTTGTGTTCATTGTGCTGCTTTTATAAAGCCTCAAATGACGGCTTACAATATTTCATGAAAGCAAAGTGTTTTGTTTGTCTAAGATTTAAAAAGGTTTAAACTTTACAGCACTGACAAAGTTGAACAAAGTACAAGTCCCACAACATTAAAAAAAAAAAAAAAAAAAAAAAAAAAAAAAAAAAAAAAAAAAAAAAAAAAAAAAAGTTGATTCCATTTTTATTGCTCAATTCCGCGATTCCGTCCGCGATTCCGTGATCGCGGATTTCATATGGCTCTAGGAAACCCGGCGAGGGTGGGTCCTGGTCGTTGTAAACAGCTACTCCTACAGTTCGGTCGGGCTGGCTACACATGTGTCGGAGGAAGCATGTGATAGTCTCCGCCCTCCCAGACCGACGGTAGAGGGTAGAGTGTGCAACGACCAGGTAGGGAATTGGGAATTGGCATAACGACTAACATTGGGATGGGAGAAAAATGAAAAAAGGGGGAAAAAAGATAATAAAAAAATAAAAATACAAAAAAAGTAAAAGTCCAGGAAGATGGTAACTGTCACCCTGTGATCAGTGATGCAGTGAGGCACAGACTTCCTGTGCCGTTCAGTGCTGCATCTTGGGAGTCTTAGTCTAGCACTGAACGTGCTCCTTCTGTCAGCCAAGTCTGTGTATAGTGGGTGGGAGGGGTTGTCCCTGATAAGATAAGATAAGATGGCCTGGAGCTTAGCAAGGCTCCTCCTCTCCGCCACCACCGCTAGACAGTCCAGCTTCCTGACCAGCTTATGCAGCCTGTTTGCATCCCACGCGCTCAGTCCGCTGCCCCAGCAGGTCACAGCATACAAGAAGGCGTTTGCCACCACCGACTCATAAAAACATCCTCAACATCCTTGTACAGACGTTGAAGGATCTCAGCCTTCTGAGGAAGTAGAGTCGGCTCTGGCCCGTTCAGTTTGTTGTCGATGTGGACTCCGAGGTTTGGTGTTATTTGTCCGGTTTGGTGTTATTTGTTGCGTGCATTAGATACAATCATAATATAATCTAAATGTGTTATTTAGGATCAGTGTCCTTGATCTACACAGTATAGTGATAGACGTATTGTGTCTTTCCTGATGCTAGAACATTTATTTTTTCAGTTCACATAATTCTATTAGATGCAGTAGAGACAGCTCTACTCATGAGACAGCTCTACTCCTGTGACAGCTCTGCTCATGTGGCAGCTCTGCTGTCATTCGCTTAATCTCTCATGGCAGTTTAAAGTGCAGTGACTGACTCCACCAGGTTAGTGAACTGGGGAGGTGGGCTGAATGGATGTTAAATCATTTGCTTTTATTTCATTACAATATTGACTCACTATAATACTATTATGTCTACATTCTACCTTGGTCTGTTATGAGCATCAAACATTGTTCCGTGACAAACAGGCCCATTAATAATCAAATCCTTAATGTTTCTAAAGTATTCGAAAGACACACACACACACACAAACACACACACACACCTAGACACACACACACACACACACCTAGACACACACACACACCTAGACACACACACACACACACACACACACACACACACACACACACACACACACACACACACACACACACACACACACACATACACACACACACACACACACACACACATACAAACGCATCAATGACAGATTACTGTTTATCTTGACACAAGTGATATGTGAAGACATCGAACTACTGAAATAAATCAGCTGGCTGACTCTTAGTTAACAGTTAAAGGCAAGGGTTTTTTAAAGGGGATGCGAGAGACATTAATTGAAAATGCTATTGCCCAAAACCTCCCCAAACAAACATACCTGGCAAACAGAGCTATGTACATATTTCTGGTGTGCTGCTTAGGTTCAGAGATAAGCACCTGCATAGCAAAGCAAACATCATTGGAAACATTGATACAACATATCTGAATCAAAATAAAAAAACTAAAAACAACAAGAACATATAAATACACACACACACACACACACACACACACACACACACACACACACACACACACACACACACGCACAGGCACACACACGCACACACACGCACACACACACACACACACTCACGCACGCACGCACGCACACTATTAGGAACTGCCCCCACAGGCTCACACCAAGATAGATGACAGCACAGGAGTAGCAACCAAGACTTTCAATATGATTTATAGATTGTTGATAATGAAGTATGTGGTACATAACTCTGCTACAACACACACACACACACACACACACACACACACACACACACACACACACACACACACACACACACACACACACACACACACACACACACACACACACACACACACACACACACACACACACACACACACACACACACACACACACACACACACACACACACACACACACACACACACACACACTGACAGAGGTGATGTGAATTGAGCTGGGTAGAGGAGAACAGAGGCAGGTCAGTGGGTTGTAGAGGTGGGTCAGCTCCCCTGGGGGCCTGAAAGCCCTCGGCTGGCATCTGGCACCAACCCTGACCGCCATCCCCCTGTCTGTCTGGGGAGACTCAGACACCAGAGTCATCATTAGGACCAAAGAACTCTCAACGAACCTTGACATTTTGGCTTCAGAGAGGAACCGCAAGGGCGCACCTCAAACAATTGCAACACTACAACTGCAACTGGACCTGATACGAACACAAGATGCTGTATCAATGTCAGTGTAGCATAAATTCACTTTTGTCCCAACCCCTCTGCAGTGGAATGGAGCTGGTACATTCATCTCAGTCATTCAATTCAGGCTGAAATTGCAGTCTAAAACAATGTATCCTCTGCATCTGCCCCATCCTAACTATTTGCAATGGGCAGCCACACAGTGCGGCGCCCGGGGCGGACCAGTTGTATGCCAGGACATTGGTCAAGGGCAATGGCAGGAGTATATACCTAGCATGTACTGTATGTCTTTCTATGGGGTGGGGGAAACCCACACAAATTCCACACAGAAAGACGCCCTACTGGAGTTTGAACCCAGGACATTCTCGCTGTGAGGTAACAACGCTAACCGCTGTGCCACCGCGCCGCCAGTTAGTTAGTGAGGTCTATGGAGGACATTCCAACAGTTGTGCAGAATCAGAAGAATCAGAATGTGTGGCTCATTAAATGTTTTTGGCCCGGGGTCGGATTGGAAAACAAAGACCACCATTGTGTTCCTTGTCAATAAGTACACACAATGTACACAACACCAGCTACCAATCAGAGGCTGGGAATTTGTATTATATATATTTTTTTATATAATGTAATTTTTTTAATTCAGCTTAAAGCTGCTGATGCCTCTGGGAATCCGTGGAAATCCTTTGTTGCACGTGCACGGACTTGAAAAGGGATGCAGTGCTTGTTCTATTTCTGCTGGGCAAGTAGCCCCTTACGTGACTGCGATGTGCAAGCCTGGGGCTTTAGTGACCGCAGTCACTCTCAGCTGTGCCGTGACCAGGCAAAAAAAAAGTACCAAGCGCTGAATCGGGGGCTGGGGGTGGGTCAAAAATATATCAGATATGAATTTCAAAGATACCCAGCGTACAATATGGGTTTAACACAGCTTTACAGTGGGGTCTGGAAGCTCGGAGTTGCTAATAAACAGTTTAAATCATTGTTACAAAGCGAGTGGTACTTACAGAGCGAGCCGTGTATTTCCGCCATTGGTGACACCGTGCATGCGCACCAGGCAGCCAAATGCGCATCTTTGACCCACCCCCAGGCCCCGATTCAGCGCTTGGTACTTTTTTTTAGCCTGGTCGCGGCACAGCTGAGAGTGACTGCGGTCACTAAAGCCCCAGGCTTGCACATCGCAGTCACGTAAGGGGCTACTGGGCAGGTAAACTCATTCGTGCTAATTTCTCTGAACTGCCTACTGCCCTACTGCATCTACTGTAAATCTTATCTGATTATGCACAGTTCTATTGTATTATTGTATACACATACATACATACATAAGATGTGTTTTTGTGCAGCAAATTAGTTATGATGCAAATTAAATAGTTTAGATTTGCAGTCTAGTTTAGGGTGTTAGGGTGTTAGGGTGTTAGGGTGTTAGGCAGTTAGGTGGTTTGGCGGTTAGACGCTCAGAGGGTTTGGTGGTTAGAGGGTTAGAGAGTTAGCCCCCTGTTCAAAGGCTCCCGCTTTACTATGAGACTATTATATTTAGCAATAAAAAAACATTGTATCAGCTTGAAACGTTTCTTGGCATTGATATGTCTGGTAAACCTGTCAAGCAGATCCAATGTTTTATGCAAAATATCATAGTGAAGGAGCTTTTTAATCAGGGGCCAGGGACTTCTACTGTCTATTGTTGCTGTAAATTACCATCCATGGCTCCATCTAAAGTTGAGACCAAAGACAATTCCTTTGATTGTCCAAACCCTCAGGATGTTGCTAGGAGTGCCCAGCAGCAAAGCAACATCCTGCAGCGTGATGTCATTTCCTCTTGTATGACCTGACCCCTGCCCTACCACAATCACATGTTTATTTAGAGCTCAGGCCATTTAATGGCTGAGTAACTCTTCCTCAGCCTCCCACACAATTATTCAGCCTGTGTGTGTGTGTGTGTGTGTGTGTGTGTGTGTGTGTGTGTGTGTGTGTGTGTGTGTGTGTGTGTGTGTGTGTGTGTGTGTGTGCGTGCGTGCGTGCGTGTGTGCGTGCGTGCGTGCGTGCGTGCGTGTGTGTGAGCTGCAGGAGGGAAAGGAGAACAGGTTTTTCGCTGCAGGAAACAAGCACCAATTAGGAGCAGGAGGCGGAGCTAACTGTCCCTCACTGGATACAACAGGCTCCTCAAGACACAGCTGCAGTCTTAACACACACACACACACACACACACACGCACACACACACACACTAGGGCTGACCTTCGATATTCTTTTTGGAATTCAAAGCTTCGGGGGCCAAGATTCGATTTTAATTCGAAGCTTCGAGATTAAAAAAATTATAATAATAATAATACATTTTGTAATATATATATATATATATTTTTTTGTGGGACTTGTACAGCACTTTGTTCAACTTTGTCAGTGCTGTAAAGTTAAAAAAATTTAAATCTTAGACAAACAAAACACTTTGCTTTCATGAAATATTGTAAGCCGTCATTTGAGGCTTTATAAAAGCAGCACAATGAACACAAATCTGTCAGTGCCGAGTCCGACCTCATCTTAAATAACAAACAGCATTGGTTGTTGTAGTTAACAAAGAGAAGCAGAGTTGATTTTGCACAAAAAAAGAATAATACAAATAATTATATATATATATTTTTTTATAATCGAATTTTATTTTCATATTCGAATCCCATGCCCATCGAATGAAGCTTCGAAGCTTCGAAGTATTTAAGACAGCCCTAACACACACACACACACACACCAAGCCCAGTCCCGGAGCACTCCTCCCGACCAGTAACTAAGATGTGGCTGACTCAAAGGCATTTGACAGCTATAAAAAAAAATACATATAATAAAGAAACAAGAGGTATATGTGTGTGTGTGTGCCATGTACTTTATCTAATGCATTCGTATATGAATGCAGAGAAGATCATGTACTATTGTGCAATAGGACTGAGGGTACATTCATTTTCTCGCATTGATCTCAGACTTGGCCATTCACACGGCCAGTGGACCCCTGCATGCCCTTTTATGAAATCAATGCACCTCCCTGCCCACCCAATAAAAGTCCCGCCAACATAATGAGAAGCCTGACACACACACACAGAGACACACGCACGCACGCACGCACGCACGCACACACACACACACACACACACACACACACACACACACACACACACACACACACACACACACACACACACACACACACACACACACACACACACACACACACACACACACACACACACACACACACACACACACACACACACACACACACACACACACACACACACACACACACACACACACACACACACAGACAGACAGAGGTATGTAGTAGGTCTGGGCTGTCTGAGCTGCCCGTTGACCTTTTACATAGATCATCATCTTAATTAATTTGCTGACCTGAGAACTTCAAGCCGGAATAGACTTCCTCTCCTCTCCTCTCCTTTCCTTTCCTCTCCTCTCATATCCTCTCCTCTCCACTCCTCTCTTCTCATATCCTAACCCCTCTCTCTTAACCTCTCCTCTCCTCTCCTCAGCTACCCCACTGCACTGGAGGAATATACAATTAATTTGATCAAGTAAATGTATAAATATTCATCGTCCATTAAAATGTGTACTTTTCTTTCAATACTTTTGGTAAGTGAAAAGTATGATATTTCTTTGATATTGAACGTACTTAAAGGTGCACAATTTTGAGAGTGCCTCAAAATTATTTTATTGTTGTTCAAGATGATGTGTAGTAAATGTGTGAACTAATTGTAGGCTCTTCACGTGTAAACACATTTCTCTCACCAAACTGCATAGTGCATCAAAAGTGAAAGTACATATTCTACATGGCATTTTTGTACTGTATATTACGTCAGTGCTTAGGAGGGCACTGACCTCAAAAGGCATTTCCCCTCCTGTATGCTTTCCTCTTTCAATTGTCATTATTCAGCTACTCTCTCAGCTACTCTCTTCTCCTCTCTCCATTCAGCCTCTCCTCCCCTCTCCTAACCTCTCATCTCTTCTCTCTCCATTCTGCCTCTCTTCCTCTCTCCTAACCTCTCCTCTCTCCATTCAGCCTCTCCTAACCTCTCCTCTCTTATCTCTCCATTCTGCCACTCCTTTATTCCCTCTATGTTTTTTTTTACTGCTAACTACTGCCTTCACCCACTGCCCTCTTCCCTCCAACTCCAACTTTACTTTTCATGTG